>NC_083291.1:6281025-6584555 GCF_963506605.1 Zootoca vivipara
AGCTTTGGCACATCCATCTGTAGTTGTTCTCTGTTAACAACCTTGGACAACACATTAGCAGGAAAATCATTACCTGGCATGTAGGACACTTGACCTGGTCCCTTCCTGATACACTCTCTTGCATGACGTACCCTCATCTGCAAGAACTTGGACCTTTGCTTGCAACCTTCTGAAGCTAGCAAATCCAAACAGGAAATGTTGTCCTGATACACCTGTGCCGGACAAGTCACCTTGACTTTGACATCCTGAAACAGTTGCATCAACCACTCGCAATCTGTGAGCGAGAATGAGAGAGTGTCGAGTTCCGCTGCATAGGAACTCAAACTCACTATTGTTTGCTCCTTGCACATCCAGCCAACCAGACAGTGGTTGTACAAGTAGCAAACGCCAGAAAAGCTTGTGCCACCTGTGGCATGACTTCCGAAACTTGCATTTGCAAAAATCTCAAGACCTCCAGTCTTCTGACTTGTCAACTTCAGCCTGTAGTGCATAGTGCTTCGAAGATAGCAACCTATGCGCTGCAGAGCTTGCCAATCCTTAACAGTAGGATTGTTTGCATGCCTGCCAAGCAAATCACAGCTTGCAGCAATGTCAGGTCTTGAACATTTTGCTATGAAGCATAGCTTGCCTAGAACACATCTATACAAAGTGGTGTCAGAAAATGCTTCTGCGTTATCATCTCCCTGATAACCTGGCACCATAGGTGTGTCTATAGGATTTGCATCACCCAAATCCATCCTGTTCAATACCTCTGTAATTTCCTGGGTCTGGTGCACCAGGAAATTACCTTCTTTGTCTTTCTCAACTTCCAGAGAAAGATAGTTGGAAACCTCACCAAGATCCTCCATGGTGTAGTGTTCCTGCAACTTAGCAAGTGTACGCTGGTACAAATCCTTGTGTTTCCAGAAGATAAGCAATTCAGCATCATAACAAAAGCAATAAGAGTTTGTGCTCCCCCTCTTCCTTGACAAACACACATGAATCAGCAATACTTTGGTGAAAACCTAGAGAAAGCAACATCTCTGTTAGTGTTGTGTCCCAACACCTGGCACTCTTCTTGAGACCAAGCAGGGATTTCTTCAGTTTGCAGACCATCCCCTGTGGTACGTGCACTCCTGCAGGTGGAAGTAAAAACAGATCCTCCTGCAAAATCCCAGTCAAAACATTTTCATCATTAGTATCCAATACAATATGCGATACGTGCATTTTCTCCTCCGAAGCAATCTTGAGCAAAAGCTTTAAGCCCTCATACTTCACATCGGGTGCAATAGTCTCAATGCTGTTTTCACCTTGAACCTGTGAAAACCCTGTTGCGACCAGTTTGGCTGTGTGCCTCACTACCTTGCCATGTTGGTCAGCTTCGGCCTTAAAGACCCACCTGCTGTTTACCAGCTTCATTCCTGGGACCATTTTGACCAGTTCCCAGGTCTGATTCCTATCTAAGGAATCAATCTCTGCTTTCATGGCAGCTAGCCATGGTTGAGCATCTTTTGAGGTCATTTCCTGAACCTCCTCGAAATTTGCAGGTTCAAAAACCTTTTCTGAGCTACTAAGAACAGCATCAGCAGTCTTAGCAAACTCAACAGCAAATCTCTCAGGCTGTTTGCCTGTTGTGGCCTCTCCAGATTTGCAAACACTCATATCCTCTTTCTCTGGAGAAAAATGATCAATGGTGAGCAGTGGTTCTCCCAATTCAGTGTCAGACTCAACTGCAGGTCTGAGTGAGGTTTCAACACCTTCGTAGCCTGCTGCATCACCAGCTACAGCAGTACTACTACCTCCCACTGAATTTGAACCATCCTGGCCATCATTTGCAGTTTGTGCTGCTCCATCCTCACCTGGCAAAATTGCATCACTACTTGGGTGAATCACATCATTTGCATGAACCAGGAAAATTCCCCCACCTTCCTCCCACTTGGGATTGGTAGCACCACCTAGGTGAACCAGGGAAATTTCCTCCTTTATCACCCCCTTGGGATTGTCATCACCATCTGGGTGAACCATGGAAATACCTTCCTTTTGCATCTTCTCTGGATTGGCACTGTGCAACAAGGGTGTAAGTCCCTGCTGCATTAATTTTCCAGAATTCCCAGCTCCCTCACACAAACCACCCTCCCAAGAACTTTTGGGACGTGAGAGATCCTTTTGAATTCGCTTCTCATCCAGGAAAGCATCTAGCTCCTGAGAAGTGAATTCACCTTCACTGGGATGGGAGCATTTCACTCCAATGGGATCAGCATTATCATCACTCCTGATGTACCCCTCTTCACACTCCGAGGGAGTCAGTTGACCATCTTGGCCATTTGCAACTTCATCCCCTGAAAGTGTCATTTGATCAGCTAGATCAATATGAATCACTTCACAGGGTGTGGAAGTCTGTCTGCTAGACAGCTTCCCATCATCAGCAATTACATTATTGCAATCAGCAAAAGAATCACAGGGTTGAACCTTTAAAGCCTGAACCTCTCCAGGCTCTTTCTTGGACACCTCCTGCAAACTCAGGTGACCATTGGCGTGATCAAAACCACCTGTAAAAAGAAGCTGATTAGTGCTGTCATCACAGGCAACTCCAGGCATATCAACCACATTTTCATCAACATAATCAAAAGTGAACACATATTGATTATCAACTCTTGGAGCATTCAGAAATTCCTCATCGCCTTTCTTGATGAGACAGCTTCCACTTTCAAAAGAAACTCCATATCCTTCAGAAATCTGTGAAATGGAAAGCCAATTTTTTTGTGCATCTTGCACATACAAAACATCACATAGTGTCAAGTTCAGTCATTTTATGTAAACATGTCCAGCTCCCTGCACATTTAAAAGTCCTTCACTAGACTTCACAATACCATCCTGTGAAGAAAAACAAGTAAACAAATTTCTGTCACTGCAAATGTGCTTATGAATTGTGGAACTGACAATAAACTTGTGTTGAACTTTTGAAGCCAGCAAAGTCCCGTTTTGCTGCTGTGTGGGCTTCTGCTCCTGGCCGCCCCCCTTCTTTCCAGCCGAAGACTTTTTCTCTTTGCCAGCTGCAGCTGTGGGCTTCAACTCTCCCCCCTGCTCCTGGCTTCGTGACACTGTTGTGGGCTGCAATTCTTCCCCCTTCGGCTGGACCTTAGCAACAAGCTTCACATTTGTGGGCTTCTCCTCGCCCCTCCTTAGCGACAAAGCTGCTGCATCTGCAAGCTTCTGTATACGTGTCAGCTTCTGGAAAGACTTTGAAGACTGACCTTCGTTCCCATGGGACTGCACGTCTGTGTGGGATGATGACGCCATCTCCTCCTGAGATTTGCAACTGGCGCCCTCAGCAATTTCTATTGAAGCACTCTGTGCAGCCACTTGCTCCAGGTCTGACGCGACAGCCAGCTCCTGCTGCAATTCCCAAGTGGCGCCCTCAGCTCTTGCATTCACTGGAGACTGCACCCCCACCAGGTCTGACACAGCCAGCTCTTCCTGTGGTTTGCAACCGGGTGCTCCAGCACTCCAGCAATCATTTGGGGAATTGCCATCACAGCTTCCTCCCCCTCCAAGAGCTAGCTTCAATGTTTCCCACATCTCACAAGCTGAATTGCATGCACCAACATAAAACAATTGTCCCGGACACAAACTTGTGATAATCAATCCTCTCGCAAAAGAATCATCCGACTTCCAGCTGCTAGGGTCTGGGCCATTAGCCCTCCCCCTTTTTGCGGCAATTGTATACCACACCCCCGCATCCTGCAGCCTCTTCTGTGTACATTTTGCCCAATTCTGATAAACTTCTCTTTGAGAGCTGTGCAAAAACTCCATTTTCCCTTCTCTTTTACTGACCGGAAAAAATGCTTGCAGCTCTCTCACAGTCCACTGTCCTCACAGTCATTAATCACTGTGAAAGTTTTACTGCCCGCCATAAAACTTCAGGCTACACAGATCAAAGTCTCTTGCTTGCGTGCCTGCCGTGGCATGCTTGTAAAAGCTCCGGCTTTCACATACCTTCTCTCCTCTGTGTCCGAAGTTTTCCAGCATACCAGCTGCTTTCGGATCACACTGCCTTTTCCTGCTGCCTCCTGGGCGATTAGCCATTCCATTCCTGGGCACGGAACCCTTTTGCCCAGCAATCCATAGTCTGGCGCCCATGATTCTTTCTTCACCGTCTCCACTGGGCCCATAACCCTTTGTTGGGATATCACCATTGGGAGGTCCAGCCGGCAGCCTCCTCTTCGTCCTCAGTCCCGGTGATTCCCATGGAACACGACTCAAGGTCTCAGTGACCTGAGCACGCAATCAGCAGAGCTCATCTCCAGCGTTAGCGTGGTGTGGCAGCAGCAGCAGCAGCAGAAGGAATACTCAGAGAGAAGTCCTTGCATATTTACAAGCGTTTATTACAGAGCATCTAAAGCATCTCGGAAGATAGACCAAACGTGTCTGTCTCCATCCTCAAAGCGAAAGCAAGACTAACTAACAGCATTACAATAGTACAACCCACGGAAATATATATCATGTGATACATTCAACATCCTCTGCCAAGCCTGTTCCTATTTAAGGTGGAACAGAATCTACTATGAAATCCTAACATATAACGCATATGCAAATGTCTCTGAAGAGGCAGATAAGGCTCTAAAAGTTACTTACCAACATGTTCATACACTAAAACTTAACAAGGCTGAAACGCTCACAAACCTCAACGGTTCCTGGTTGGCAAAGCTAAGTCCAACAGTAAATTACAAGGTTAAATACAATTTTTCTAAAACCATCAATCATGACAGGGCAATACATTAACTTACACCAATATGGAGGGCGCCCGCGCCGGAAGCGAAGGGAGGAGAGTGGAGCCCCATGCACACAGCGAGCGAGCGCGTGGCTATAGCAGGTCGGGAGCCCCCAGCTCCAGCTCTCCTGCTCCTCCCGTGTTGCCATGGCCGGCATCCTCTTCGAGGACATCTTCGACGTGAATGACATCGACCCCGAGGGCAAGAAGTTAGACAGGGTCTCCCGACTGCATTGTGAGAGCGAGTCTTTCAAGATGGATTTGATCCTGGTTGTGAACATACAGATCTACCCTGTCGATCTTGGTGACAAATTCCGCCTTGTGATTCCCAGCACCTTGTATGAAGACGGGACCTTGGATGATGGAGAATATAACCCAACTGATGACAGGCCATCCAGGGCAGACCAGTTTGAGTATGTGATGTATGGGAAAGTGTACAGGATCGAGGGAGATGAGACGTCCACAGAGGCCGCCACGCGCCTCTCTGCCTACGTGTCCTACGGTGGGCTGCTGCTGAGGCTCCAGGGAGATGCCAACAATCTGCATGGCTTTGAAGTAGACTCCAGGGTTTATCTCCTGATGAAGAAACTGGCCTTCTAGCCACCTTGGGAGCTGTCATGGCAGCAGCGTGGACTCAGTGTGGGGCAGCGTGGGCATTTGCTGCCCTCCAAGTACATGGAGGGAATCTTGCTGGCGTGTTAAAAGAAGCATCTCTCCCCAGCTCCTCTTCCTCCTCACATCCCCCCAGCCAAGCCTCTGCATCAACAGCCTCAAGGAAGATCATCTTTCTTCGGATTCCGCCAGGACTGCAGTGTGAAAATGTATCCCAAATGTCCCCTTGGTGGCAGCAGGCAGAGTGCCAGGCCGACTGAGAACATCCTCTACAACTGGGAGGTTGAAAGGGCTACATTTTGTGCTCCAGATTTTATCGTCTCCGGGAGGCCTATTGGCCAAATATTTAGAGACATCCTTAACCAGGCAAGGTCCCCTCTGGCCTGTAGCAGGCAAGCGCATGACTGAGCCCCTGCCCAATTGATCAGTTTTGGAGCTCCCAGTAGTGAGCAACAATTCAGAAGGTGATAGGCGTGCATCCTGAAGTAAAAAACCTCTGAATGAACCAGGACGGATTTCCTCCCGAACGATTTCGCCTATTCTCAGGGCACCGAAAAAGGCCACCGAAAACGCAGCAGAAAAAAAGCGAGCCTCGAATTTGGACCAGCACACTGACCTCAACTTGATGCGCATTCGGCAAAGGAGATTGAAAGTAATAGGCTGTCTGGAAGGGGGGCGGGGAGGATGCAATCTACCCCAACCCTCCATGGCTTTTCGAACTACGAATTTAGCACAGGGATCCTTATTAAAGAACAATTTTCCGAAAAATGAGATGGCAGACTGAAGCTTAATCGTCCTAGCCGCTCTTCCCAATTGAAATAGGTGCGCCAGGTACTGCAGCACCTGGGCGGAAGAAGGACGCGCTGCGCCCTCAACCGCGTTGGTCTGATAACTGTAAGTTAAGAATTCGGCCCAAGCTTTTTGGTAGGCCCGCAAGGTGGAGGGGGAGACTGAAGCTGCTACTCCCTGCAAAACTAGAAGCTGCCAAGGTTCCAAAGACGATCCGGGAAAAACTCTGGCTGTGGCAAGGCGTCCGGAACCAGCGACCTGAACCGCTCCATCTGAAAACGGGACAGGGCATCAGCAATTTCATTGGAAACCCAAGGAAAAAACTGGCTGAGAAAACTACGTTGAAGCAAAGACATTGTAACACAAAGGCCCGGAGAAGGGCAGATACCCTAGTAGATTTGGAGGACTGCTTCGCTAAAACGTTCACGACGGCAAGATTATCCGACCAGAAACACACCTGGCGGTCCTTGAAGTCATCTACCCAAAGATGGATGCCACTGCAATGGGGAAAAACTCAAGGAACGTTAGATTGCGCGTGATGTCGGTGTTCTGCCAGGACAAGGGCCAGTGTTGCGCACACCATCGGCCATTCCAGTACAAACCAAAACCAAGGGAACCCGCTGTGTCCGAATTAACCTGAAAGTCATTGTGCAGGTTCAAAACGTTCTGCCACAATGACACACCATTGAAGCTATCCAAAAACTCCAGCCACATAATGAGATCCGCCTTTTCGTCCTGCGTCAATCGCAGATGGTGGTGCGGCGAACGCAAGCCCACAGTGCGCTTGTTCAGCCTAGCACAGAAGGGCGCCCGGGTGCCACTACCTTGCAGGCGAAATTGAGGTGACCCAGCAGCGATTGAAGCTGCCTCAAGGTCACCTTTCTGGGCAGAAGCATCTCATTTATGACGGCCTTCAATTTAGAAATTTTTGTAGCGGGCAAGCTGGAAGTCTGTGCCACAGTATCCAAAAGGATACCCAAGTAGGTCAGCTGTGTAGCCGGACCCTCGGTTTTGTCAGCAGCCAAAGGAACCCCCAGCTCCTTTGTAAGGTCCGCAAATGCCTGCATTAGGGCGACAAAATCACCCGAGTTGGGGGCGGAGCAAATAAAGTCATCGAGGTAGTGTGTCACCCCGTTGAGCCCTGTTTTGAATCGAAGGGCCCACTCCAAAAAGGTGCTAAACGCCTCAAAAGCCGCACAGGCTACGGAGCAGCCCATTGGCATGGCCTTGTCAAAATAAAAGGCACCTTCAAATTGAAACCCTGGTAACCAAAAATCCTGAGGGTGAATTGGCAAAAGCCTAAATGCAGACTCGATGTCACATTTAGCCATCAGAGCCCCCCAACCAAATTTCTGAATCATCCGTATAGCGTGATCTAGGGAGGCATATTTAACCGAGCATAGCTCAGGAGGAATCACGTCATTCACGGAAGTGTCTGTTGGATGTGACAGATTGTGAATGAGGCGATACTCACCGGGGGCCTTCTTCGCTACTATTCCGAGGGGAGAGAGGTGCAGGTTATGGAAAGGAGGGATGTTACGGATTGGGCTAGTTTGCAAAAGAACTCCAGGGTGTAAAGAGTTAAACCCCAACCTCCTAGATAAATGACGCATTCCATTCCTGAGGGGGCGGGGACTGCCAGGAGTTTAAAAGGAATGGGAGGCAGTTAATTCGGGAGAGGGTTGTGGGAGTTGAGAGGGAGCGTGTGGGTAGGAGTAGGAGATCTTAGAGTGTTCTGAGGAGTTTAATAGAATTATATTATCTAGCCATTGTTAAATGAAACTAAGAATATGATCTAAGAGCCTGTACACATGAAACCATTACGCATTTAAAAGTCCTCTAGTTTAAATAAAGCTTTCTTAAATGTTATATTAAAAGTGGATGTGCCTAGTTATTCCAGCTACGTATCCTAACTCAAAGGGGTTGTGACTGTAGGGAGGTGGTTAGACTAAACCTGAGGAGCAGGAAAATAGTTTAAAACCTCAAGGTCAAGCCCAGGGAAGACAAGTGCTAGGAGGAGGTGCCACATAGTAGCAACAGGCTGTGGAGGTGAACCTTAGGTTAAGAAGGGAATCCTTACAGTGAGCACAAGGTGGTTCCTGATACACTTGTCGGGAGTTAGAAAGGATATTGAGCCGCGTTACGGCAATTCGATTACTTGCAGACCCCTAACTTAAACAGGCGGTTTATTTGGGGCGTAAGAAGGTTAAGTGGGTTGTTTGTGGAATAACCCATTTCCTTCAACACTCGGCTAGTGTTATTCAAAGGGAGGCACATTGCTTTGGTAGGATCCTCACATAATAGGGAGGATTCATCGAAAGTTTAGTGACAACGCCGGGACTGAGTCTGTCGCATATTAATTGGTGGCAACGTCCTTGGGTCCATTACAAGGGGCCTCAAATGGGCCAGCGATACGCTGCAGACAATTTCCTTATCGATCAAAGATGTCTACAAATCGGCCGTCCAAGATACGAGAGCGCAGCTTGGAAGACAAATGGCTACCCGGAATAATATCCCTGGCGCTATTTGTGGAAATCGTAGTTTCTGGCAGAAGTGCGCCATTAAGACACACTTGCACCATGCCACAGCAGGCGCGATGAGAGTTAGCCCTGCGTGCCCAAGGCCATTTGGGAAGTCCTGAATGCTCCAACAACGCCCAATAAAGGTCCAATGAGTACTCTGAGTCCTCTGAACTAGACGAACATGTCGTTGAAGTTGTCGAGTTGTCCCTACGACGCTTGGAACGTTTCGTCGAGCGACCCTTCTTACGACGCTTCCCGCCGAGCGAGACTCTTGCTGGCACCGGGAGAGGGTCCTCAGCCAAGGAAGTGGTGAGTTGCTCCTGTCGTATAGCGACCACTGCGGTCTGAGAAGAAAGGACAGGTGAGACAACAACCACACTAGTTACTGCTCCCGCCTGTGCAACCGGAACAGTCCCCTTGGCGCCCAACTCCTTGGACCTCTTTTTTTCCAGGCCTCCGGGTCTGCTTTTCCCTCTGCTGCGCGGGAGGCCCGGCAGCTGGAAGGGCCATGGAAGGGGCCATCGGAGTGATTGGCAACATGACCGCAGAAGGCGAGATCACGTCCTCATCCTCGCTGGAAGAAAGAGGTTGAGGGGAAGACTCAGAAAGGGCCGACCCTATTGGCTCCTGTGTTACTTGCGGCCCCGTGGAGGCGTGGGCTTGCGCAAGCGCCTGTTGCGCCATGGCAGGAATAGAGGGAGCTGAAGAGGCAGAGCGTTGTATAAGAGCATCCAGGCCAGCATCAAATTGCGCCAAGGCCTGAGGGTCACCAGCTAGACTTGAAATGAAAGCCTCCACATGACCAGCTGCTGCAGACTTGGAGCGCAAGGCCTGGGAGGTGCCGTTGATGGGCCTCTCCCTTCGTTGAAGCAGCCATCTGAGTTGCTGTGCGATCATCAGCCATCCTATATATGTAAAACTACTGGAATGGAATAAAAAGGCACAACGGGTGAACACTCAGAAAACCAACCGAAATGGCTGCCAATAGAAAGCAGCAGAAATTATGGAGTACCAATAAAAGTAGATTAAAAGTTAAAATTAAAAGCAGGCTAATCTGAAAAACGATGTGTTAAAATCAAATCAAATTGAAATTTTACTTATAGGATAAGCAAGTGGAGTATAGTCAAAAAAGCTGCAGCTTTCCAAGCTGTCCTTTGGGTGCCTCGGGCCGTAAGAAAAGATAAAAAGTAAGATAAAAACATTTTAAGGGGTTGAGTGATTTGGGACAACTGGCAATGTCCTTGAGCCATGGAAATTTGCATGCAATGAAACTGGTACAAGATATTCTCAGGTGCCAGCTGCAAACTGCCAACAGAATGGCTGGTGTCCATCCTTTCTGATTTAATACTTCGGTAGTTGTGATATGTTGTTTACCAGGTATGTCTGAAAGTCATTCTTGTGTCTGTCCCGGGTACATCACTTTATTACCCCCAGACAAAGCTGCTGTTGCTAAGCAGCTCCAGGATAGGCCTCTTCGTATTATTCTTGCCGATGGTGACCTGGGCGAAAAGTACCACCCCACTGGGCTTTAACAGGTCACAGAATGTAAGAATGTTCTTAGAAAGTCCGGCTGCTGAAGACAACCGCTCAAGATTGTGGGTCCTGATTCAGTCCAGGGTAAATCTGATTTTGGTACGGGGCAACACATCGGCAAGTTTAGAGGAAAGATGCCTGCTGAATAATATGACAATTAATAGGGTAGCTGACAATGTATTGAAGGCTTTTAGTGATGTTACAAGAGCAGACACAGTGACTTACCTCAACCAAGTGAAATGAGCATTGCATAGGTGAAGGGTGTCTGTCTGAACCTCAGTGGAACATTAAAGTTAAGTTGGGTTGGGTTGGATGGCCAAATGCCAGTTGCTTTAACAGCGAAAGGAATTCACCTGATAACAGCTATGCTTAGTTGCCCAATTACATCCAAGATGCAAGCCATCGAAGATCAGTTTTGGACCTGTGCTCAGCGTGTGCAACAGGCCCTTCTTGATAAAGCAGTCTTTCCAGGAGGTGGCACCGTGGAGCTCCTGTGTCTCAGTTACCTTGAGAATCTGGAGAAAGCAGCCACGAATTCCAGGGAAGAAGGGTTTCTTGCCGGCCACTCTTGGCTTGCAAAAACTTCAGAGCAGTATAAAGCTTTGGTGCTTAGTGCTTTCTCACGTGGCTGGCACCAGGGGCGTACCCAGGATCAAAACTGGGGGGGGCAAGGGGCGGGGCCAAGGCACAGGAGGGGAGGGCCACAAAGTGGGAACATGGGTGGGGCTACGGAGCCCAGGTGAAACTGACTCCAGTCTCACCTAGGTGCCGCAAAGCTTTTTTCCTAGGTGCCGCGCAGGGCCGGCCCTACGTCCAGGCTGGGTGGCGCAGGGCACCACGGCACGGGCCCGCCAGGAGGGCGCCGCGAGCTGTGCCCACCCGCTGGCCGGCCGGTCAGCCGCGCAGCTGCGCCCACGGCAGCCGCACTGCGCCTGCCCGCCCACCGCACTGGGAAACGGGACGGGAGGGCGCCAGAAGGATCCGCCGCACCGGCGCCAGGGGTGCTTAAGACGGCACTGACGCCGCGGTCTCCCTGGCTGCACAGAAGGAGATGCTTTCCTGGCCCAGTGATCGGGGTGGCTCTCCTCCTTTGGAGGTTTTTAATCAGAGGTTGGAGGGCCATCTGTAGGCGATGCTTCAGTCCATATTCCTGCATTTCAGGGGGTTGGTCTGGATGACCCTTGGGGTCCCTTCCAACTCTATGATTTTATGATCGGGCAGGTGCCGGAACCCTCCTCCCCTCTCTTAACTTCCAGAGACACCAGGTATCCTCTGCTGTCCTCCTTCCAAGCTGGCCTGGTTAGTGGAAACAGAAGCGGGATTGGGGTTGTGGGGAGAAACTCCCCTGAATATATTGGCCAAGGCAGGCGGCGGCAGAAAGGAGGCAAAAGAACCTCTAAGAGCACACTGCAAAGAACCTCTAAGAGCACCTCTAAGACAGGAAACCCAGGAAACGTGTCCTGCCAATACTTCTCTTTGGTCCAGATCCTGGAAAGATTTACCAACTTTTTGGGTAGCTCATACCCACGCAGTCACATGCCAATGTAACAACAGAGCAAAGAGGCAAAAACAAACAAACCAGGACATGTTCATTTGAGGCTTCCAATCCACAGTGTCTTGCGCTTTTAGCAGCTGAGCTATCCCTCGCCTTTAAGGGAAGTTGCTCTGGAATGCAATGGATCGAATGGCATGGAAGCAAGGCCAGTTTGCAAAATTAAAAAGAGCAAACTGGCAGTCGTACACAACGATGAAAAGGAAAATTGTCCTGGTTCTGAAATCTGTGCAGGGCTTTTGGCCAGAAACCCCAATCTGCAGAATGAGCAGGAGGGCAGCAACAAGCCACAGAATATTACTTTTTTCTAGTTCTACTTTACAAACTTAATCTATACATAACAACATATTATCCTTAGAACAGTGTTTTTTCATGTAATCCTCAAAGCATTGCCCTTCTGACCTTAAATTCTGAATTAGTCTGATGCCTTACGATTGCTGTTAACTTTGCCAACTCTATGAATTCGCTTAATTTACATACCCAATCTTCCTTTGTGGGGATAATATTTCCTTTCCAGTTTCTTGCAAGTAATGGTTTGGCTGCAGCTGTGGCATATAAGAATAATCTTTTCTTATATTATGGGATGTCCTTTCCTAAGATACCCGATAGGAACGCTTCTGTTTTTTTCTCTCTAGAAATTTTAAACATCTTTTTTTTAACTCATCGTGGATACATCCCCAGAATCTTTTAACTTTTTCGCAGCCCCACCATACATGGGTCATAGTCCCCTCCATCTCCACACTTTCAGCATAGATTAGATTTTAACTTGTATATTTTGGCAAGTTTGGAGGGTGTCCTATGCCGCCTATAAAACATTTTCATTATGTTATCTTTGTCAGGAGGCGTCCTACTCGCAAGTAGAACCTTGGCAGAGACACATGCCCGGCTGGCATATTCTCTCCCTCCTGGGCGATTGGGAGCTTCTTGAGCATTCTCCAGCCTGAATCAACCAATAAGCTTTATTTGCATAGCTGACAGCCATAGCATCAGAATACACACAATATACAATTAAAAACAACATGGATAAAAGGATCAGTCATATGACCATGATTATCGTTTAAAAGATAGCCCTTAGTCTCAATGCACCCTCAATTAAAAACAGGTGCATAGGAGTAGAGTGGGCAGAGAAATTACACGGATCAACACCGCACAAGGCAATCGCTTTACGTAAAACCCTGGTGAATTGGGAACGTAAAAGTCTGGAGCCGTCCTGATGGACTAAAGGCGGGTCTGAGCCGGCTGGCCTCACATAACGGAAGCAACTGATGTCATTTACTGGGCAAGGACCCTGGCCACCTGTTGCCGGGAGGCGGATGTTTCCCCCTTTCCCCCTCTGATCTGTTTTGCAGCGGCGAATATGCACTACGGCTAGGGAACTGGATAAAGATACGTCTTGCATCCTAATTCCACGGGATGACCCATCGGGGTGGTCTTCGCGCACCACTTTCCCCACCCTGAGCGCTCCGAACTAAGCTAGAGAAAAGGCCGCCGAAAACAATCTTGCTTCATATTCGGACCAGCAGAGGGACCTCAGCTGCCTGTGAATCTGGCACAACAAGTCAAATGTAATGGGCCTCCTGGGGTCGCTGGTTGAGGGCTGTAGCCTGCGCCAGCCTTCCATACCCCTATGCAGATGGAAATTATCGCAGGGGTCCATGGCGTAGAGGGATTTGCAGAAAAAAGGAAATGGCTGTTTTGTGTTTATTCAAGGTTTTGCTGTGCGTCCCAATTCCCTCAAATGAACTACGTCTTGCATGACCTCCCTTTCTGGGGGGGGGGGGGCTACTGATGGCAGAAAAAGGAAATGGCTGTTGTGTGTTTATTCAAGGTTTTTTTGCGCGTCCCTATTCCCTCAAATGAACTACGTCTTGCATGACCTCCCTTTCTGTGGGGGGGCCTACTGATGGCAGAAAAAGGAAATGGCTGCCGTGTGTTTATTCAGTGTTTTGCTGCGCGTCCCAATTCCCTCAAATGAACTACGTCTTGCATGACCTCCCTTTCTGTGGGGGGGGGGCTACTGATGGCAGAAAAAGGAAATGGCTGTTGTGTGTTTATTCAAGGTTTTTCTGCGCGTCCCAATTCCCTCAAATGAACTACGTGTTGCATGACCTCCCTTTCTGTGGGGGGGCCTACTGATGGCAGAAAAAGGAAATGGCTGTTGTGTGTTTATTCAGTGTTTTGCTGCGCATCCCAATTCCCTCAGATGAACTACATGTTGCATGACCTCCCTTTCTGTGGGGGGGGGGAGCTACTGATGGAGGCAAGCCCCCCTTTTTCCTAAAGTTTAGAAATTCTTACCAAGCGCGCCTATAGGAGCTTAAAGTGGAGGGGGCAACCGATGCGAATACTCCCTTCAAGATTTCTCGCTCCCAAGGCTCCAAATGCACAGAGCGGGAGCGACATCCTCTTGGAACTCGACGTCTGCTCTGCAGGGACACCGACGACAGCTCGACTATCAATCGAAAGACAAACGCAGAGATCTCTGAAGTCCTTCATCCCAAGGTGAAGTGCCACTACTATGAGAAGAAACTTGGAAAGGTTAAATTGTATGTGGCCGCCAACTTCATGCGCCACTGGTGTCCATGAAGGAGCCCTGACTGAACTTGATAATTTGGGAAGAGTTACCAATTGTCTTGCCAGAGCGATACCCCATTGTAACAATCCAAGAAGTTCAATCAAGAGTACACCCATATGAAGAGGAATGAAGTCCAGCGGTTAACCCAGCCAGAAGCGCCCCGAATGGCCGGCCTGGCTTGCAAAGTTCAAGAGTCCCCAGAGACTGAAACCACCATATGCGTGCTAGGGGAAGTGAAGAACTCTGGAAGAGAGGGGAGTTTTGGATCTCGAAAGATCTAACAGCATAAACCCCCATATTGAGCTAATATATTCTGGGGTTCCCAACCAAAAGTGTATGAACTGGAATCCTGGCCTCAAAGACCTCTAATTTTATACTTAAATCAGGCTGTTAGTGGTACACAAACCACGCCATCCTTAGACCGAGGCTACGCAGCCCTGCAAAATCATTCTCAAAATAACCTACAGGGCCCAGGACAAAGCGATAGAGAGCACGAATTGTGATATATGCTTTGTTGTTTATTATTATTATTACATATGTATTATTGCAATAGTAAAATTAATCCAATTATATTCGAGACTTAACAAAATACATTTGCGATTGTAAATATCTGCACGGTGCTTATTATTATTAAACTAGTGTATTTCAGCCCGTTCAATAAACGGGAGAGAGAGAGAGAGAGAAGTGAGCGGGGCTTCTCCGGGATGCGAGCGAAGGGGGAAAGAATCAGCCGTGAGAGGGGTGAAGGGAAAAAGCAGCAGCCGTGAGAGGGGAAAGTTGCGGCTGCGTTTCCCTCCAGTGACCGCCTGGAGGGTGGTTTGCTGTGGCGGCGGGCGGGCAGTTTGTGTGTGTGTGTGTGTGAGAGAGAGAGAGAGAGAGAGAGAAGCGCACGGGTCTATCTCGCAGCCTCCTCCTCCTCGCGCTGCTGCTTAGAAGCGAGTGGTTGGCGGCCGCAGGTAGGTAAACAGTAAGCAGAGGGGTTGGGGGGGGGAGAGCACGCGTGTGCGTTCCAAGTCTCTGGTCCAATCCCTGTGTCCGTGGGGCACATGCGCAGTAGAGCGGAAACGGGACACACGGAATCTGGACGCAGAGACACAGGGACTTTATTTTATAGGATATTAGCAAATATTATTATTGTTGTTAAAGCACTGTTTTATACTGCTATCAATGAGATTCTCAAATGGGCAGAATGTACAGAGGCAATTAACGGGGAGGGAGTGGGTTAATCAGCAACCAAGCATAGAAACAACCTGACGTGTCCATGTGGCTCTAATCAAATAAATAAGATTGCAAACCAATATTGCTCTTGCTGAAAAGCAGTCACCAAACAATAAAATCTATGCTGATGAACAGCCAATGCCCCAATATTGTCTGCATCGCCTGGCCAGCAGGACCCCACAGGAAGCGGGGTTCATTCTCACTAATGCGACTCAATATTATGCACCTGACTGGATTGACCATACTTTGTAATTTTATTTTATTTCATTTATTTATTTTAATAATTGAGAATGTTGAGGTTTGTTTGGCGTGGACTTGGACACACCTGGACTAGACAAACCGGCAGCTGTGTGGTTTAGTAAAGCAATATAAAAACTTGCCACCGTGCAACTTGTGTTGTTCTCAGGTCATTTTGATCTGATAGAAGAACGAACAATGTGGCCTCAATTGAGCGGCCTGGGATAGTTATGAGTAGTGGTGTAATGAGATCGAGCCGCAAGTCTTTATAGAGAAGACATGACAGAAGGATGTGAGCCACTGTTTCCATGTTGCCGATTCCACAGGGGCAGAGTAGTTTTTCCGCTGGAATCTTTTGAAATCTGCCCTCGAGTATGGCAGAGGGCAGCGCATCCAATCTGGCTAAGGTAAAAGCACGTCTGAATTTAAATTTATGCGGAGCCAGTAATTCATTGTTCTTTGCCAGGATCGGGTTTCTACAGAGGGCAGACTTCCAGACGTAATGCAGCATTTGGGACACACGGTGGGACTGCAAAAATCTGTCTTAGGAATTTAGATTGAACGAGAGAAAAGCTTTCAACCTGGCTTCCGGTGAGGTTGCGGCCATCTCGAGGAGCGCGGAACGCACTCTGTGAGGGTTCCGAGGGTTACGGCCGCTGCGCTTGCATACAGGAGGATGTCCTTTCTATCTCTTGGCACACTTCCTGGTATCAAGCTTAATAAAAGGATTTCTGGTTTCTTCTCGAATGTACATTTTATCATCCTTTTCATTTTATCATATACCTCTGTCCAGAATTGATTAATCTTTTTACAGCCCCACCAACAGTGGAAATAGTCCCCTATTTTCTCTTTGCACTTCCAACACTTGTCCTGTCCATTTCTATATATTTTTGCTAATTTGGCTGGTGTTAAATGCCACCTATAAACTAGCTTCCACATATTTTGAAAAAACTCTTTAATTGACCCTTTCATTTTATTCACTAATAAATCATCATCTAATAATCTATCATCCATTCTCCATCGTTTTACATTTTTTCCATTCTCTCTAAACCTTATCATAATCAAATTGTGATCTGTTATGGATTTTGTCATAATCTCACATTTTTTTACATGTATTGCTAAGCCTGATGATACCCATATCATATCTATTCTCGAGGCCGATTTCTTTGCTCCTGAATAATAAGAATATTTCCTTTCCATCATAATTTTCGACTATCTATCTGAGAAAAAATCTTCGGCAATTTCCCCCCTCCTTTACTTCATTTGTTTTTTTTTTAAATAATTTTTATTAATTTTTAGAAAAAGAAAACACATACAAAATATACAACATAAACTCTGTCCCTTCATTTTCCCTCCACCCACAAGCCCACCTCTGCCACCAGTGAGACCCATGGGTATTGGGGAACAAAGGGGTCCATTTTAAGCTGGGTTTGACCTCCCCCCTCCTTCCTCCCCCCCCTGCCACTGAGAGGACAAAGGCGGAGGATCTCTGGGGATTGGCTTATCCCCCAGCTATTTCTTCACTGTACTGGAAAAAAGAAAAACAAGGAAAAAAGGGGGGGGGAAAGCAAAAATATAAAAAGGGGGGAAAAAGGAAAGAAAAAAAAAGGAAAAATATTAATGGCTTCCACGACTCTCCTCCTCCTGGATTTCCCAACCTCTTTACATAGTTATGGCGGGTTTTCTAATCCAATTCAGAATCTTATTCTCATAATATTAACACAATCCTCCTCCTTCTTCATGCTGGCCCCCCCCCTGCCACTGGGGTAGCCCGAGGAGTCCAGCAGTCAAAAGGTTCCATTTTTGTGTCTGGGTTTCCCTCCACCCTTCCCTCTCCCCTCAAGGCACCCCCTGCCACTGGGTACCAAGAGTAAGAAGGGGGAGACAGGCAGTTTTCCACCCAAACACCTCCTGATCACCAAAATTATTCA
The DNA here is from genome assembly GCF_963506605.1 of Zootoca vivipara. NCBI lineage: Eukaryota > Metazoa > Chordata > Lepidosauria > Squamata > Lacertidae > Zootoca > Zootoca vivipara. Next base: position 6,298,745 of record NC_083291.1, read on the forward strand.
AAAACAAACTCTAAGCATATTTCCTCAGCCATTCTTTTTACTCCCTCCAGAAAGCTCTTAACCTTAAACTATAAAAATCTCTCCTCCCCCCCCCAATGTCCCTCCTCCCAATTGGATCAGCATATCCTTTAGCAGGCCAAGATTCCGACACCATTGTTCATAAACCAAAAAAAGTACCTTAAACTAAAATTTTTACCCCACACCAATTCTTTCCCACATCCACTTCCAGACCTCTGCTCCTCCCTCTTTCTGCCTTTCCCTCCCTTCACTAACACCATTCAACATTTCAGTCTCTCCAGGATTTTCACTTCCATCAATCTTCTCTTCACTTTGCTTCTCCTTGTCGGCCTCATCTCTTTGTTCTGATCTTTGTTTTTCATCATCCAACACATATTTTTTATGGTCTGAATCAGTCTCCAAATTGTCCTCAAATTGTTGCTCCTCACACACAATCTCATAATCAAAATTGTCCTCTAAATCTTGCTCTTGCACCTCATTCTCCTTTTCTGTTGGATTGAAGCATTGCCTTTCCTTGTAGATATCTTCCCATGTTTGTAGATAGCCCAGCACAGCCTCCTGGAAAGCTCGAGAGAATTTTGTTTTCATAGTTCACTTGACCACAGGCAGACCAGAGATAAGGGCAGAAGGGTACTGGAAAATTCCTCTCTACCACGTTGTCGGCTCCATCTTGGCTGTTCTTATCCTTTGTCTTTAACCTCATCAGATTTCAAATTTACAGTCCACTTAAATCCTTTTAAAACCTTTTGAATCAATTTTTCCAATTCACAGGAATAAAATCGTCTTTCTTAGTCCTTTAACAATTTGACAGCTTTTGACAGCTGTCAAAGTGTCCTCCCCCCTGTTGCTGCTGAACCTCAAGGGGCAACGACACCGGGGGCTGGGGAGGTTTGGAAAAGTATTTCTTTCTCTCGGGTCCGCAATCTTGAAAGAAGTTTTCCCTTTTCGGCTTGGGAATATTTAATGCGCCTCCCGATTGTCCATTTGGAAGAGATCGGCTTCCGTTACTTTAGAATCTCTTCCTATCTTCAAATTTAAAATTTTTAAGATCCGAATGGAGATTTGACTTACTTTGAAGAAGTCTTTTATTTCCTTGGAAGAATCCGCCGCTTGCAGGCTGAGGACTCGGAGCTTCACTTCAAGGAGGTAAGATGACACCCAAAAATGGCTCCCGCGACTCCACTCCGCTGGCTCTCGATTGCTCTACTGAGCTCTCGGGCAGCAGAGGATTCGCGTCCGGAGCAAACAGCTGGGCACTATGTCACCGGGACTCTCTACCCAGTGTTTTTTCGGGGAGTCGGCTTGCTCTGCGGACTTCCCCCCCCTCCACGAAGCCAGGGACTTCGGAGCACGAAGTCCCTGCGTCCAACTTCACCAGCGCGACGAATCGGAAGCCTCCTTTACTTCATTTGATCTGTCCATCCTAGGCAACACCACTCCATTAAAGTCCCCAGCCATAATAATCTCATCATCTTCTATAACTTCATTTAGCAATCCTTCAATCTTTTTTAAAAACTTTGTTTTGCAACCATTTGGAGCATATAAATTTATTACCATATTTTCCCCTCTAGGTGTATGTACTCTTACTCCTACCACCCTTCCTCATCCTGAAACACTTTCTCTGAATTCAAATATTCTTTTACATATGTGACCACTCCTCTTTTCTTTTTTTTATCTGCCGAGATTTATTCGTTCCCCAATCGATTGTTCTTCAGAATCCTCTCATGCTTTTTTGCTATGTGGGTTTCTTGCAAACAAATTACCTCCCATTTATTTTATTTTTTCAATATATGTTCCACCCTATTCCTTTTGAGTTTACAATTCATCCCATTAACATTCCATGATATGAAACTAAAAATTCCATTGTTCTTGCCTATATCAAATAACTTTACCTTTGATCCTTAATATGGTTAAATTTTATTATCTTATCATAAAATTACAAACGTCAATAATTTCCCTCAATATCCCCCAACACCTAAATAAACTGCTTTTGGAGGTTTTAAATTATTAGTCGTCTCTCCTATCTTGATGTTTCCTACCACGTAGTTAGCCTGTGTCTGTTTCTTCTCCCACCAACTCCTTTTTAGATCTCTCAAAAAAATTGTCTGCTTCAACTGATTTTATTACCTTTTTCCTGTCTTTAAAGGTAAAGGTGAGGCCCTCGGGGAACTCCCACATAAACCATATCCCTTTACTTGTCAGGGCGTTGTCTGTAAGTCTCTTATTTCTGCCTTTTCAGCAGGAATCTTTTCGGGATTTCTTTAAATATGGCAATGGATTTACAGTCAATCACCAAACTCTTGTTTCTTCATCTGCAAGATATTATTTTTCAATAGTCCCGAGTTCAAGAAGATCATGCAATCGCCAGGCCCTTTGAACTTCTTCGATCTGTCCCCTGAGTTGTTCTCCAGCTTGGCTTCAACTGAATCTAATTTATCATTTAAAGTCTTGTTCATCTCTGTTATTAGGTCTTTAATATCACCTAGAGGGCCGTTGTCATTTGAAGATGATTGTCATCTTGCTGCCATCATGTATGTTCTTGTTCTGGATCCCATAATAATTAAACTCAACGCTGTTTTTTAATCCAAAGCCACTGTCCTGTTAAAGCCCTGTAGCTTGCTTGCAGGAGTTCCCTCTCGTGGGCTTCTATATATTAAATTTCTCAGTATTGCAAATAATTCAAGCACAGTATTGCAAATAATTCAAGCGCAGTGCTTTCCCTTCAGCCTGTAGATTCAGTACAATTCAGACACAGTTATATAGTTGCTTTGTCTAGGTTGGAGAAACTCAGCCTTTTACTCCTTGGGTTTCTAAAATGAGCGTTGGAATTGTCCAAATATTCAATGTCCACTGGATGTCCACTGTCGCTCTCCACACTCTCTGGGTTTCTAAATAAGCGTTAAAAATGTCCAAATATTTGATGTCCACTGGGTGTCACTATTGCTCTCCGCACAGTCCTTTTGTCTCCACTTCCGTGCTATCTTGCTAAGTCATTTAGTGTGGACCCACCATTTTCTCATATGATTTAGTGCTTAAAATTCACTGGGTAGACGTTCACTTTCCCCAGTCTTTAACGCCCACTCTTTAACGCTCTTTAAAGTTGTCCCCCTTCCAGGATTTACAGTCGTTCCCCTTTCTCCGCTTTCCTGTATTTCAGCTTAATCGCTGCTTTCTTCCTCCCTGGCTCCCCAGTTTTCCAGCTTTCCTTCCTTTTTCCCACTCTCTGTCTTTATTTTCAGCTGTCCGCTTTCGGTGATACGTTCTAAGGTGATTCGTTCTTTCGCTCTCACTCCCCACTCCCACAAGCAACTTTGTTACAGCCGATCTTCCCCCGAAGTTACATTGTTTCTCCGGCTTTCCTCTCCTCCCCGTGCTTTCCAATTCCCTTATAAAAAGCACTCTTTAGAATCCTTCACTCTCCTTAAAAGACACTCCAGCAGTGTGTTCATGAGGAGGTCACGTCTTACACCCCTTCAACCGGAGGGTCTCGGGCGCTTACCGGGCGAGTTCCGGGCGTTGCAACGGTGGCTCTTGTAGATTTTGCTCGGACTCCTCTCCACATCCTCCACCATTCAGTGGTGCTGGCGCGGAGTTCCGTCCTTTTTAGCCGCTTTTTTTGTTCCCTGGTGAAAACCTCGTATTTCCACCTTTCTTAGGGGTGCCCCTTTGGCACGGCCATTCCGTATGAATGTCATGTCTCCGGGAAACCCTGGACTTTGGCAATGAGGAAGCAGTCATAGTTTATTAAAGAATTACACACAGCAATGGCATCCACCCAGAAAGGGAGGAAATGCACAATATGAATGAATGGGAGGGGAACAGGTTACCACTAAAATACCTGTATCCCAGCTAATAAGATTCAGGTGCACATAATAAGATTCCACACTTAAAGTCACATACATCACATCTCCCTTTGATACTGAAGTTAAGGAAAAATCAAAAATACAATAATAAACACACATATTAAAACTAAAGTCATGACATATATCTTTGAGGCATATACACACACCTACCATATGAGGTTACGTATGTGGGTTGCCTTACATCTGTGTGCATATTGGGTGTTCTCCCAGTTCCCTCTCTGTTATCACTTTGCATTTCCTTTCTATTCCCAGTCAATATACCTTTTCTCTCCTCAGCTTGTACACTCCTAGGCCTTATTCTTCGCCTATTACACCTATACACCTGTCCCACTTTTCCCAGGGCAGCTCTGGAATCTCATGTGGTATGAGAGGTTCTTTTTGATTTTTTGGCGCACATCTAGCACATATTAGACAATTTTCTATGAATTTTTCTATTTCCTTACTCATACCAGGCCAATATATTACTAGTTTTGCTCTCATTTTTGTTCTTTGCATGCCCTGATGTGACTCATGAAGCTGCTCCAAAACTGCCCGTCTTTGAGATACTGGAATAACTACCCTTTCATCAACATAGAGAACACCATCCTGACAGCGCAGCGAGTCCTTCACCGCCCAAAATGCTTTTGCTGCTGATGGTACATCTCTTAGATGCAACCCTAACCATCTTTTTAGACCCTCAGCAACTGCCCCCAACCAAATATCGTTCCCAGCCGGGGACAGATGAACCCCATCCTCCCGGAACAGGTGGGGGGCCCTAACATTAATTCCGGGATGCAATATCAACCCTCCCCCAAGCTCAACCACCCTCATAGCAGCTGCACTGTTAACTCGCTTCCTGGCTCTTTCGGTTGTAACATTTGAGACCAGAAGAGGGCAGTGCTCGGCATTAAAGTCCGTATTTCTGACAAATCGTGCAGGATAGCCAGTCGCAGCGACAAAGAGTCCAAAGTAGGGAGGTTGTTCTCCCCCAACTGTATCACTATCGCAGTTGGGCAACCTAGCATAAAAACTTCGCTCGCTCCAGCGCATGCCTCTCTTGCCCATTCAGGACACATGGGCGTGAGGAGGAAGGCCAAGCAGAAGACCAAGTTCTGACTCGCCAGCACGGAGGCCTGCCCAATGGACAATGGAGTGTCCGGCCATCCAAATGTGCACGCCCGCAAGCCCTGGAGAAACAGTATGGACAAAATGGACAGAGTTAGCGACATTTCCTAACATACAACTTATAGGCATTTGACTTAGGTGTAGGGACAAAGCCTAAGGCCAGGTTGTGGGGAGCGCACAATAAAGAACACAGCGGGAGACAGAATGTATATCCGGAAGGTCGTCCAGAACAAAATCAGGCACCCCCTTTTATTGTAAATTTTCAGAACTATCAATGATTAACTAAGAGGTGCATCCTTCATCCAATGACAATCGGTCAAGCCCAAGAGAGGTGGTGTTCCTGGGTATGTCACATCCTGCCAACACCCTAAAACTCCGCCATAGAGGAAGTGCCTGGTCCTCACATACTCCTCCGACCTCTCTCTGTCACATGCCTACTCCCTAAACACCCCCCTCCTCTCCATCTTGTGACTCTTGGTGTTTTTCCCCAACTCCACCATTTTCCCATTGTCTTCCTCCTAACCTGAGTCTGACCCTTCAGGTTTGGGCCAGCCTCCCCTGCTCTAACTCACTCTAACCGGTTCCATCAGGATCCTCCCAACTCTGTCCAGTCCACTTGTGTCCTGCTGCCCTCTAATGTCCCCCTGACCCAACTTGTGAATGTGTGTTTATGCATACTGACGTACAGGAAGGTTTGCCAGCGCTGTATGCTAAAACTATTGTATGCGATTGACAGCTGAGGGTTTTGACGGCTAGCTTTCTATTTGATGCGGTTTGCTGACATCACTCTTAAGATCACTGCTACATCTCACCTTTTTCTTTTCTTTAAATGTGAAGAGTGTATGAGTAGGACAGAAATATTCTTACACCTGAGGGAGAATAACTTGTGCTCAGACAGTTGCTTTCCTCTTTTACGGGCGCAACCTGTCAAAAGTAACCAGTGCATTGCAACATCGTAAACCTTGTGACATGAATAACTTACATAAATAACTTTGTATAAACTTTGTATAAACCTTTTGTAGCAAAAATACAAACACTGTAACCGTTAGTGCAAAAGAAAGTGTTCAGTCTCTCAAAACGAGGGCTCCAAAGCGTAAGGTTCCTTTTCGAACTGCAACAATGTAACTTCACCCTCAACGGAGTGAGAATGTCTCCTTCAAACATTGAACTAAATAAACTGCATTCCCTAGCGAAGGGAAGGTGTCTGCCTTGAAACTTTGGTCAGAGTCCTTAATGTCCATTACTGGGAGCGTGTACAGCTGCGGTCCTCTGATTTTATGGAATTCACGGAAAGACAGGAAAAAGCCGCAAGAAGATGATTTTCCGGCGTCAGTTCCATACGGTGTTCCTGCAGTAAAGTGACAGCCTGCGCCGAAAGGCTCTTAATTTAGCCCCAGGTCACTTTGTGATGTTGAAGGGGAACGCGGTAGCGATCTTTCTGTGGGTCCCTCAGCTTGCGCTCCCTTGACTGGCGGTCCCTCGGTGGCAGCAGCGGATCCCGAATCCGCAGACTCTCCATCTCTGGCACCGGGTTCGAGTCGTACTCCAGACCGTGACGCCAGGCCATCTCTCCATGGACGTATGTACTTCGCGGGAAGCCAAATCGGGGACCCTGTTGGGGAAAGCACAGCTCCATACCTACGGCCCCACGTGAGGAGTGGGGTGGGACCTACCCAAGTTGGACTAGGCAGCAGCCGGTAGCTGACCATTGGCTGAGGAAAACTTGTCCTTTTGCCAAAGTGGTCATCTACTGGTGTGGACAAATGATTTGAAATATTTAAATGGTTTAAAGTAAAGAGAACTCTGTTGAGCCATTCCTGTATATGAGGAAGCCCCACAGCATTCCCCCTGTTTTTTTTATGTTTGTCCAAATTAATTTTCAGAATTTTGTTAGTCCGTTCTACTATGGCTTGACCTGTTGAATTATATGGGATCCCAAATTTATGGTCTATTTCCCAACGCTGGCAGAACTCCGCAAAGGCTTGACTACAATAAGGAGGTGCATTATCTGTTTTCAAGATTTTTGGACGTCCCATAAATGCAAAAGTTCGGATACAATGATTAAGAACATGTCTGGTAGCCTCCCCTCGCTGTGGAGTGGCCCAAAAGAAATGTGAGTGGGTGTCTATCAAAACATGCAAATGTTTCCGGGGATGTACTGGGTACAATCCATCTGCCAGATTTCGTTAGAGTGGAGTCCCCTTGGGTTAGTCCCAGTGGAAGGAGCAGAGGCAACCTGGGAACATTCAGGGCATTGTTGAATTATAGCCTTTGCATGTTCCAGCGGCATCTTAAATTGTTTAGCCAGCGCCCTTGCATTCTGATGGAACATTGCATGGCTATCCCAAGGGGTAACAGAATAAACTTGCTCTCTAGTCGCTCTGTCCGCCACAGAATTGCCTGCAGACAGATGGCCAGGGAAAGACTGATGGGACCTAATGTGCGCAATAAAAACTTAGCAAGTACGGGAGTGCAGTAATCGCTGCAGCGTGAGAAAGAAAGCTAGGAGATTTTCATCCAAATTGGGTGTTATATACGCTCCTGGCAAAGATGCTACAACCGGACAAACATACTGAGAATCACAGATGATATTAATGTCCTGCGTTGGAAATTCTTGCAATGCTAAAATTACAGCAGCAAGTTCAGAGCGTTGTGCAGATCGTTGTGGGGGCGAGATTTTAGTAAGCCATTTATCTTGATGATACCAGGCCATCACACCCCATTTCGCACCGCCATCAGTGAAAACAGACACAGCACCCTTTAAGGGTTGCTGCGCAATAACACAATAGGCTGCAACAGGGATCTTATTAAGAGCCAAAATGCGTGGGTCAGCTGGTATATGGTAGGAAATTCGTCCCACATAATCTGTTAGAGATGATTCTAATGGCATGGACAGACTGACCATTTTGTCCCACTCCTTAAGTGGCAAAGGAATAATAATAATCACTAAATCTAAACCTAAAAGAACTCTACTAGTGCCCTCCCTTTAAAGATCAAACCTGCAAACATTTGTGCTAATGAGCTAATTGTTGCTGGAGGGGTATGTGCTAAGTACAGCCATTCCAGAATCAACAAAGAAGCCTTTTTCTTGCCCTCTGCTTTGATCTCCTGAGCTACAACAGCGGTAGGCACCTTTTCAGTAGCAATGATAATTAAAGACAATGGAATTCCATTCTCACATCTATCTACCCACACCAGCTTCAGCGATTCGTTTACCTGCTGGAAAAATGCCTTCTGTTGAGGTGTCAGGGTAATTACTTCTGACGGATCTTTTCTAGATTTTAGCGCTTCAAAAAGAGGAGCAAGCACACGGGTTGGCAAGGCAAGATAAGGACGCAACATAAGCAGTTCTCAACAAAAGGAAAGGTTACAAAAGTAAAACAACAAAACTTACTAACAGCTGAACACATAGAAGTTGGAAGATAACTTGGCTGCAGAGTCTCCATAGGCAGGACGCAGCCAAAGGCAAAGATTCACATCGTTGAGCAAGCCTTTCACCTTAGAGACAGTCAGCAAGAGCACATGGCAAAATCTAGGCAGGGGCAACCTGCCGGAGCCAGCCTCAAACAAAAGAGTTTTCCACCTTTTATCCTTTAATCCCCCCTGAGGGCGTGAAAGTGAGCCCAGGAGGGAGCAAAGGCACAAAGCCAATCAACAGTTGATTTTTGTTCAAATTAACCCATCAGATTTAGGCTGACCGTTTGGGTTGTCACTCAAAAGAGACAATCTCCAGAGCTTCAGGTGATTTACATTACAAATGACCCTTAGCTTTCCCCTTCCGAATGTGAAAGCAATGGTCTTCTTATCAGGACACTCTCACTCTAAACAAACTGTTTCCCAGCTGCAGCAATCCCCAATTAGCATCTACATCAAATGGGAGAATAGGGGAGTGTGAATTCCGTTCTCAGGCCAGTTTCTAAAAGGTAAAAAGGGCAAATTCCCAACACAAAATCCCAGAGTTCTCTGCAGTATTTCCCAGCTTGCCTTGCGAAAGAACCAAGGTTTTGGCACTTCATGACAAGGTCTACCATTCAGCAAATAGGTCCTTCTAGGCGTCTCCTGATTTATCATTTGCGTGACAGCCAGAATACTGGGGTGCAAGGTGCAGGAGGAATCAGTGGAACCAAAACCTCCCGTACCGCGCAGCACAGATTCTCACCCCGCTGGCAAAACATAGGGGACAATGACCAATTGTGCAAATGACTCCCCTTCATTAAGAGTCATTGGCAAATTGGTCTCAAATTGAATTTGAATTTTACCCTCATAATCTGAATCAATTGCTCCCGGTATTACATAAATTCCCTTTTTACCAGCGGAGGAACATGGGAGTACTAAGCCTACAGTATCTTTAGGCAAAATTCCTTTCAATTGGGATGGCATAAGGACCACAACTCCAGGAAATGGAATGAATTTAGTTTCCTGATTAATTAAATCAATTCCAGCGCTGCCTTTAGTGGCTGATTTTGCGTTGGAAATATCACTTTCAGCCTTGGATCCTGGGCTAGCCGTCTGCCCGCTTCATAGTTTTCCTGAGGGCCACCTGTGTTACGGCATTGGTTTGCCCAGTGGAAACCCTTCCTGCATTTTGGACATACTATTTTAGGTTTTACTGCCTGCCCTTCTTTTTTGCGATTGTAACAATTGCCCATAGGTCTACTGCCCCTCCTCAGTGCCATTGCTAGAGCTTCCATCTGAAAGGCATTGGTGCCAATATCAGCGCAAGCTCTAAGCATGTCAGCGAGCCCTTTAGCCCCGCCCACTTTGTGGCCCCTCCCCTTCTGTGCCTTGGCCCCGCCCCTGAACGACCATGGCTTGCCCCCCCCCCTAGTTTTGATCCTGGCTACGCCCCTGCAAGAGTGGCAAAGTTGCCTGCACCATACAATTGGTCTGGGAGGTATAACCCTCCTGAATTATTGCCAGCGTGCAGAGCTTCCTTCTGATACTCAGAATCCCATACCATATATTGGGAAATCAAGTTCTGAGAATTACCCACACTCTCCAACAACCCCAAGGTTGTCTCCGCAATGCTTTTCCTCAGTTCCCTAAAGACCTGATACGCAAGAGGCTGCCAATTTGCCCCTGTCCCTCCTCCTGTGCCTTTAAGAATCCCATTCGGATGGCTCCCCCACCCCCCCGCCCTTAGCTGAAACAGGGAAGAGGCGACAGACTGGTTCTGAGCTTGCAAAGAAGATGACTGAGCAAGAGCTGAAATCCAGATTGAGGTGGTGCCTTGTCACACCCCCTTTTGTTGTAAATTTTCAGAACTATCAATGATTAACTAGAGGTGCATCCTTCATCCAATGACAATCGGTCAAGCCCAAGAGAGGTGGTGTTCCTGGGTATGTCACATTCTGCCAACACCCTATAACTCTGCCGTAGAGGAAGTGCCTGGTCCTCACATACTCCTGACCTCTCCCTGTCACATGCCTACTCCTTAAACATCTCCCTCCTCTCCATCTTGTGACTCTCGGTGTTTTCCCCCAACTCCACCATTTTCCCATTGTCTTCCTCCTAACCTGAATCTGACCCTTCAGGTTTGGACCAGCCTCCCCTGCTCTAACTCACTCTAACCGGTTCCATCAGGATCCTCCCAACTCTGACGGGCTCTGGTGGGCCGTATAGCAACTGTTAAGATGAATGTATTGCCAAAATTGTTGTTTTTGTTTCAATCTTTGCCAATAATTGATAAGTTGGAATGTTTTAAAGAATGGCAAAAGGCGCTATCAAAATTTATATGGCAAGGGAAAAAGCCAAGAATTAAATATAAGATACTTACTGATGATAAACAAAGAGGAGGCTTTTCCCTGCCTGATCTTAAAATTTACTATGAAGCAGCTGCTTTTTGCTGGATGAAAGACTGGTTTTTGTTGGAAAATACGGACATATTAGATTTAGAAGGCTATGATAATGTTTATGGTTGGCATGCATATTTATGGTATGATAAAGTAAAGGTCCACAGAGGCTTCAAAAGTCATATAATTAGAAAATCATTGTACAATGTTTGGTCCAGATACAAAGACTTGTTAGAAAGAAAAACACCGAAATGGATTTCACCGTTGGAGGCCAAGGTTCGTAAAAGACTAAATATAGAGCCAAAATATAGAGATTTGTTAATTGAAGGAGACCAATTTAAGCTAAAATCATATGAGGAATTGAAATATAAATTAGATGATTGGCTCCAATATCACCAGATAAATGAAGTTTTTAAAATGGATAGAGTATTTGGTTTTCAAACAGAGAGGTCAAAGTTGGAAACAGAATTGTTAGAGCCTAAGACGAAAATTCTTTCCAGAATGTATAAATTGTTGCTGGAGTGGCATACGAAAGATGAACAAACAAAAAATGTTATGATTTTGTGGGCAAAGGATGTTGGCCATAATATTATGATTGAAGAATGGGAAAAACTGTGGAAAGATAACATTAATTTTACTGCGTGTAGTTTATTAAAAGAAAATATAATGAAAATGATGTATAGGTGGTATCTTACACCAGTAAAATTAGCAAAGATTTATCATAACCATGATAATAAATGCTGGAGATGTAAGAAAGAAGAAGGTTCATTTTACCACATGTGGTGGACATGTCCACTAGTAAGTGACTTCTGGAATAAGATTTATAATGAACTCAAGAAAGTGTTGAAAAACACATTTGTTAAGAAACCAGAAGCATTTCTAGTGGGCATTGTTGGAAAGGAGATCCCAAAGAAAAATATATCTTTTTTTATGTATGCTACAACGGCGGCTAGACTTTTGATTGCTAAGAACTGGAAACTACAAACACTACCAATGATTGATGACTGGCAGATGAAGATGATGGAATTGATGGAAATGGCTGAGATGACCGGAAGAATCCGCAACCAGCGGGAGGAAGCGATGGAGGAAGAATGAAAAGATTTCAAATTGTATCTAAAAAAAACATGCTAAAGTAATTTACTAGATCAGAAATTAAGTTGTAAATAAACTGTGGAATTGGTGAACATGTTATTTGAGAGGAAGAAAATAAGATTTCATAAGGTGATTAAATTGGTATATAATTTGCTAAACATAAACGTATTAAAGAACCACAGGGAGGGGAACCCGAGGAGGTCCCAATATACAATGTGAAGTGATATAAGATTTTGTGCTTTATATGTATTTGTTTTTCTTTTGTTCTTGTTTTTTCCTTTTTCTGTTTTTATTGTTTCGTATTATTGTTGTACTTTTGAAAACTTTAATAAAACATTATAATAAAAAGGAAAAAAAGGATCCTCCCAACTCTGGCCAGTCCAGTTGTGACCTGCTGCCCTCTAATATCCCCCTGACCCAACTTGTGAATGCGTGTTTATGCATACTGACGTACAGGAAGGTTTGCCAGCGCTGTACGTTAAAACTATTGTATGCGTTTGACAGCTGAGGGTTTTGACAGCTAGCTTTCTATTTGATGTGGTTTGTCGACATCACTCTAAGATCACTGCTACACCAGGTTAAGTACCTTCTTTTCTCCATCGCTCAATGGACGCATTGATAAATTAACAATCAAGTCCTTTTTCTGTTCCGTTTGTGATCTGTTTCTTGAAGAGCTTCTTTGTTTTTTAGTAAACTTTCAAAGGCTCCAGCCCACCGAGATTTACTACAGAGCTTCAGTGTCACTATTTTATTCTTTGCATTTTTTCCTACTTGCTTCTTCTTCAAAACTGCAGCTACAATATGAGTACCTTTTACATGTTTTATAACTTCTTTTGCTTGTCTTTGGATCCTTTGAAGGGTGTCCAGTTTCATAATAGCATTAAGACGCAAGTTTAGCCCATGAGATGCACATCCTATTGCAGTAATATGTGGATACTTATCCATTATTATCTCCCATGCTGCTTTCATATTGCTGGCATTGTCAGTCAGCAAAGCAAATACTTTACCACTCCCAATTTTCTGTAGGACTTCACATATTTTACAGCTGATATACTCTGCAGTATGTCTATTCTCTCCTGTTTCAATGCTTTTGTAAAACTGGTTGAGGTGTTGTTATAACAAAAATTATAATCTCTTCTCCTCTCACATTTGTCCATCCATCTGTAAGTAGTGGACACGCTGCTTCCTTAATTTTTCCTTGCACGGATTCCATTACACATTCATATTCTGACTCCAAAAGAGGCTTGCTCAAAGAATGTTTGCTGGGCAAATGGTATGATGGTCTTAGTAATTTTATACTGCATTTTCATTATGTTTTCTCTGAGGTTGTAGCATGCTGCAAACTTTATAACCTCCCTCTATAGTTTCTCCCACTGGTCCATGTAGATCACGGGTGTCAAACTCAAGGCCCGGGGGCCAAATCCGGCCCGCCAGACCTCGTCATGTGGCCCGTGTAGCCGCCGCCGGCAGGGCCGGAGCGATAATGTAGGGCTTCGTTTTGTATTTTTTCCCGAGTGCGCATGTGGATTCGTTTTGTATTTTTTTTTCCCTGAGGCTGCCGGGCTGGGGGCTGGGCCCCTGGGAGGAGGTGAGGGGCGGGCTAGGCTAGCAAGGCACCACGTTATTGGCTGGTTGGCGTGAGGCCCCTCCCTCCTAACTGGCCCGCCTCCAGGCTCCAGCCCTGCTTTGCAAAGCACGTGTGCCATCGCCGAACGGGCAGCAGGAGGCAACCACGCGGGCTCAATGGTACTGCATTATTAGTTTCCCCCCCCAGCTCTGGGCGACTCCCCCCCTCCTTTCGGCTCCCCTCCTTGCACGTGGCCGTGAAGGTTGCACGCTGTGTGCCTCTCCTGGGCAAGAGCAGAACCTCTCCTTTTCTCTCTCCCTCAACTCTTCCTTTTGAAAATAGTGTGGTGGTTGCTGTTTGTTGTGACTGAGTCGACTTCACTTCGCCGCCTCCTGGGACAGTGGGTGTGTGTGTATATATATGGGCGGCAGGGTGAGAAAAGCGGGCGCTTCCCTCGCCGCTCCTTACTGTGAGTGGGGAGAGCAGGAGAAGGCTGGGTTTGCCGCCGCCGCCGGGTCAGTTCATTAACACTGCCTCCTCTACCCCAGGAGAAGGAGGGGGTGTTGGCGGTGGCGGCAGAGGGTCAAGCGGGGCATTAAAGATCCAGGAAGCTCAGCCGCTGCTGCTGCCGGCTGGTCGCTGCAACCCTCGGTCGCCGCCGGCACCGAGCGGCGGTGGACATAATGAACCAAACCCCGCGCCGTTGCTGCTGCTGCGTCTTGCTGCTGCTGCTGCTGCTGCCGGTGTCTCTGTGTGGCTGCTGAGGGGTGGGAGCTGCCGCAGCAGATGCTACTGCTTCCCCCGGCTCCGAGTCCTGGGCTGTGGGTGGGAGGAAAGCGATGAGGGAAGGGAGGGGTGGGGTGGGGTGGGTGGTGGTGGCGTGTGCGGCCCCTGCTCATTGTTCGAGGGAAGGGCGGCCGAGGAGACTGGGACGCACGCGGGCAACCCCTTGCACACAGGGAGACCGTGCGCACCCGGGTGGGGCTCCTCTCTCAAGACTGGGGGTTGCTGCTGGTGGTCTCTCGGGTGTGGTGTGTGTGTGCGCACGCTCTCGCTGCTCCTGCTCGCTCTCCCACACCGCACCCGTATGGTCTCCCGCACAACTCGTGCCCAAGGCTAGCGAGCAGCTTCTTCCTCAAAAGTCTTCTCCTGCAAGCTGGGGCTGCGGGGAACGGACCCCAGTATGCCCAGTGGGATGGGTGAGACCAAATTTACGCACGCAGCTGTGGCGGGGGCAGCCGCGTTTCCTTACGGGAACATCGCTTGGGTTCCTTGTGAGATGCACCCCCACACCTCAATATTTTTTTGCTGCCTGAGGCACAGCAGCAAATGGTTGCCCACCCTCCATAAGCCATGGCCGACTAAGTCATCTTAGTCATCTTAATGTAAGTAATAAGTCAGTTATTACTTACATTATTACAAAAAACAGTAATAATTGAATGCAGTGACAATAATTTATGATAATTTATGATAATAAAGAGTGGACACATAGTCCTACATACAACCGGCCCTTTGAGGGTGACCAAACCGCTGATGCGGCCCCCGATGAATTTGAATTTGACACCCCTGATGTAGATGTTGTAACCGAGAGCTTGAGCCCATCGCACCATTACCCCTTTCACTTATTCCTCTTTCACCTCCCATTCAAGGAGGAGATTATACATCCTTGAGATGTGTTTTCCTTTGGATCGGATTAGTTCTTTTTCAAATTTAGATATTTCATTTGCGAGTCCTTTCTTTCTATCCATGCTTAATCTCTCATTTATTTGAAAATATTGCAGGCAATCCATCAAGCTTTCCTGATTTCTTCAAATTTTTTCAAGTTTAGTTATATGTTGTGCAGAGGGGTCCAGTGAGTAGAAGTATTTGCCAAAGAATGAGATTCCAGAAAAAGAGGCAGCACGTCGGCCAATTCCAACGGGTGAAATAGATCTATTTTTAGCTTTATAAACTATAACGACATGCGATGACAGTGATCCAAGGTAATCATACTGTTTCGGTTTGGTCTTCTTCAGTTTTTCAACTTTGTGTTTGTATACAATCTGCGGAACAGGGGTCATACACATATGTATGTGTGTTTCATTACCAAATAATGAGATTCCAGCTGCATGTGTTGCATGTCGAGGTCACAGGACATCCCCCCCAATAATTCACACATAACACAGCAATTTAAGTTAAAGGTTTTTGGCATTATTTTGGCCACAACTTTATTTAAAATATAACCAAATGTGAGTGGTTGCTTAGGCATCGGTTCATCCATTTGTCCCCTACCCTGAGACAGATCTGACATCCCTAGCCGTCTAGGGAAGTCAGTAGGTAAACACCCCCTGAGAGAGGATGGAGCCGGCCCTTCACCTCTCCCTGATAACATAACTCTTCGCCCCGCCCCAGCCACAAACTGCCCAACCACCCTGTGGCCATTTAGAGTAATTCTGCCCAGCAACCCAGGGGATGTCCTGTTAACCCGTCCACAACACGTGCTATCCATGAATGGACAACCTGCTTGGTCGATTGTTTGTGCAGCACGACCTAGACGCCATAAAGTTTGTAATGAAAACAAAGCATTTGCAAATTGTAGTTATGATCTTTTAAAGGCATTGGTATTTTTGTTTTAAATGCTGGTGCTTTGATTTTTAAAAATTGAGAAGTTGTGCAAGAAAAATGAAATGAGCCACGTTCCCCTTTCTGCCACAGCTCTTTTGTTAGGAAGCAAGTTGCACTTCCTGAAACAGACCCGGTGTTGTGTAGTGGGTATTCAGTGATTTCAGTCCGGTGCGGATAAGAAGCTGGAGGCGAGGATCTGGTACAACATCTCTTCAAAGAACAGGTAAGAGCCAGAACACAGGAATGGGGAAAACTGGGGCTTATATAATAACAGAGGACTAGCAGGGCGCTGTGGGCTAAACCACGGAACCTAGGGCTTGCTGATCAGAAGGTCGGCGGTTCGAATCCCTGTGACGGGGTGAGCTCCCATTGCTTGGTCCCAGCTCCTGCCAACCTAGCAGTTCGAAAGCACGTCAAAATGCAAGTAGATAAATAGGAACCGCTACAGCGGGAAGGTAAACGGCATTTCCATGTGCTGCTCTGGTTTGCCAGAAGCGGCTTTGTCATGCTGGCCACATGACCTGGAAGCTATACGCCGGCTCCCTCGGCCAATAATGCGAGATGAGTGCCGCAACCCCAGAGTCGGTCACGACTGGACCTAATGGTCAGGGGTCCCTTTACCTTGTATTAGCAGGGAAAAGATACATTTTGGCGGGAACCAATGGCACGGATTACCCTCCCGCGGAAACCAATCCGGCAGAGTATCCAAATCCTGAACCCTGAACCAGCAAATGATAGACGTTCCTGCTGGAACTTGTACATTCAAATAAACTCTGTAATACAATACAATAAACTCTATATTAGAATACATATGGTACTTGGCTGTGCTATTACTTTAATACACAACACACGGCATTCCTGGGCTTCTTGCCAGTAAAAGGGAATTGCTTCAGTGATGCCTCTAATATGTGTCTTTGAAGCCATTTTCTTTTGCTGGCAACAAGACCAGGAATGCCGTGTCTGTTTCAGGAAGTGCAACTTGCTTTCTAACAAGATTTACATCCAATAGAAAGAGCTTGTAGTACCTAAGTATACAGACTGTGCGTTTGTTGAATGCACTGTGTGTGGACATCCCTGTTGTGTTAATTATGAAGCCATTAATAATTGTTTTATAGAAAACGCAGAGAAGAAAACAAAGAGTTTCAGGGCAATCTTCTCGAGCAAAGTATAGAGTGGAGAACTTCAGTTTCCCAGCTTCTGCATAATTTAGTAGTATTGACTTGTAGCGTTGCGCAGGAACAGCAGGCGGCAGCCCAGAGTATATAAATGCTTGCACACGCCCAACATCCTCCGAACTCAGTAGTGTACCAGAAGCAAAGCTGTCTTTCTTGGCTGCAAGGCAGACTTGTCAAACAGTCACACAGGTTAGTAATCGATAGCAGGGATCGCAGAGGGGGTGGAATGGGCAACTGGAACTGGGGTGTTGGAGTATGCAGACCATTTTAAATCTTCTAGTTTCTTACAATCACTCAGTGTAGTCCAAAGTTCAGGTCTTGTAATGCGAAAAGCAGGCTTGGCTTGACGGCTCTCTGGGAATGATGAATTGCTGACATTCTCAAAGTTATCCATTTCTGTTTGGTGTTTTGAAATTGTTAGTATGTTGTTCTGGGTCTTCTCTGTAAGCAGAAAGAATCTTTTTGGTGCAGTAAAGGTAAAGGGACCCCTGACCATTAGGTCCAGTCGTGACCGACTCTGGGGTTGCGCGCTCATCTCGCATTATTGGCCGAGGGAGCCGGCGTATAGCTTCCAGGTCATGTGGCCAGCATGACAAAGCCGCTTCTGGCAAACCAGAGCAGCACATGGAAACGCCGTTTACCTTCCCGCTGTAGCGGTTCCTATTTATCTACTTGCATTTTGATGTGCTTTCGAACTGCTAGGTTGGCAGGAGCTGGGACCAAGCAACGGGAGCTCACCCCGTCACAGGGATTCGAACCGCCGACCTTCTGATCAGCAAGCCCTAGGCTCAGTGGTTTAACCACAGCGCCACCTGGGTCCACTTTTATTTTTGTAGGGGGAGGAGGAGTGTTAATGACACCTGTCAGTCAAGCACAGCCCTTCCTTAACTATTGATCCATCACTATAAAAGTACTGGACACTAGCTCACTTTTTAAAATGTTGGTCTTGAGTAATTCTTGAGCAGATCAAAATAACTGTGTTCTGCTGTTTTTCTTTTAAGTCTAAAACTCAACTATTGTGTCTCCCTTTGAAGGGACTAGGGGGAATCCGATGCCTGTCTTGTTAATTTTTAAATTGGCCAGGCAATTAAAAATCCAGAGCATGGAAAGGTGTCTGATATTTTGCAAGGACAGTACAAAACTTGGTAAGGCTTCTTTGCAGCTCTCGTGCTTGCAAATAGATGGCTGTTATTTTTAGGGTACCTTGACCCTAACACAAAGACATACTAATCCTATATTTGTTTACTCAGAAGTAACTTCTGCTGAGGTTAGTAGGATTTCTCTTACGTAACTATGCATAAACTTTTTCTATACAGTCGTACCTTGGTTTCTGAACAGCTTAGTTCTTTAATGTTTTGGCTCCCGAATGCTGCAAACCCAGAAGTGAATATTCTGGTTTGTGAATGATTTTTGGAAGCTGAAAGTCTGGCGCGGCTTCCGATTGGCTGCAGGAGTTTCCGGCTGCAGGAGTTTCCGGCTGCAGGAGTTTCCTGGCGCGGCTTCCGATTGGCTGCAGGAGTTTCCTGCAGGAGTTTCCTGCAGTTTTCCAAACGTTTTGGAAGTCGAACGGACTTCTGGAACAGATTCTGTTCAACTTCCAAGGTACAACTGTACTGCAGTCCTCTATATTTGGGAGTAAACCCAGCTGAAGTCAATTGGACTTTGATCTGTGCATGCTTACTTGCGCGCGCAAACACACACAAAACTATTTGTCAGAATGTAGCCGTTGACCAGCTTACCTTAACCAATAAATTCAAGCCTGCCAAACAGCCTTATAGTAACGTAACTTGTTACTGTTAACTTGAAAGAAACTCTAGTGGTGAAAGACTTGCAAAGTGACGGGAGTCTGTGCCGGGTTTTTTTAATAGCCACTTTTATTTAGGTATGTACCTGTGGTACCTGAGGCATCACTAGCAAGCCATTTTTGGGCAGCCCATCTGGTACTTCGAACAACTTTTAGTCGTGTAAATAGATGCTTAATAGATGGGGTGGGGGCATTAATTTTACAAGGAGAGTGGTTTGACCACTTAAAACAGTTCCTCCTACTTAACACAGCCCCATCCTACAGATAGCAAACCACATGCTTGGATGACAGAGCCTCCAAGGGTCCCTATTTTCCAGGGACGTCACTGATTTGGAGACGCTGCCCCAGTTTCTGATTTGATCCTGGAATGCTCCACTTTACCTTAGGATGTTCCTATTTTCGTGGGAGAAGTGTTGGAGGGTACAGGATGAGTCCCGCAGATGACACCCAGAGTGATCCTGAAATCCTATTAAGAGTATAGAACGGAACTTTCCAAACTGTGTTGCGACACATTAGTGGGTAGGTGTGTCGCACAAATGCTCCCTATGCTTCTCCCAGGGCTGGAAAAGGGATTGGCTTAACCTCCGGCTTGCTAGCAAAACTGAGTTTCTGTGTTGTGAAAGGATGCATGTCTAGGAAGTGTGCTGCCAACGTGGGAAGTTTGGAAAACTGGTATAGAAGTAAAGGTAAAGGACCCCTGGACGGTTAAGTCCAGTCAAAGGCAACTATGGGGTTGTGGCGCTTATCTCGCTTTCAGGCTGAGGGAACCAGCGTTTGACCACAAACAGCTTTCTGGGTCATGTGTCCAGCAGGACTTAAGCTGCTTCTGGTGCAATGGGACACCGTGATGGAAACCAGAGCGCACAGAAACGCTGTTTACCTTCCCACCACAGTGGTACCTTTTTATCTACTCACACTGGTATGCTTTCGAACTGCTGGGTTGGCAGGAGCTGGGACAGAGCAATGGGAGCTCACCCTGTTGTGCGGATTCGAACTGCCAACCTTCTGATCGGCAAGCCCAAGAGGCTCAGTGACTTAGACCACAGCCCACCTGCATCCTTTGGTATAGAAGTATATGCACAGAGACTATGTATGAATCTTTTTGTTTGCTTTTGGAAAACTTAGTCACGCATTGTGACCAAGAGCAACGTATTTATTTCAAGGTTCTTTGCCCTACTCTTCAGCTAAATCAGCAAATAAAGCCCATATAAAAACAGTTTAAAATGTGCTGCCATGCTGATCTGTTGTCACGATATACCATAGCCTTACAAGGTACATTCATACCTTTAAGAATACCAAAAGCCAGTTCCCAAATCGATAAGGAAGTCAGTTCGCAGGCAGGAATTCCTTCTTGCAGTAGGACTTGCTTTTCAGCATCCCTGGCCATTGGCCATGCTAGCTAGGCTTTAAGGGAGACCTAACAACATTCTAAGGGGCTCTGGTTCCCGATCCCTGGCCAGATCTATCACACCTTCTGTTTCTCCCGTAAGTTGCATCTACCGTGTTTCTCCTAAAATAAGACACGTCTTATATTTATTTTTCCGCCAAAAAACCACACAACGGCTTATTTTCAGGGGATGTCTTTTACTACCCTGGGAGGCTCGGCCCGCCGCTGCCACAGCCAACGTAGCAGGTTCCCCTGGAATCGCCGCAGCCGAGGCTCCGGCCAACACAGCTCCTCCATGCCAAGGGGCTCCCGCGGGGCCTACGCTCCCACCGCCAAGGTAGCGCGGCCCGGCCTAGGCCTCACCTTGTCCTCTGCAGCGCTTTGCCCCACAGCGAGCCCTTCAAGGCGGTGCCGGCGCCGCCACCGCTGGCCACCAGGTGCTGCTGCGGATGCGACGTCGGCTCCTCCTTCCGCCGGCCGCCGCTCATTGTCATCTTCCGCCGCCGCCTCCCTCCCTCCCCGCCGGGCCGCCGCTGGGTCGGGGCTCGAGCGGGAGCCGCGCCACGCCGAGTCCTGACCCAGCGGCGGCCCGGCGGGGAGGGAGGGAGGTGGTGGCGGCGGAAGAGGACAATGAGCGGCGGCCGGTGGAAGGAGGAGCCGACGTCGCATCCGCAGCAGCACCTGGTGGCCAACGGCGGTGGCGGCGGCGGTGCCTTGAAGGGCTCACTGTGGGGCAAAGCGCTGTGGAGCGACTCAGCGGGACCCAGTGGGACCTGGCAGAGACAGCAGCGCGCCACACGCCAAGTCTCGACCCAGTCGGGGCTCGGCGAGGCGCGCACTGCAGAAGCCCCATGCAGACCTGCTCCCACCACTACCGGTAACAAAACCCCAACACGTCTTATTTTTGGGGGATGTCTTATATTTTTTTGCCTTTAGAAAATCGTGCCATGGCTTATTTTAGAGGCACGTCTTATTTTAGGAGAAACACAGTAGTACATTAAGATCTAGGATGTCGGTTGCTTTGACATAAAGCAAGAGAAAACTTGCAAAATAACGTCCCATTTAGGAATTAATCACCAGTGGAATGACTGGTCGAGGTTTTATTGCTCGTGCTCTTTCACCCCGAGGGAGTGGTGGTTTCATAATTCTTCTGATTACAAAGCAAAGCAACCTCTTGGCAGTATGACAGAAGATAAAATAGGGAGATTAACAAATTGCAGTGGGCAACATCTGCCTTTGTTCAGGCACACCCTCTCTGAGGATTCTGGGAGATGACCTTGGGACCTTTTTCATGCAAAACTGATGCCGAGCTGCGGCCCTTCGCCCATATACTGTGCATCCATACCTTTTATCTAACAAGGAAATTAGTTTTCATGCCTGGCCATTTGCTGGCTGAGTCTTTTCTCATTAGTTGATGGAGAATAATACCCAAGCTCAGTTGGTTAGAACGTGGTGCTGATAAAGCCAAGGTTGCGGGTTTGATCTCTGTAATGGGAGAGCTGGATATTCCTGCATTAGACTAGAGGATCCTGAGGGTCACTTCCATTAGGGTTCCCGTACATCCAGGAAAACCTGGACGTTGTCCTCTCTTGGGGGGGTCCTAACATGCACATAAGGGACATGGATGGCGCCGCTGTAGTCTAAACCACAGAGCCTAGGGCTTGCCAATCAGAAGGTCGGCCGTTCAAATTCCTGCGACGGGGCAAGCTTCCGTTGTTCGGTCCATGGGCATACCCAGCACGGGGCAGGGGCCGGCGCAACCATGGGCGAGAGCAGCGCTGCCGGCAGGGCTGGTGGGCAGAGGTGGAGGCAGAGCACAGCCCAGCGAAGCGCGAGTTCGGCGTTCCCGCCCACCACACCACGCCCTCCCTCCAGCTCCCCAACGCGCCCTCTGGCAAGGCCAAGCGCAGCGGGGAACCAGAGAGCGTAACGGGAAGCTGGAGGGTGCAGCACGGTGGGCAGGAACGCTGAACGCGCGCTCCGCTGGGCTGGGCTCTGCCTCCGCCTCTACCCACCAGCCCCGCCAGCAGCGCCGCTCTCGCCCATGGCTGCGTGCTCCACCGGGGTCCTGGCCTGGCCATAGTGCACCGGGGGCAGCCCGGCGGGCCAGAGCGAGCGCCCTGGCTGCATGCTGTCAGCGGAGCCCCAGCGCCTCCGACTGCAAAAAGCTTCGCGGCGCCTAGGTGAGACCGTAGTCAGTTTCACCTGGGCTCCGTAGCCCTGCCCACGTTCCCACTTTGTGTCCCCTCCCATGCCTTGGCCCCACCCCTTGCCCCCCCCATTTTGATCCTGGGTATACCCCGGTTCGGTCCCAGCTCCTGCCAACCTAGCAGTTCGAAAGCACGTCAAAGTGCAAGTACCGTAGATAAATAGGTACCGCTCCAGTAAGGTAAACAGTGTTTCCATGTGCTGCTCTGGTTCGCCAGAAGCGGCTTAGTCATGTTGGCCAGCTCCCTCGGCCAGTAAAGCGAAATGAGTGCCACAACACCAGAGTCGTTTGTGACTGAGCTTAACAGTCAGGGGTACCTTTACCTTTAACATGCACATACGGGTAGATTTTTTTACAACTTAAAGGAAATATTGTAGGGCACACACATGTTTGGGAGGGCGCTGTGCCCCAGAAGCAGAAGCAGCGCAACAGAGAAAGGCCATTGCAGCAAATATCAGGGGCTGGGGTCATGGGCGTACCCAGGATCAAATCTAGGGGGGGGGGGCAAGCCATGGTCGTCCAGGTTGTGACATTTCAGCACGGAAAAGGCCCCAGAAAACCCCCACAATAACTCACACAACACACATCATTTTTGGTTTGGGTTTTTGGCATGTTTTGGCCACAACTTTATTTAAATTACAATTTTAAATGGAGTGTTGGCTTAGG
Organism: Zootoca vivipara; assembly: GCF_963506605.1. NCBI lineage: Eukaryota > Metazoa > Chordata > Lepidosauria > Squamata > Lacertidae > Zootoca > Zootoca vivipara. Next base: position 6,322,026 of record NC_083291.1, read on the forward strand.
CTTTGGTTAATCTTCTGTCCCACAGTGGGACAGGACCAGCTCCGACTTTCCTACGGTAGGAAAGTCAAGTAAACACCCCATGGGAGAGGAGATAGCTGTGCGCAGGCAGTCTCCCCACGACCAGAAATGTTCCCCGAGGCTCGTGCTCTGTAATGGCCCCAGCCCCGCACCACTGCGGGGGTGTATGGACAAGAGCCCCGGAGCCCCAGGATCCCTTTAACGGAATACTTCTATAAGAGCATCACTGAGGGTTATGCACGTCCATGCAATACCCCTCCACCAAAAATTATCAACCAAAGCCTAACCGCCAACCTAACAAAGTTGTGACGGTTTGCTAAGCAGTACGCAAAAACCAAATGGCAACAGCCAATCAGCCAGATGGCAAAATTCCTACTGGGCCCCTGAATACAGGCGACCCCTAGACAGGCAAAGCAAGGTCACTCTAAACCTGTAAAGAGAAAGAGGTGGGCAGGCGGGAAATTTCCACCTAGCAAGAGTGAAAGTAAAATGGAGACGCTGAGATTATAAGCACAGCACTCACCCTGTCAATCAACAGATTGTTACATACTATTTATCCCAGCAACACTCACCCCCCCCAATCACATTGTCTCTCTCACTCTTAGACCCACCCCTTAACACACACAGGGTTTTTTCTGTATGGCCCACGCTCAATAAAACACACAAACTGGGGTGGGTGGGTAATAAGATGCTCAGAATGCCCCTTCAGCCGAGACTGGGCTAACGAGGGGCAAAACCTCTGAAAAGGGAGAAGGGGGGGAGGGAAGGAAGGAAGGAAGGGGAGGAGCTTGATGAGCTATATTCTGGTTCAAGATAATCACACCCAATTTAAGAAATCAATCTGTGCTTCCTTTCACATGAACTCCCCCACAGAAATCCTGTACAGCTGAAAGGGACCCCCAGGGTCATCTAGTCCAACCCCCCATGCACAAGGTTCTGTTCTGACTGTTACACTTGGAGTGAGTTGAAGGGGGGGGCAAACAAGAGAGGATAAGGTCACCAATGATGCAGGTAGCCTGATAAAGCTGCCCCCCCCCCAACACAGGCTTTTTTGGGGGGGGGGAGACCAGCAGGGAGGGGGATATAGTCTGGTTATAGGGGACCAGCAGGGAGGGGGATATATTCTGGTTCAAGATAATCACACCCAACTTAAGAAATCAATCTGTGCTTCCTTTCACATGAACTCCCCCACAGAAATCCTGTACAGCTGAAAGGGACCCCCAGGGTCATCTAGTCCAACCCCCCTCTTGCACAAGGTTCTGTTCTGACTGTTACACTTGGAGTGAGTTGAAGGGGGGGGGCAAACAAGAGAGGATAAGGTCACCAATGATGCAGGTAGCCTGATAAAGCTGCCCCCCCCAACACAGGCTTTTTTTTGGGGGGGGGAGACCAGCAGGGAGGGGGATATAGTCTGGTTATAGGGGACCAGCAGGGAGGGGGATATATTCTGGTTCAAGATAATCACACCCAACTTAAGAAATCAATCTGTGCTTCCTTTCACATGAACTCCCCCACAGAAATCCTGTACAGCTGAAAGGGACCCCCAGGGTCATCTAGTCCAACCCCCCCTCATGCACAAGGTTCTGTTCTGACTGTTACACTTGGAGTGAGTTGAAGGGGGGGGCAAACAAGAGAGGATAAGGTCACCAATGATGCAGGTAGCCTGATAAAGCTGCCCCCCCCCCAACACAGGCTTTTTTTGGGGGGGAGACCAGCAGGGAGGGGGATATAGTCTGGTTCAAGGGCGAGGGGGGGGCATAATCCCAGGGTGAAGTCAAGGAGGGGGCACACCCTCTTGCTGTCTGGCAGAATCTCTGCTAATGGCCCATATCTCTTTCCCTTTGTTTGCCTAATAACACAGCCATTCTCAGCAAATGAATCCATTGTAATGCTTTCCTGACTCAATGGGAATTGGAATTCACCCTACATCAAATAAGATAATCACACCCAACTTAAGAAAGTGCTTCCTTTCACATGAACTCCCTCACAGAAATCCTGTAGAAATCCTGTAGAGCTGAAAGGGACCCCCAGGGTCATCTAGTCCAACCCCCCTCATGCACAATGTTCTGTTCTGACTGTTACACTTTGAGTTAGTTGGGGGGGGGGGGGCAAACAAGAGAGGGTAAGGTCACCAATGCCTGTGTCTTCTTAAGTTGAATCATCACCTAGCTGCCCAAGCAGATGTCTTGCACAACCGAGCAGAGCTATTGAGTGTGTCTGTAGTGGAACTCTTATTCTGTTCTGTTACAACCATGCTTCAAGAGCAAGCAAGTTCAAAGGGAAGCCCAGGCTGGTAGCCATGCTAAATTATTTTATTTTGGATGCTGTTTGGACAGCAGAAGCAGCCTCCCTGAGATGCACCCTGGTCCCTTGAGGGACTCCTGCTCCCTCTCAGACAGAGCCCAGTGTTATACAGACCAGGTTTCAGGGGGGTCAAAAGGGGCATACTCTCTGGGAGGAAACTCAGGAGGCAAAGGGGCGCATATTCTGGCCAGGTTTCAGGGGGCAAGGGGGCATAACCCGGGGCTGGCTGAAGGGAGAAGGAGCAAAGGATTGGAGCAATTTCTTAGGGGGACTCAGGGGAGAGGGGGATTTGGGGGGGGGACCAGCAGGGAGGGGGATATAGTCTGGTTCAAGGACAAGGGGGGACATAATCCCAGGGTGAAGCCAAGGAGGAAAACGGCTGCTTTTGGGGTGGGCTCAGGCCCACATCCCGAAAACATTCCTCCCCATCCCACAAAAACCCAAAAGTGTCCACCCTCTGCACCTCTCAAGGACCCCCCGTGCCACCCCCTACGAACACCTTATGTTTAAGCCTGATCCCATAATAAACATTACCTCTCCCCCACTTAAGCCCACCATAACCCTGGGGGGCAGCACCTTTGAATGACCCTCCGAGCACACACGCGTGGGAGTCGGGACTCACCTGTACCACAGAGTCAGGAGCAGCGGCGGAGCGGAGGCGAGGGCACGGCGCCGGTGTGGCAGCAAGCAATCAGCTGTTCCTTGGTGGCGTTGGCGCGGTGAAGGCAGGCAAGGCTTAGGCAGGCAGGGGAGATAGGCAGCAGGGAATGGGATCCTTCCAGAGCTCCAGCAAATGCGGAGGAACAGCAGCAGCGGCGGCAGGGAGGCGGCGGCAGCGCAAGGGCCCGATCCGGGGGAGGCCGCTCACGCTCAGGCCGACAAGGAGGCAGAAGTGGGGCGAGCGGAAGGAGCAACAGCAGCACCAGCCAGCTGAGAAAGTGCCTCTCAGCTCGCGCGCTGGTTTGAACGAGCACGGCCCCCGATTGGCTGGCTGGCGATGACGCGACGGGATCCCCCCAGGGGGCGTGGTCAATGTCCACGCCCCCCCCCCCCGAGGGGAGGGGGCGGGCACGCAACTCCTCCCCACCAGCCTCTTCTGAGCTCTTTTTTCTATTTACAGTGGGGGGGGGGAAACAGCGCGCGCCCCGCTTTTTGCATTGAGATTTCTTCTTTCTTTTTAGCTTGGGGGGGGCAGCTGGCTTCTAGAGTAGGGCAGCTGCCCTAACTTGCCCCGTGGTGGGTACGCCCTTGGCTGGGGTCCTGCCTCTGCTCAGGCTGATCTGCATGCCGCTGCCAGCCCGAGCTGGGGAATGAGGCACATGGGCATTGCTGTGGCAGCCCCACATGCCTCTTTCCCTGACTCAGGCTGACAGTGGCTTGGGCTGCCCTTTTTTGCTCTTCAATATATGGCAACCCTTCTTCCATCTCTACAATTCTATGAGTGTATATACGATCATTATTGCTATAGCACTAGTCCAGTCCAGAGATGGGGAGCTTGTGGTCTTCCAGATGTTGGATTTCCACCATCCGGGGGACCTGTGGTCCTCCAGATGTTGGATTTTCACCATCCCTGTCCATTGGTCATGGGACTTCTAGCAACATCTGGAAGACCAGATTCCCCATCTCTGGCCAAAATTAATCTACCACATCTTGTTGCAGTTTCCTGCAAGTTTCAGCATGCTAACATTCAGGGTGTGTCAGCAGCCTTGACAATAATACAAAAGAAAACTTTCAGAAGGTAATGTTGAAACGCCAGGAGACGGCACGAAGCTTGTGTTGATCATTCACGGTGAAATGCCCTTTCGCACCGAGAGAGTGGTGGTTTCACAACCATTCCAATTACAAAGCAATCTCCTTGCAGTATGACAAGAAAAGGGCAGAGAGATTGAGAAATTATTGTGTGCAAAACTGCCCTTTAGTTACACATTTCAGTGCCTTGAAAAGAGGGCGTGTTTAAATCTTTAAAAGGGAACGGCTTGGATGGAGAAGAGGGGCTGACTAAGGAGACTTTAAGCAGGTATTTGAAACCAAATCTAGTGGCAGTGATTTGAAACCAAGGCAACTTCCTGACCTTTCTCTAACTTCTACATTATATTTGGGCCTTTCACATGATGTAAAAAATCCGCTTCCAGAAAGATAGCAGGATCTAGAGCAAGGATTAGCGCTCGTTTCTGTGCTATTGCTTCAAAAAGCACCCATTTGCAACCGACACAGAAAGGCGTGCTAACTTTGTTCCAGATTCTGCTATCTTTCTGGAAGTGGATTTTGCATCATGTGAAAGCTCAAGTATAATGCGGAAATTAACTGTTAAAAATGCAACGCTTTCATCAAAAGGAAAGGAGAGAGCGGGTTGCAGGAAGATGTTAATTGGGCTATGCTAGGATTGCAAGGAGGACACCCACCAGCCTGTTGTTCAAGGAGCCGGTTAAGAAAATAAATCGTAGAAGTGCGTTTCCAGTTTTAATCTGGGGCTGGGGAGACACACAAACCTTTGCTTCAGCAATCAAAGAGTGTGGAGACCAGCACGCTGGCAGTTCCTCTAATGGTTTATAACTTTGTATGATCTTACTTGATCACTCAGGACGTGAAGATGGTGCGTGCGAAGATTTGGATCTTGAAGAAGCACTTTGAGGGATTTCCTAAGCACAGTGATTTTGAACTGAAAGAGGTGGAACTACCGGCACTGAAGGATGGAGGTAAGAGGAATTTTTGCCTTCATACTCAAAATTTTATGTGAATAAACGGAAGGGGGTGGATCCAGTGACTCATTGTTTTGCCCCCCCACCCAATCAGAACATGAATCTCAATAAGATGCATTGTGGAAGATTTTCTAAGAAGAAATGATTTTCATTGCATTTGATTCCAAGGGAGGTGGAGCAAGCTTGTATTCTGCTCTAGAGAATAGGACAGGTAAAAAGAGCTGTTTGATAATGGAATGAACTGTCTCAGAAGGTGGTAGACTCTCTCATTCACTGGAGGTTTTTAAACAGAGGTTGGATAGGAGCAGTGGTGTAGCTTGGGTTGACAGTGCCCCGGGCCACATGGAGGGGATGGGAGGGAGGGAAATTGATAGAGTATGCATGCACATTCAACTACCTAATGGCATCCACGTCACCCAGGAGTTTGCAGCTGCAGAGATAGGGAAAGAAGAGTCATTGTCTGGAGAGATCACGTCCTAGTTTGCATGGAAAAGCTTCTTTTCAACGGCATCCAGTGACAGAAGTGTAAAGCTGTATTCAGGTAGCACCAGGTGTTGAAATTTTGCGCCCCTAACCATTTTGCAACCGGGCCAACCGCCCCTGTGCTCCCCGTGCTATGCCACTGAATAGGGTTTCTTTCACTGTGACTCCTGCATTGCAGAGGGTTGGACTAGATGACCGCTTGGTCCCCTTCCAACTCTACGATTCGAACTTAGTAAGACTTACTAGTGAGTAAACATGTCTTGGATCACAGCCCAATTTCTTTCAAATGCCCCAACTCTATCTGGTTCTCCCCTCCCATGATGACTATTTTTAAAAAAAGAATTCAAGAGACTGAGATTGTCTCACGGGTCTCCAATTTGTGGTCAAGTTTGTCCCTTAATCTACTTTATCTTATTCTGTATTTCAGAGGTGCTGCTCGAATCTGTGTTCCTCAGTATTGACCCATATATGAGGTACAGTATTGTTCTTTTTGTTGGAGTTACCCATTGAAGTATAACCCTGAAAGTGCAGTACAGCTTGACTATACCTTTTGCCTAGATTTCCCTGCTAATTGTTAACTCTGGGCCGGTTTGGATGCAAGACAAAACCATAGTTTAGCATTATGTAAATGAGCCCCACAGCAAACCTTAGGCTCTCGCACGCTCCTTTGTCGCTGTGGCCATCAAGAAGAGTTCGGAATCTTTCACTTCGGATTTGGAAAGTTAGTAAAACTTGCTGTGTTGCTCAAAACCAGGCTTCCCCAAACTCGGCCCTCCAGACGTTTTTGGGACTACAATTCCCATCATCCCTGACCACTGGTCCTGTTAGCTAAGGGATGATGGGAGTTGTAGTCCCAAAACATTTTTGGGTTTGCATGAGTTCATGGAGGAATGGGGTAAAAAGAAAAGAAAGACAGAGACTTTTACCGGCAAAGCTCTGGGGGAGCAGTGAGAGAGAGAGAAAGGCGGTCTTTCACAATCTCCCCAGGCTACTTTATTCCACAAAAGAATTACACCACAGAATTCAAAAGAACCAATCAAAATCAGTCAGCACATCTTCCACACACTTCCCATGCAGCTTCCACATGGGACAGGATCAGGTTGCTACACCTCAGAGCAGGAGATACAGTGGTACCTCGGTTTAATTACACAATTGGTTCCAGAAATCTGAAGCATACTTAACCTGAAGCAAACTTTCCCATTGAAAGTAATGGAATGTGGATTAATCCGTTCCAGACGGTCCGCGGAGTACTTAACCTGAAGCGTACTTAACCCGAAGTATGAGTGTAATTGGTTCTGGAAGTCTGTACTTTAACTGAAGCGTACTTAACCTGAAGTGAACTTTCCCATTGAAAGTTCACTTTATTCAGATAAAACCACAGCGGACTTTGCTACCAAACTCTGCCACTTTGTCCTTACCCACAACCACTTCAAATTTGGTGATGACCTGTTCCTCCAGATCAGCGGCACAGCCATGGGCACCCGCATGGCCCCACAGTATGCCAACATCTTCATGGCAGATTTAGAACATCGTTTCCTAGACTCCTACCCACTCAAACCTCTCTTGTACCTACGATACATTGACGATATTTTTATTATCTGGACACATGGACAACAGACCCTGGAAACCTTCCACCAGACATTCAATGACTTTCACCCCACCATCAACCTAACAATGAACCAATCCATGCAAGAAACACATTTTTTGGACACTACTATAAAAATAAAGGATGGACGTATAGACACCACCTTATACAGAAAACCAACTGACCGACAAACATATCTACATTCTTCTAGCTACCATCCCAAACATACCAAACAATCCATCGTATACAGCCAGGCCCTACGTTACAACCGTATCTGTTCCAACTCTACAGACAGAGAATCTCACCTAAGAGATCTACAGCAAACCTTTTTAGAACTAAAATATCCACCTGATGAAGTTAAACAACAGATCAACAGAGCCAGACTGATACCTAGGGAGAACTTGCTGCAAGACAGACCCAAAAAAGAAAATAGCAGAACACCACTAGTCATCACATACAGCTCCCAAGTTAAAACAGTACAACGCATCATCAGAGATCTACAGCCTCTCCTGGACAATGACCGCTCCCTTTCTCAAGCTCTGGGAGGAAGACCTTTCATTGCCTACAGACAGCCACCCAATCTTAAACGACTCCTCACCCACAATAATACAACCACCAGACTTAACATGGACACTGGTACCAGAGCCTGCAATAAACCCAGATGCCAACTTTGCTGCCACATACACCCGGACAACATCATTACTGGCCCCAACAACATCCAACACACCATCTCAGGACTATTTAATTGCTCATCCTCTAACATTGTGTATGCCATCAAATGCCAACAGTGCCCTTCAGCTCTCTATATTGGACAAACAGGCCAAACCCTACGCCAAAGGATAAATGGACATAAATCTGACATCAGGAACCATAAGACTGAAAAACCAGTAGGAGAACACTTCAATCTCCCAGGACATTCTATACAAGATCTCAAAGCAGCTGTTTTATTACAGAGAAATTTCAGGAACAGACTGGAAAGAGAAGTTGCTGAATTGGAAATCATTACCAAGCTTAAAACCATGGAAGCACCTGGGATGAATAGAGACATCGGATTCTTATCTCATTATGCATGATCAAGCTCTCTTTAGCACCTCAGCCCAGGACTAATTGCAGCCATCAGCAGCCATTAACAGCCATCTACAGGTTTACCACTCCCATCAGCCCATCACCCACCCCCACCACCCTCTGTATATATATAGGGTCTGACACTTCTGTTTCTAGTGTATCTGAAGAAGTGTGCATGCACACGAAAGCTCATACCAAAATATAAACTTAGTTGGTCTTTAAGGTGCTACTGAAGGAATTTTTTTTATTTTCCCATTGAAAGTACAGGCAAGGTTTCAGGCATTGGAGCAAACCACAGTTATTCAAAAGCAGAAGTTTCTAATTTCTTCACAGCCACGAGGAAAGAGGAAACTGAGAGTGTGAGCCCAAGAGCAGCTGAATCTGTGGTTGAGCACTCTGTTGAAGCCCAGCTTTTGTCTTCCCTTGAGAACTTATTCTGTAGCAGAGTTTTAACAGTAAATTGGTGTAAGCTTCCAGAGGATGAGTCTGTCACCACAGACCCCGACTTCATATTTCCATGAGGATATTCTTCCCCAAAGATTTGAAATCCCTGTACGGAATTCTCCTATGAGCAATTTATCATTAAAAATATAAGATAAGATGAAAACACACGTTCAAATGCTGAGATAAGGCACCCCATGGCCAGGAAGTAGCTGAACCTACTTCACTATATAATGACACGTTTTTGAAGAACGTCAACAGGCAATTTTATGAAATTTCAAACACTGTAGAGAAAGTTCCTTGTGGAAAATTATAGACTGACTGCCCATTGTTAACAAATTATTCTGTCCCCTTTGTGGTCTTGATCACCCATGGATTATATTGCCATTAGTATTTCATTTCTGTTGCTTTTGCCAACAAGTAGGGTTGTTAATTCTTACCAGCCTCTACTCCTGTGCCTTTAATAGCAACTTTTCTTTGCAGACGCTGGTAGTTTAGAATGTTTATCTGCAGACACTGTAAAATTCATCCATGAGTTGTTCTGTGGTTCTGCTCTCCAGGTGGTTGTTGACCGCACCGGAGCAGGCCAGGCCATTGCTCTGGTCAGTTGGCAAACTCCGAGCTATAAACCATAACGAAAACATTGACTTGGATTGCACGCCTCTTGTTGCAGGCTCTTGTGTTTTGAAGCGGTCGTGGTTATCAAAAGTTTATAAAGGCAAAAAAACAAGAAGCATAGTAAAAAGGCTGGTTCTGGGTTCGAATCCCGATTGTCGGTGCAAATTGCTCCCATTCCTGCAAAGGCATTCTCTGACAAGCCTGTCTTGTTGGTGTGTTTTGTTTTGTTCTCTGCAGACCATACAGCAGGCTACATCTGAAGGAAGGGGATACCATGATGGGATCCCAAGTTGCAAAGTAAGATCCTCCATCTCTCTCTCTCTCTCCCCCCCTCTCTCTGAATAGATTTTGCTGATGTTGCCAGCTGTGTTGTTGCTGCTGCTATTATCATTGAGTCTTAGTTAATATAAAGTAGTTCTAGCATATCTCTTGCACTTGCAAATGTTAAAGGTCGAGTTCTTTAAACAAGCATGTGTGCGTGTGAGAGAGGAAAAGAAATAGAATGGAAACAATTAAGATTTCAGGGAACAGATTATATTTTAGCAGTGCTTTTCTTCTGGGGGGACGCAGGCGGACGCATACCCCTAAACATTTTGTGAATCTTTGTACTTTTGTCCATTTACTATATTTATTTTCACTGATTTGAACTATTAAATGGTGATTTTCTTGAGTACCCCCTAAACATTTTTAACAGAAAAAAGCACTGTATTTTAGTAGATTTGTGGTGATTAGAAACGTTGGCAGCTTCCTGCCTTAAACGAATGATTCTGGTGTCTGAGTACAGTCCACACCCAGTAGTGGCAGCTCCCCAGAGCTTCAGACAGCCCTGCCTTTCTCAATCCTAGCTGGAAATGGGAGGAGTTGAACCTGGGCCTAGGGCAACCAAGACATCTGCTCTCCTGCTGAGCTGCAGCCAATTACCGGAGTGTCAGGAGACCTGTCTGTATTGTATGTGATTTTCCCTGAAGAATTTTGGGAAGAGGAAGTGATGGTTAAACCTCTCTGGGAATTCTAGCTCTGTGGAGGGAAGAACTCTCAGCTAATAATCCTCAGCATTCTTAACTACCGTATGGTAGTTTCCCTACCGTAGGAGGGAAACAAGAAAAAAAAATATTTTGCTTTCTTGAATTGTCCTAAGCATAGCAGCCAACTTCTAGAGGCCTAGGTGCCTTTGCCCCCCCCCCCATTAAATATTTGAGGAAGCTTCTTTTGCAAAGGGGGAAAGCTTCATTTTTTGAGGATCAGCTCAAAGTTGTGCAGCTTTTTTTGCAAATGGGAAAAGCCCCGTTTTTGGGAGGATCAGCTCACAGTTGTGCATCTTTTTTGCAAAGGGGGAAGCTCCATTTTTGAGGATCAGCTCAAAGTTGTTGAGCTTACCTTGCAAAGGGGGGGAAATCCTGTTTTTATGGGGTTCAACTCACAGTTCTGCAGCTTCTCTAGGAAAGGAAAGGGACCCATTTCTACAGTTTCCAGACAGATAATCTAATCAGCCAGTCACATATCGCTGGGGAAACAAACAGCCTCTCTCTGCAGACAACAACGGAGGCCTGGGCAAGGGGGCGGGGCGGGACGGGAGATAGCTCCCTTATCTCCCTCCCTGATCTCTTGCAATCAGCTGCTGAGCAGGTTCCTTTCAACACTCTCTTTCCCTCTTGTTAGCCTTTAGCTGTTTCTTAAAAAATAAAAAATAAAAGCACGATCTGCTTTTCGCCCCTGGGCAATTCGGCTCCAGGGACCACGCACTCACTCCATAAGACGCACGGACATTTCCTCTTGCTTCTCAGGAGGAAAAAAGTGTGTCTTATGGAGCGAAAAATACGGTAACTACAGTTCCCACAATTCTTTGGCAGAATCTGTTACTATGGTACATCACTGCATTAAGTCTGTAGAGCAGATGGGGGACCTTTATCAATGTCCCATCTTTGGCAAGCATGTTGCTGATTCTATGCAAAAATAAATAAATCCTCTCTGGTACCTCTCTCTGCACAGTCTATCGTTGCAGTGCTTGATACCTGTTTAGAAATAAATGACAAAACCTGCTTTGACTTTGCTGTACGCAGAACAGTTTTGCTGACTCAGGTGTGCTTTTTAAAATATATCTAGGGTTCTGGAAAGCAAGTGCCCCACCTACCCTGTGGGGTCCTTCGTCATAGCGAATTCAGGCTGGACAACTCACTTCATCTCCACGAGCAAAGGGCTGACGCTCATGCTGCCTGGCTGGCCGGAAAAGCTGCCCCGATCTCTGGCTCTCGGAGCTATTGGCATGCCCGGGTGAGTGACCTTAGAAGTGGCCCCGAGGCTTTGGGGGTGAGCTTCAATTGCGCGGCTTCCACTCACTTTTGCGCACCACTGCATCGTGGCGCTTGTGCCAAATGTGAGAGAGCATAGGCGTGGTTGCATAGTGGGGGGCGGGGGGCAGAGAGCCAGTGTGGTGTACTGGTTAAGAGCCGTAGACTTGTAATCTGGGGAACCGGGTTCGCGCCTCCGCTCCTCCACATGCAGCTGCTGGGTGACCTTGGGCTAGTCACACTCCTCTGAAGTCTCTCAGCCCCACTCACCTCACAGAGTGTTTGTTGTGGGGGAGGAAGGGAAAGGAGAATGTTAGCCGCGTTGAGACTCCTTCGGGTAGTGATAAAGCGGGATATCAAATCCAAACTCTTTTCTTCTTCTTCTTCTTCTTCTTCTTCTTCTTCTTCTTCTTCTTCTTCTTCTTCTTCTTCTTCTTCTTCTTCTTCTTCTTCTTCTTCTTCTTCTTCTTCTTCTTCTTCTTCTCCTCCTCCTCCTCCTCCTCCTCCTCCTCCTCCTCCTCCTCCTCCTCCTCCTCCTCCTCCTCCTCCTCCTCCAGATCCACAAAAGCCATTGAAAAACATTTAAAGTAGTCCATTAACTGAGGTTCTGCCCCCACCACCCAAACCTGCCCCCCGTAATGTCCACCATCATTTATTTATTTTTTAAAAAAATTACTCAGCTACTTCTGCTGGCACCTTCTCCCCTGCAAACAAAAAACCTGGGCGTAGGCAGAATGCCTCTCCCAGGGGCACTGTCTCTGTTTGGGGGGAGGCCTTCAAAGAACCCTTAGATGGGGGGCAGCGGTAGCTGGTGCCCAATGGTATTCGAAGGCCAGAAGGCAGGGAGGTCAACAGCTGGAACAGTCGGAGCATAGCTGCCAAGTTTTCCCTTTTCTCGCGAGGAAGCCTATTCAGCATAAGGGAAAATCCCTTAAAAAAAGGGATAACTTGGCAGCTATGAGTCTGAGCCATTGAAAAGTAGAGGCCAGACCATGACTTGGTTGCAGGTGCACTGACTTGGGGGGGGGGGCAGATATCACATGTGACATCCAGGTGCTGTGGGTGGCGCCGTGGCCTAAACCACTGAACCCCTTGTGCTTGGCGATCGGTAGGTCGGCGGTTCTAATCCCAGCTCCCATTGCTCTGTCCCGGCTCCTGCCTACCTACCATGCCAGTGCAAGTAGATAAATAGGTACCACTGCGGCAGGAAGGTAAACTGCCTTTCCGTGCACTCTGGCTTCTGTCAGTGTCCCGTTGTGCCAGAACCGCCGCTGGCCACATGACCTGGAAAGCTGCCTTTGGACAAACACTGGCTCCCTCGGCCTGAAAGCGAGAAGAGTGCCACAACCCCATAGTCGCCTTTGACTGGACTTAACCGTCCAGGGGCCCTTTACCTTGACCAGGTGCTGCATGGCAGCTCGGCCTCCATGCCCAGCTGCTCTTCTTCCTCCTAGCGGCAGAACTTTTTAATGGCACCCGGGGCGTCCGTGTGCACTGGGGGTGGAGAAGTCAAGCAGAGCCCACTGCATGCCAGGCCAATCCTTGCCCCTGATGCCAGAGCAGCACCAGCCTTGCAAAGCAGCTCGGGGAGGTTTGGCGTGAGAAGGATGCCATGCTCTCTTCAGCATCCTTGACAAGCTAACCTTTTCTCCCTCCGTCCCCTCTGCCCCTCCCAGGCTCACTGCCTACTTTGGGCTGCTTGAGATCTGCCGAACGAAACCAGGAGATACTGTCCTGATCAACGCTGCAGCTGGGGCTGTGGGGAGTGTGGCCGGGCAGATTGCAAAAATAAAGGTAAGCGGCCGTGGAAGGACATGTTGGTATTATGGGCCCAGAGCAGAACAGACGGGGGGGGGGACTTGGAGGAAGGGGTGGGAAGTCAGGAAGAAATAAAGTCTGCCATATTTCAAAGGTTGCCACATTTCAAAATTATTGTTGAGCTCCCTCCCCCCCAAAAAATCTCCGCCCCCCTCCCCATCAAAACTTCCAACGTGTGCTGCCTTACATTTGGGTTTTCCTGGACATTTTAACCAACACTATTTTCGACAGACAAATCCCAAATGTGTCCAGGAAATTCTGGACGTATGGCCGCCCTGCTGTATGATAAGTGTTACTGACTATCTTTAGAGACTTGATAATTTTTTTTTTTAAAAAAAGCAATGTGTGTAATGTGATGTGATGTTTGTGCGACAGAGAAAGTAGGACAGAACTCCTGTGATCTATCCACCCTAACCCTTAAAAAAAGGTGTGTGCACGTTCCTTACTTGCAAGGTAAAACCTTTTTGAAAGGCATTTTCCCCTTTAATAATCACTCTGTGAATTATTCAGAATCCAGACATGGAATCCAGGTGGAAATTGGGGGAGGGCTACCCTTTGTTAGGCCAGTTTGACAGTGGCGTTGAGTTGGGAGCCAGTGTGGTGTAGTGGTTAAGAGCGGTAGACTCGTAATCTGGTGAACCGGGTTTGTGTCTCCGCTCCTCCACTTGCAGCTGCTGGGTGACCTTGGGCTAGTCACACTTCTCTGAAGTCTCTCAGCCCCACTCACCTCACAGACAGAGTGTTTGTTGTGGGGGAGGAAGGGAAAGGAGAATGTTAGCCATCTTGAGACTCCTTCGGGTAGTGATAAAGCGAGATATCAAATCCAAACTACTACTACTCTTCTTCCTCTTCTTCTTCTTCTTCTTCTTCTTCTTCTTCTTCTTCTTCTTCTTCTTCTTCTTCTTCTTCTTCTTCTTCTTCTTCTTCTTCTTCTTCTTCTCTGTGTGCGTATTCTTCAAGAAAGGTGCAATATTGGCTGGTATGATGGGGCAGAGTTGTGGGTTTAGGTACATGTTAGCATCTTAGTGACGTTGTTTACCTGCACTGCGTTTCCAGTCGCATTTTTCCTTTGGGGCAGACGCCAGAGAGGAGGCACAGGGTGTCGTGACACGATGAGCATTGCCGGGTTTCTCTGAGCCTGCAAACCCTCCCCCCCACCTATTCAGTGAAGCTGCCTTCTGCACGTGCGCAATGACGGCGTTCACACGTACAAACCTTAGCTTAACCACGGCCTGTATTTTCAAATCGGAGGGGAAACACGCCAAAACAAGAATAGTTCTCAAGAAACAGCGGGGAGCTATGGATTTTGGCTGGCGTCATGTGTGCTCGGCTCCTGTTAGGCCTGCGTGGATATGCCAGCAGGAGTCCTGGGTTGCCTTTGCCACAGTATCTATAGCAGGGGTCGCCAACGTGCGGCCCATGGGCCAGATGCAGCTCACGAAGACTGTTTTACCAGCCCACGAGCCGCCCCTGAACTGAGCCACCCGCTCGGTGAGCCCCCCACTCGCTCACTGAGCGGCGCTGGAAATTGCGTCTGTGCACGTGCAGATACTGGAAATCATGTCTGCGCATGTCCAGATGCTGAAAATCGCTTCTGCTCAGGCACGGTTTTCGGCGTCTGAGCATGCGCAGATGCAATTTTGGCGTTGCCCACGGACAATCTCTATGGGAGTGATTCGGCCCATGGCCGGTAAACCTTGCTGAACCCTGATCTACAGGTTGCCCAACCTTGCAGCCACCTTGCGTCCTCTGCCCGTCCTATCCAGATAAACCCCAGTGGCCCCAGGGTTGGGCTGGTGGCTTGGCATCTCTGCCCCACCATGCCAGCTGCTACAGGAAAAGTGTATTGGCATGCAATGTTCGCTTTGCTCTGATGGCAGGAGAGAGTTTTTCTTTCTGCAGGCGTGGTTGTCTTGAAGAGACAAAAGTGCTGGCGCTTTGGCTTCTGTCCCGGTGCCTTGAGATTCTTTGTTTTTTGTTAATCTCCTTTGGCCCTTTTGCTTGTTGTTGTCACAACTTCCCTGCTTGATGCTTTGCCCGTGACGAAGACAGAGAGTTCTTAATCGTGCATAGGCTCGTCGGCTTGCACACTCAGGAGAATTAAGGACGCTACAGGGCTCCGAAGAGGAGCATGGATGAGAAATGGCAGGAAGCAAGCCGTCGGTCCGGTTTCCTTTTGAGCGTGTAGCGTTGTGATGGTTTTCTGAATGGCGTGAAAAGCACATGGGTTTTGAAACGGTGCAAGTAGTACGAGGAAGCGTTCTATAACTTATTCTCTTGATCTCGCAGGGTTGCAAAGTGGTTGGCTGTGCAGGTTCGGACAAGAAAGTGGCCTTCCTCAAAGAACTTGGCTTTGATGAAGCCTTCAACTATAAGACGGTGGGGTCTCTGGAAGAGGCCTTGAAGAAAGCTTCGCCCAACGGCTACGATTGCTACTTTGACAACGTAAGTTCAAACAGAACGCCAACTCCAGATGCCGGTCTTGAAATGTGGAAGACGTTTGCGCCATCTGCTGGCACCTATGGCGTGTGCACATGCACACTGGGGTGTGGTGTGGAGGGTGAACAGAACCCACTGCCTCAGCCGTTGATGCCAATGTCGCCAAGTGGGCATGTGGGGCATGGAGGGTTTATGGAGCCCGTGGCCCAGCCCTTGGCAGCTGGAGCCAAGCAGGGCTGCACTGTGCCAGCTACTCGCACAGGAATGAGCCCAGCCAGCCGGTGCGGCCCTTGGCGTTCGAGTCCCCCTGGTGCTGGCTGGGCATCCGTTAGCAAGGGGGCCAGGGATGTGGATGCAAGCCCAGGCTCTGGGTCCCAGAGACCCCTAACAAACAAGCAGGGCAGGATGGGGACGCCTGGTTAACCCCCCTAAAAATTGTGCCTTCTAGGACCTTGCAGGCTCCAGGAAAGCTTTTTGGTATCGTGTGCTTCTTTGGGGTGGGACGCTGTCAAAAGCTTTTGGTCTGATCTCGCTAGAGCAAGGTTATGCCAGTGCACAGTCTTTGCTGTAGCAAAGGAGCTGATAAACAACTTTGGTGTTGGGCAAGCAACAACAGCCTGAAGCTGCCCCAATGCGATGAATCATAGAGTTGTAAAGGGATCGCCTAGGGTCATCTAGTCCAACACCCTGAAATCCAGGAATCTCCGCTAGATCATACTTGTCACACGGTATAGGTGCTGAGCGAGCCACACCCACTTCCACACCTGTGAGCAGTGTGTCAGAGCTAAGATTTGTATTCTGAATCAGAGAAGCCTGCCTTGCAAAGACAAGCCTGCGCAGAATAATTTGAGCACCTGCATTGACTTGCCACTTTGATCTTGCCAACACATAACTGCAGGGGCCAGGTTCCTCCCCTGCTCAATTTTCTGGAAATAAGAGAGACTGCTTGCAGCAAATGTTTTTGGTTTGAAAACTTCAGAGGGCCCATCCACGGAATACGCTCAAAGCAGTATTGAGCCAATTTAACCAGCCATGGCTTCCCTGCAAAGGATCCTGGATACTGTCATTTGTAAAGGGCGCTGAGAGTTTTTACCAGACCTCTAGAGGTACAGTTACTAAAACGGTTTAACAAGCAGTTCCTGTTTCTAGCGAACTTTGGGAATTGTTTATAGCCTTGTCCAGGCTATAAACATAACTAGCTCCTTCAACCGTTCCAAGGACCTGGCTAAAGGAGCGTCTCCACCCCATTGTTCTGCCCGGACACTGAGGTCCAGTGCCGAGGGCCTTCTGGCGGTTCCCTCGCTGCAAGAAGCCAACTTTTACAGGGAACCAGGCAGAGGGCCTTCTTGGTAGTGGCACCCGCCCTGTGGAACGCCCTCCCATCAGATGTCAAAGAGAAAAACAACTACCAGACTTTTAGAAGACATCTGAAGGCAGCCCTGTTTAGGGAGGCTTTTAATGTTTACTAGACTATTGTATTTTAATATTCTGTTGGAAGCCATCCAGAGTGGCTGGGGAAACCCAGCCAGATGGGCAGGGTAATAATAATAATAATAATAATAATAATAATAATAATAATAATAATAATAATTTGTTGTTGTTGTTGTTGTTGTTGTTCTTGTTGTTAGTCAAACAACGTTTTGAATTCCTTACAAACATGCACCACTAGATGGCACCAGAAAGAAAACATTTAAAAGTGGCCAGCCTGCCTGAATGGAGAGAGAAAAGAGAACGAGACTGTGGTCAAATCCACATGCTTGCACACCATGCATTTAGTAACGCATGCTTGCACCCATTCAGTGTGTTTCCCCCAAAGAATATTGGGAAATGTACAGTTTGTGCTGGGAATTGTAGCAGAAATCCCATAGTGTTTGTTTCAATGCATTGCAGCATCATGGCACATTGTGACGGTCTTTATCTGAACAGGTCGGAGGCGAGTTTTCAACTGTTGCCCTGGGCCAGATGAAGAAATTTGGGAGAATTGCTGTGTGTGGCGCCATCTCCTTGTACAATGATACAGTGCCCCAAAAAGGTAAAACTTGTATTTTCATTTTGTCTGCTGCTTTATAGCTTCTGGGGAGAAAGGGTCACGGGGCTGATAAAGGCACAAGTTTATAATGCTCACACATGTGTTACACTTTGCAATTTGATGGGGCTGTTCTTCAGGAATTCCATGGCCATGTTTAACAGGGGAAACAACTGCCAGAAGCTGCCAATGGAAAATTTTAATTAAAAGTTCAATAGCTCAGGGCTCTTAATCTTAAGGTTGTGGGTTCGAGCCCCACATTGGGCAAAATGATTCCTGCATTGCAGGAGGTTGGGGCTAGATGACCATTGCAGTCCCTTCCAACTTATTATTATTATTATTATTATTATTATTATTATTTATTTATTTATTTATTTATTTATTTAATATACCGCCCTATACCCGGGGGGTCTCAAGGCGGTTCACAGAATAAAATCAAGATATAAAATCGCAAAATACATAATAAAAATAAAAACAACAACCCAATTACCCCCCACCCTTTTTTTTAAAAAGGGCATAGGATGTCAAACAGATCAACCAAAATTAACGTTTTTGCCTGGCACCTAAAGGTGTGTAATGAAGGTGCCGGGCAAACTTCCCTGGGGAGAGCATTCCACAGACGGGGAGCCACTGCAGAGAAGCCCCCGTTCTCGTGTTGCCACCCTCCAGATCTCCCGAGGAGATGGCACACAATGGAGGGCCTTGGAAGATGATCTCAGGGTCCGGGTAGGTTCATATGGAAAGAGGCGGTCCTTGAGGTATTGCAGTCCTGAGCTGTTTAAGGCTTTATATGTCAAAACCATCACTTTTGAGTTGGGCTCTGCAAGAAGACAACACACAGAAAGCTATGGGATGCAAGGGTTCAATGGCATTGCCTGGGTTTGCCCTAAAACGTGAGTTGATGGCAATTCTGTTTTAAACGGTTAGGGTGTGGAAGCAACCTGAGTGTAGACGGCAGAAGCCCCTGCTCAAACAACAACAAAGGCCATAACGTTTGCTGGATCTTTTCAAGGATCCTTCATATACAGTACTGTAGTAGCATTCAGTGTAGCTTGATAAGGCCATGCGGGCAACATTTCTGAAATACATATTTGAGGAGCAGAATAGTTCGACACCACAAGAGGTCCGTAGTGAGCTAGAAACCACTGGCTGCTGCTTCGAAAATAATGTCAGCGTTCCCCCTTATCGTAGCAGCACAGTCGAGCAATTGAAACTCGGGCTTCTAGTTTGCGAGACTTGAGTTAACTGGGCTCTACCCACCCACCCACTGCAGTTTCCAAACGCTCCTAGTCTTCTGAAGAAGTCAGTGGGACCGTTGCTACAAGTCAGCTCACCCTTCCTCTTGCAAAGCACTTGGAAGTGGTAGCGAAATTTGCTAATTGCTGGTTTGTGATGGGCATCAATGGTTATTCCTTTCAGCTGTTGGGATGTAATGAAAAAGAGTATTGGGCCTGGAAACCTCGGTTAAAAACGGCTCTGTACAGTTTGGGCAGAATTAAGCAAGAGGCTGTGCTTTAATGTAGCCTACCTCACAGGGGTGTTGGTAAGAATGACGAAGAAGAAGAGTTTGGATTTGATATCCCTCTTTATCACTACCCGAAGGAGTCTCAAAGCGCCTAACATTCTCCTTTCCCTTCCTCCCCCACAACAAACACTCTGTGAGGTGAGTGGGGCTGAGAGACTTCAGAGAAAGTGTGACTAGCCCAAGGTCACCCAGCAGCTGCATGTGGAGCAGCGGAGACACGAACCCAATTCACCAGATTACGAGTCTACCGCTCTTAACCACACCACACCACACTGGCGAAGAGGGCAGTTTTTGGTGGGGTTTTTTATTTATTAAAAAAACCAAAAACCAGTTCTACAGTACTATGAGCTTATTTTGACTGTTAGGGGGAGCTATGCAACAGGATTATATGAAAGCTCTGTGATCTCTGCCGGAATGGAAAGTTGCGGAACAATGGTTAACTGGGCTTTCCTCAAAGATGGCGTTTTTTCCTCTTGGCAGTTCCAAGGTGACTGAAAGAGGGGATCCAGCCGCTTGGCTGCCTGTCGTCCTGCTTCCAACAGGTTCCTTTCCCCAACTTTTCCTCCAGCAGACAGGAGGAAGCACTGGGAAAACGGAAGAGGAAAGCAATTTGGTGTTGAAAAAAGCAAGAAGTGAGAAGGGACCAAGCACAACTATTCTAGCTCCAACCCCTAGTGCAGAAACACCTCTGGATTATGATGGGAAAGAAGAATAGGGGGCGGGAACAAGTTATCAGCTAGGAGAAGCCTGCATTAAATGTGCAGCTGAAATATTTCTTTGCTCAATTGGATTTGCGAAAAGATGGGATATATTTATTTGGGGTGGAAGACGCTTGATTGTATTGAAAAATGCAATTGATTTCCTTTTTCTTTTGTTGAAGAGAAATTAGCTCACACACTGCCTTGGTCTCCTAGGCAGTGATAGAAGCTTCACATGAAGGCTACAGGAATGTAGGAAGACTCCTTGCACTAAGTCAAGCTATTAGCCCGTCTTGCTCAGTATTGTCAACACCAGGCATGTCAAACCTGCGGCCCTCCAGATGTTTTGGCCTACAACTCCCATGATCCCTAGCTAGCAGGACCAGTGGTTGGGGAAGATGGGAATTGTAGTCCAAAACATCTGGAGGGCCGCAGGTTTGACATGCCTGGTCAACACTGACCGGTTGTGGCTCTGAAGTTTCAGGCAGGGGAAATTGCCAGTCCAGCTGGAGACGCCAGGCATTGACCCTTCAAGATAACTCTGCCACTGAGCCATGACTAGTATTTGCACCCTGCGCCGAGTTCGGGGGGTTGGAATAAATGACACCCGAAGTCCCGTCCCACTGTGCGATTCTAACATGAAGCTAAAGCTGTAGCGTGCAGATTCCACTAACCCTTTCCCTCTTGTGTCTCTTCCAGGACCTTATGTGCAACTTACTATGATCCTAAACCAGCTGTGCATGGAAGGGTTTGTCGTCCAGCGCTGGGCAGACAGGAAAGAGGAAGGTCTGACAGCACTGTTGAAATGGGTTGCAGAGGTAAGTTGACTGATGTTCTGTGTTGCCCTTGGACCTGCGAGTGGTGAAGCTTGATCCAGGTCCATATCGTGGTACTGGTCTCATAATTTATGACCTGGCAATATATCATGGTGCGTGTTAAGGCTGGGCAATACATCATCCAAAACCGGTATGAAGTCCCTATTGTGATAGCGGTTTCGTAATTTTTGAAAACCATTGGGACAGCGAATCGCCAGAGAAGGCGCCGGCAAAATTCAAGATGCGGGGAAAACCCGTGATCGGTTTATTGCAATGTTTAGCTGGTGAATATATCACAATGTTGAAATCCAGATATCGCCCAGCCCCAATTGCTACATTAGCTGATGCCTACAAGCCACTGCTTATTGGGCGTCTATGTGGGTTACTGGGGGCATAACTATTAAAAGTAAAAGTAGAAGGCATGAATCTTGAGCAGAGTGGGAGGGAGAGCACAATCTCCTCTTTGCAGGGCGGGAGAGGCTTGGCTAAAAGGGACAGACAGGTACTAACATTTGAAATTTTATACCTTTTGACTCTTGAAAGTCCGTGCATTTTAATTACATATGTCAGAGTGGCTAGGAAGGTCTAATCCAATGACTGGCACTGGCTCAGGAACGAGAGTGCGGAGGGAACGGACTGTCCCTCGCACTATTCTGGTAGGGTGCCATCGCGGCGGGCCCTCCGGACACGCCCCGCACCCCCGTGTGCCAGGCGCCACACCCCTACAGGCGGCGTGCCATGCCTTCAGGATGCGCACCGCACGCCATATCCCCGGTAGCGGAGCATGAAGCTTCGCCACTGATGACAGGATTTAAAATTTGGGGGCTAGGGCACTGTTTTATTGGCTTAATTCCCCTCCCTCTATTTTTCTACATCCCATTTTGCCAAGGTAACAAGAGCTGTCTTTCAGATCACGTGACCTACAAATCTCCCAACCCACTGAGTGCAGCCTTTTACAAAAATGTAAAATGAATGATTGCGGGCATTCATTGTGAGGGATCCACACAGTACATTTTGCCACCTACCCAATGTTCAAATCCCTTGGCCTTAGCAGAAGCATTTGGCCCAAAGGCACCGAAATAAGATTTTCTGACGGGACAAAAAAGTACAACAAATGCTTTGAAAGTTGTCTCCTCCTTTGTGGTTGGGCTTTTTTGTACTTGAGTCTGTGGTGAAGAGTCCCAGGAGGACAGCGGAGGCCATGGTGGGAAGCCCCCTGCTGTACAACAACTTAAAAGGCAAACTGGGAAAACATGGCAGGTTGACCCCAAAGAGGGGGTTCTCTTGGGCTTCAGCCAAATTCAGGGGTCACCATGAGAGCCAAGGTGCTAGCTCCCCATACCGGACTGAGTTAGAACTTTTTGGTGGGGGTAGGGTGGGGGAGGAAGGAAGGAATTTTTTTTGGCTGCCATGAAGGGTAAGAGCCTACAGTAGTTGGGGATATAAGGACCCCCCCCCCCCGATTGAGAGCGAGGGTTGGGAGTGTCTGCTACCCCAGGTGAAAAGTGGGGCACCTTGGCATTTGTATACCTGAAGGAGCATCTCCACCCCCATCGTTCTGCCCAGACACGGAGGTCCAGCTTCGAGGGCCTTCTGGCGGTTCCCTCCCTGTGAGAAGTGAGGAACCAGGCAGAGGGCCTTCTCGGTGGTGGCGCCCACCCTGTGGAACACCCTCCCTTCAGATGTTAAGGAAATAAACAACTACAGTATCTGACTTTAAAAAACTTTTTTGACGTTTTATTCTGTTTTTAGTGTTCTGTTGGGAGCTGCCCAGAGTGGCTGGGGAAACCCAGGCAGATGGATGTGGTATAAATAATAATATTATGATTATAATTATTATTATAGACCTGGCTCAGTGCCCCCACCCCGATACAGTAAATTAAAGCGGAAACTTTTTCATGGATCGTTTAGAAACAAACCGAAATCTAAAACCCATTTTTTGTTTTGTACAGGGGGAAATTAAGTGCCAAGAACATGTCACCCAGGGCTTTGAAAATATGCCGGCAGCATTTATGGGAATGCTCAAAGGAGAAAACACCGGGAAGGCAGTCCTAAAAGTTTGACGGGCACGTGGCTTACTCTGGCAAGACGTTCGGCAGAATAAATCACTACCCCCTCTTTTATTTGTAGACTTGTCTGTCTTAACTGCCAAAAGCTCATTCATAAACATGCCAGCTTACGTAACTGGATCATGCTGAAAGCCTGAGCCTGCGTACTCCAAAGGTTAGGTGTTGGAAAGATTTGTAGTAAGTAGGGTGTCCGATTTTAAGGAGTGGTAGAGGCATGTGTAGAATCCCCTGCACTCTTTTGTTACCTTACCAGCCTGTAACCATTTTTTTCTGGAAAACTTCTGGTATGAGCCGGGGGGGGGGGTTTATTGCCCCCATGAGGATGCTGAAAAACACCCTCCTTCCAATCAATAGTGGAGGTTACAAAATTATTGCTCGATTTCTACCCCTCACTGCATAATAAAAAATGCTATTCTTTTAATGTGTGTGTTTACATAAGTATTTTGAAATGAAAAATGGCTTAGGTAAGCCAACATGTTGATTACATTGTCCCTACCCTAAGGAAAGGGGTCTTTGTTGACGGCAGCTTACAACTGTTTTGAGCCCTTAAAAAAAAAAAAAGAGTTGCTACCACCCGTAAAACATACCCATGAGTATTTTTGCTCCATGTATTCAGCTCAATGTAAAACTAACCCATAACGAGGTTGTCTTCCTTAAGTTTTAAACTCTGCTTTCTCCTAAATTTGCTTGCTTTGTTACCGATAGGCACGGCGCATAGCTGATGCTTATTGTGTTGTCATTTTTAACAGCGAAGCCACAAGATTCATGCAGCGACACCCGTTTTAAACATTTTTATTCTTCTCATTTACAGGCCAACGAGTCAAAAGTGTATTTGGATACATGACTTGATCAGTTCATTATGTAGAAAAGGCTATAATTTAACAGTCAGCACTTTTTTATTTTTTTAATGATGCAGGAATCTGTGGTTAGGTTACTTTAGATTCTTGATGGTTTCTTCCAGCTTCTCTTTGTTCGCTCCAGAGAATTCATGCACCTGAAACACAGGAATTCCAAGTTCAGGCCTTCCTTTCAAACCATCACGAGGCAGACAAATGGAGAACATTCAAAGTCACACAGCAATGCACACTTGCTAACACTTATAGCAGTGTTTCTCAACCTTTTTTGGGCCACGGCACACTTGTTCCGTGAAAAAAATCACGAGGCATACCACCATTAAAAAAGTTAAAAAATTTAACTCTGTGCCGCCCTATATTATAATTATGACTGTAAGAAACACTTGCCAAATATTGCTTTCCGGCGGGTCAGTGTTGAGTATTGGCGGCCGCCAGGCACATAACAATGCAAATCGCCCTTCTCGTCGCCACACGTCGCGGCACACCAGCCAGCGTCTAGTGTGCCGCGGAACAGCGGTTGAGAAACGCTGACTTATAGTTTATGAACGCTCAAAAGAGGCGTGCTTTTTGTGTAAGATGGTTGTAATTTTCTCCCATTCCAGACAGAAGTCACCAAACACAGGTTTGTAGCAACATCAATTTCAGTTTCTAGCCTCTCTTCTCTGTCATTCATCCTAACCTCAGAATTCCACTTTGTTTATCATTACTTGTGCTCTTGGCAGAGCTGATGTGGAAACTGGGAACTTACCCCAGAATGACCCAGAAGCCTAGAGAGGGGGAAACCTTTTGCCACCCAGACATGGTTGGACTCCCATCAGCCCCAGTCAGCATGGATGACGGAAGATGGAATTGTCAAACATCTGGGGGGCAGTTTTAGAAACTCAAACATATAAACTAATTGTTGGATGTTATATTGGAGTGGAAGAAGTGAATATTATTTACATACAGAAAACGGAAGTCCCTTCTGAATTTTATTTCCCCCCTCTTAATCTTGTTTTGAAAAATCTTTTTCTTTACTCCTTTCTCTGCCTCCTTTTTATTTTGATTGCATTTAGATAAGTTTTAGTTTGGACAAAAAAAGAGGAACTTTTTTGTACTTTTCTCTATAAACCCTAATAACATCTCACACACATATATGGCACCTTAAACCAAGGTTCCTTTTTTAATCAGCAAGATTTTATTATTATTCCTCATCTCTACGCTGCTTTATATTTTAAAGGAAAAATCTTGAAAGTGGTTGACAGCACATTAAAACATCAAATACAACAAATTCAAGCTTCAAGGAAAGAAAACATTTCAGATCGTTCCCTAAGGGACATTTTGCTTTCCCCCTACTTACTTATTTACCTACTTAATTTATAGAGCTGCCCCAGAGCAGAAGTGCTCTAGGAAGCCAGTGTGGTTTAGTGGTTAGAGTGTCGGACCAGGAGCTGGGGGGGGATCAGGGTTCAAATCTCCATTCCGTCCTGAAGCTCACTGGTTGACCCTGGAGCTAGTCGCAGCCTCTGAACCCACCTCACAGGGTCGCTGCAGGGATTAACTGAGGAGGGGGCTAGAAATGCAATAAATAAGCTTTTCTACTTACTTGCTCAAGAAAGCTGGAGGGACCAGCCAGGTAGAGATGTCTGTTGCCAACCTGGCACCCAGAGATCTCTCCACGTGGCAGGAATGGGACCCCCCCCCCACAAAGTCGCAAAATGCGCCTGGCTAATTTTGAATACTGCCAGAGAACTTCAGCCCCCCCCCACTGCAACAGCCAGTGCTACCTGTAACCTAACAAGCGATGTACGTGATGCAATCTGGCGCCAGAAGTAGACTCAACAGGCATCCCTCTGCCACCAGGTGTGTCTCACTGTATACAGTGGTACCTTGGTTCCCGAACGGCTTGGCTCCTGAACAAATCTGTTCCCGAATGCCGCAAACCCGGAAGTGAGTGTTCCGGTTTGCGAACGCTTTTCGGAAGCCAAACGTCCAACGCAGCTTCCGACTGAGTGCAGGGAGCTCCTGTAGCCAATCAGAAGCCACACCTTGGTTTTCGAAACGTTTCGGGACTCGAACGGATTAAGTTCAAGAAGCAAGGTACCACTGTATATACAACCTTGTACAGAGTGTTGGGCTGGGAGGGCAGAAATTCAGGTAGGCTGAGCAAAGATGGATGCCTCCTCACAAGACCTTCTCATCCTCACCCTACAACTGAATATAGTGCCTCCCTTCCCCACCCAAAAATAATAATTCTGGAGGTGGCGTCCCACGCGCCCCCCCCCCAGATGTTCTGCTGGAAATGTGGGACTACACAGACCTTTTGATTATTCTTGTAGAACTGGAATGTTGGCATGCACTTGACGTCACAGTGAGCGGCAACATCCTAGAGGAGATGAAAGAGGTTATCTGTATTAGTTTCGTTGAGCACATGGAATTGGTACACAAGACCAGGAGCGCCTGAAAAGAAGCTGAACCACCTGTTAAGATTCGAGGGGGGGAGGGAGAAGAAGAGAGGAGAGGGAGAGGAGGAGGAGAATACGATGCAACAGGGATATTTTCCACAAGGCAAGGAAGAAGCTGCAGCTCATTTTGCCTGCATCAAGGCAAACCAGATTTCGCATTTCTCTTAGCCATAGGGGAATAAAAACTATGGAACAGCGACGCTCTAACTGGACAAGGTCATGTTCGCCTGCCCTTAGGCTAATGGAGGAATAGTCAATATTTATTCTAAAGTTCTATACCATTTTAATATTCCCCCCATTTTTTTTATTTTTTGTAAATTGCAGCTGGGTAAATGCAGAGAATTACAAAATATCTCACCCTATCTACCACACCACGAAGTGAAGCCAGTTTAAACAGTAAATTCCCTCTTGCCTAGGAAGTTTAGTTCTGTGAAGCCAAGGCTTGAGAATGGAATGGTCAGCACTGGCCAAGCTACAAATTCCCAGGGCTCCCTGGCAAGAGAAATTCTGCATTTCGAGCAGTTTTAAAAGCCCAGGTTCACCTTGACATAGTTCCATCCTTATTTCTGGGGTTGCTATAGCATGAAGCTGTTTTCAATTTGTTCTGGTGAAGCCTGGGGTTGTTTGTTAAGCATATATGACACCCTTCCTCCCAAAGGAGACCAGGGTGGCAAACAACACGTGACTAAACAATGATACATCCTAAAAGCATTCCCAACACAGACTGGGAAAGGCCACAACTTAAATGGCTTGTTGACAGAGGAAGGTCTTCCTAAACATTAGTAAGAACTTCCTGACAGTAAGAGCTGTTCGACAGTTGAATTTGCTACCAAGGAGTGTGGTGGAGTCTCCTTCTTTGGTGGTCTTTAAGCAGAGGCTTGACAGCCATATGTCAAGAATGCTTTGATGGTGTTTCCTGCTTGGCAGGGGGTTGGACTGGATGGCCCTTGTGGTCTCTTCCAACTCTATTATTCTAGGTGCCGAAAAGACAAGAGAGGCAGAGCCCGCTGAGTATTCAAGGAGAGGGAATTCTGAAGTTTTGCTGTCAGAGCACTAAAGGCTGGTCCCTGTGTTGCGCAGAACAGACCTGCTGATAAGATGGGCACCCTTCCACAGATCGCAGTGATCCAGTTGGTCTAAAAGGGGTGAGACCATTCTTCAGGAGGTCCTGGGTCCCAAACTGAATGCTTGGCAAGGAAGTCTGAGTGCCACTCTGCCCCCTAGGAGGACATTGTTCAGAACCCTCTGCGATGTGTGAGAGTTTCCCCAAGAGACGAGTCCTTAAAATGCATAGCTACATCTTTCTTTCTTTCTTTCTTTCTTTCTTTCTTTCTTTCTTTCTTTCTTTCTTTCTTTCTTTCTTTCTTTCTTTCTTTCTTTCTTTCTCTTCTTTCTTTCTTTCTTTCTTTCTTTCTTTCTTTTTCTTTTCTTTCTTTCTCTCTCTCTCTCTTTCTTTCTCTTTCTTGCTCTCTCCCTCCCTCCCTCTCTCTCTCTCTCTCTCTCTCTCACACACACACACACACACGTTTGACAGCTGCACTCTAGAACTTACCTGAGCATCATCCACGTCGATTTCAATAAACACTACATCGGGATACTTTTCGAGAAGACTCTGTTGGGTAAAGAAAGGAGAGACGGTAGAGATACCATTGCCATTATAAATGATAATAAATAATAATAATATACCATGCCCATCAGTTTGAGTTGTCCCAACCACTCTGAGCAGCTTTCAGCACATATAAAAACATAAAATGTCCAACGTTAAAAACTTCCTGAAACAGGGCTGCCTTCAGATGTCTTCTAAAAGTTGTGCTCTTCATCTCCTTGACATCCAACAGTAGGGCGTTCCACAGGGAGGGCGCCACTACCGAGAAGACCCTCTGCCCGGTTCCCTGTAGCTTCCCTTCCAGCAGCGAGTTATCTACTCTCTCATACGTGGAAGTCCCCGTTAGCCATCCCCAAGCAAGTGGCAAAGATGATGGGGTCAATTTGAGCATAAAAGGAGTTGACAGGGTAGAGGACCCTTCAATAGGCTGGGCAAAGTTCATCTTTGGGAGCCTTCCAGTCTAGCCATGGGTCATTCTCGTCCCTTGGCAGCTAGGGCAAGCAGCTGAAACAGTGGGCACAACCTCTATTGCTTTGCTCTCTCCTACTCAAGGTTCATGGGCTACGGGAAAGCTGAAAGGAAGCTGAGGAGACAATTCAAGGGTCCACCCACTCGATGTTTGAGGTCGTTGAGCAGGACCAATGTCAATTTGCAAGCATCCCCCATCCACACAAGCTCATGAGCAAGGCAACCATGGTCTCTCCCACAAATTCTAGTCCTCAGTCCTGTTCTAGGCTTCTCTTTCCCAGCCTACCATGGATGAGAAAGATGCCAAGTCTGGTCTGCAGGCAAAAAGGAAGTGATGGGCAACTACCATGGGGAAAAAGACGACGAAATGGACTCATCTCCTGTTGTGCTGGAGAAAGATTTTTTTTCCCTCCAAAAGCATTTTATTTTAAAAATCTGATTTTTAAAATAAAAAAATCCGATTTTTTTTTATAAATCAAATCATTGATTTTTATTCACCCTGTAGACATTCCATTTTGGCAACTGTAACTCTGGTTTAAGCAGCCATTTGGCACCTAGCTTACATATCCAAGTTTCTAACACTGACTTGCAACCGTCTACGACAGGGGTGGCCAACTCCCAAGAGACTGCGATCTACTCACAGAGTTAAAAACTGGCAGTGATCTACTCCCTTTTTTGGGGTTCAGGTCAAAGTTGTGAGCTTTTTTTATATATAGAAAGGAAAGCCCCGTTTTTTGGGGGGTGCAGGGCAAAGATGCTAAGCTTTTTTTAGGGGAGCCAAAGTTGTTGAGCTTATTTTTGGGGGGGGGGAGTCAGTGATCTACCAGTGATCTACCACAGACCAGAAGATCACGATCTACCTATTGGACATGCCTGGTCTACGAAATCGAAAGCGCTCAGGAGTCCTGATCATGGCACATGCTGAGAGAAAGAAATGGCTTAGAGCAGCTTACTTACGTGGAAGAACGGCTTGATCATTTTGCATGGTCCGCACCATGTGGCAGAGAAGTCGACGACTATGAGCTTCCCACCAGCGTTTGTCAATTCTGTCTGAAATTCCATCTGGGCAAGGTGAGAGAATAGAGAGAAGCCAGTTTATAGAGGCAGTTTCAATTAATTCAGGCACCCCCTTCTACACAAAAAGATGCAACTGTTTTTCTTTTCTTTCCCCCCAGTTTTATCCTACCTGTATTTAAGAATCCATTATGTGGATTGCCGTGTACAGTGAAAATATAACAGAGCAAAATACACAATAGAAGTAAACACATACATAGCAGTTTGAAAGCAAATCTTTAAAAGATCAGGTCTCGCCAATTCAGTCTGGATCGTAAAACAGCTAAGTCGCACTTCAGAGGAAGCTCCATCAGAGAGAAAAGGTGTCTCTGGAAGCTTCTAGAAGCAAGAGCACCAGTTCGGTCAGGAGAGGATTGCAGGCGGCTGGAGCCACAGCACGAAAGCCCCAATTTCTAGCTAAGAACGCAATAAGAGCCTGCTGGGTGCTATGTGAAGAATCAACGGTAAATTCCAGGGAAACAGGTGACTCCGGGAAATGTCGAGTTTTTCAGGTGGCCCTTCCAAAGCCACTCATTTAATTGTGGATACCAACAGCCTCCTTTATCAGACACCAACAGCCTCCTTTATCAAGCTGCATCTCTATATTGTTGCGATTTAATGCAACTCTGTTTTGAAAGCACTTTTTAAAAGGCCAAATCCAAAACTGAAACAGCCTGTTCCAAGTTGTATACCTGCGCCCCCCCCCCCGCGATGCAGGAAGCAGCTGCACCAAAGACTTGTTTCTATTCCACCTTTTGGAAAGTGCCTTCCAGAGGGGTGGTCTGCGTCCAGAGGCGTAGTAGGCCCAGGTGATACCCGGGGCAGAATCCCCCCCATAGCTGCCAAGTCTCCCGTATTCCCCGGGAATCCCCCGTTTTTCCAGCTGTTCCTAGCTGGGGGAAAAAATGATTTTTTTGTTTTCCCCCGGTTTATTCTGGCGCGGCGGCCATTTTGGAACTGGCGGAGCATGCTCAGAAGCGACTCTTGATGCTGCTCTGCCCAGTTCCAAAATGGCGGCAGCGCTACTTCCGGTCCGATCCCATATTTCTCAGACAGGAATCTGGCAGGTATGCCCCCCCCCCGCTGCCACTTTGCCAGGGCACTGGCAAAGCTGTGCCCCCTTGGGAGCTATGGCTCCCGTCCGTCCCCCTTCCTCCCTGGCTTGCTGTAAAGCGGCAAAGCGAGAACTACTTACAGTGAGCCAGGGTGGGAGGGAGGCTGGGAGGAGGGGCCACCTCGTCGTAAGCAGCTCCTGCTTTGCTGCTTTACAGTGAGCCAGGAAGGGAGGCAGGGAGGGGGAGCCGTGGCTCCCAACCGTCCCTCCCTGGCTCGCTGTAAAGCGACAAAGCAGGAGCCGTTTACAGCGAGCCGGGGAGGCTGGGAGGGGCGGGATCCTGTGCTCGCGGATGCAGCCACGAACGGAGGATCCTCTACATGCGGCTGCGGCAGTGCGATGGCTGCTTGCGCTGCCATGGCAGGGCACCACCTTGTTACCCCCGGAGACATGCCGCCGGGAGCACACCTCCCCCACCCCCCCCTCATTGCAACGCCACTGTCTGTGTCAGATCTTCCCAGAGCCTGATAAAAAGAGCAACAGGATGGAATACCGGCTAAAAGCTAAGGAAGCAGGAAGCACATCTACCGAGAGCAGGCAAGCATTGCAAACTCATGTCACCATGCAGTTGCCGCTCGAGAACACACTGTGCCAACCTTTAACCACGCCAATTTGTTCCGAGCTTTGCAACCCACGGAAGTTACTAAGCCCAAAGGTGGCCTGGGGGGGGGGCGTCCTTACAGGCCATAACCAAGTGGCAGCAGCCTTACACCGAGTCAGATCCCTGCTCCATCCAATATGTTTCTCACTGAATGGCAGTGACTGCTCAGGTTTTCCAGGAGGGAGGTTTCAAAATGAATTTCTGGAACCGAAAAGCTGTTTCTGTGCAGGAGAAGCGAACGTTGTGTTTAGTGGTTGTCGCTTGGCTTCACTTGCCATTGCCCTGCTCACAGTTGTGAAGAATATTCTCTATGAACGGTCCGTGTTACCATTAAGAGAGGTCGGAATGGGCCAATAGATATGTGGATTGTCCCTGGAACAAATGCCTTTTCTTCTTGAAGTTCTCAAAGTTCTTAACCTAGCTCAAGGTCGTCCTCTGAACTAGCCAAATTGCTTAACTGAGAGTCAGCCCATCATTTGAAAAATAAGACTTTAGAGCCGCCTTGCCCCAAAATGGCGACTATGCATTCCGTTTTGGCGACTGCAACCTTCATTTAAGGAGCCATTTGGCGCCTAGCTTATATATCTGAGTTTCTAACCCTGGGTGCAAAGATCTATCTGCGTAACAAGCCTTAAGAAAAGACATTGAACGCAACCTTTGAGTGCAGCCTTTCCCCATCTCCAATACCTTTGCCCAGGGGATGCTTTCAAGTTAGATTTTGAGAACTGACTGGAAGGTTTTGAGTTGCATTCCCCAGGGCCGACTTAAGTGCATGCACTTTGTAGTTGGCATGCTTCTTTGAATGTATTTCATGTCAATATCCATTTCCATTACCTTAGTGGACAGCTCCGAAACCATTCCCCCCGCAGTCTGTGAGGCCTGAATAATCTAATCTTCCAGGAATCGCTACTGTACTAGCCAGAAAGTAGCACAACAAACGGAGGGGAATATGGCGTGCCAGCGCAGCCCTTGCCTGCAGCCACAAGTCCGGTGGGGACAGAGACAACGGCCCTGGTGAACTCGGCTAGTAGCCAAGATCAGCACATTTAAACAAGGGAAGCTGACGGGTGAATCCCATGCTCTCTGGAACTCTCCCTTCACCTGGTGCTAGGTTAGTAGCAGGGTTCGAAATTAGCAGGGCGCCAGGTGCATTTTGCGCCTGAAGATTTTCCATTTGCGAGCACCTCAGAAAGTCTGGGTGCCATTTTTGGCGCCTGGCTGAAACTCCAGGATGACTGAAATGTATGTGCTTTGAAGCTCCCAAGTATATGTTAAGGATAGGCAATATGTTAAGGAGTTTAACAAGAAAGAGTAGAGTGTTTTGGAAACTGAAGAGTGGTGCCCATATTTTTATTGTCAACACTCAATTAAACAATTTCTCTTAAAAATGTGATATTAACAATGTATCACTTTATGTGAGTTGTGTATTACTTCATGCTTATCAAAGTAATAAATAAAAAGTGTTGCTGACCGCCCCAAATGGCGACTAGACATTCTGCTTTGGCGCCCACAACCCAGGTCCCAGAAGGCATTGGGCTCCTAGCTTTTCTACCCCAGTTTCTAACACTGGTTAGTAGTGCAGTACAACAGAAGGAGGAGGAGTGGGTGAGTGCAAGTCTTCAGTCAAGACCAGGCACCCCCAAACTTCGGCCCTCCAGATGTTTTGGACTACAATTCCCATCTTCCCCGACCACTGGTCCTGTTAGCTAGGGATCATGGGAGTCGTAGGCCAAAACATCTGGAGGGCCGCAGTTTGGGGATTGCTGGTCAAGACCCACGGTGGGGTTGCAACCCAAATCAAGGCAGACTGCAAACAATGACATATATTGTGGTACCTTGCAAGACGAAAATAATTCGTTCCGCGGGTCATGCCGTCTTATGAAAATTTTCATCTTGTGGAAAGAAACGGCAGACAGCAAAAAAAAAAGCGGCGAGACACGGCCATAGAAAGCTTCGTCTTGCGAGGCAACAAAGAATCGCTAGACGCTTTCGCCTAGCGAGTTTTTCGTTGCGCGAGGCATTCGTCTTGCGAGGTACCACTGTACAGGGGGGGAATTAAGAATGAAGATCTACTGACAGAGCCGAGTTGCCCTGCTGCACAATGCGGTCCACAAGCCATGCACTGAGAGTTGGAATGTTTTCACTGCATTCATCCATGGAAACTTTTCTACAGCCAAGGAAAAACCCTCACAACTGGTGGCGTGACCAAAAACACAACTAGCTATCAAACAGGGCCATTTCAAAGTTGCAGATTCACTCTGCACCCTAGATGACTATCCCTTTGGAAGAGTATAAGGGATGTACAGCTCTTTGGATATACCAAAATTCAGTACGTTTTAAAACGGTTTTCAGTAACTTAAGCCCTTGCCCAACTTGACATAGTTTAAAACAGAGAACATGCACACCATTCCTTTTTCATTCCTACAGCAAGTTTTGAGCAGCGTTCAAAATTCGCCAGGCGCATTTTGCACCCGGCTATCAGCCACTTGTGAAGAAGTCCGGAAGCCCAACTGTTGCACTCAGTGAACTTTGGCAAAATAAGCTTCCTGGAATTGTACTGTGTATGAATTTGGTCCAAGCTCTCCGAAGAACCACTGTGCTAGAATCAAAGATGGGTTCGTGCCCACAGTGACGGCCTTGGCTTGCACTCAAGTCTTAAGAAATGCAGCAACTTCAACTGCAGTCAAGCAAATTGGAAAGAAAATTAGGGGTTGGGGGGGGGAGAGGGAGCCCAAGTCTAAGAAACTGCTGCATTCCCTGTTGGACATTATATTCAGAGTTTATTCAAGACAAAGAAAACAACATTCTCAACCCAGCCAACTTTGCCATTACAGATTATGAAATTTCAGCTGCAATGCACCCCTGGCATGCGCCATTTTGTTGCTGGCTGAACATCGTGTATCCACATTATAAAAAAGAAATGCCTTATACTAAGAAGTTTTGAGAACACCCATTTCAAAAAGGATTTGTTTTTTTTTTTTTTGGAAAATGGCATACACGAAGCTATCTTGGACAAACAAACCCAAGTCCTAGGACAGTTTACAAAGCCAAAAAAGGGAACTTGCACAAATATTTTATAGCCATTTCTGAGATAGAACAATGTAACAAGTAGAAGGAGGAGGAGGAGTTTGGATTTAATATCCCGCTTTATCACTACCCGAAGGAGTCTCAAAGCGGCTAACAATCTCCTTTCCCCTCCTCCCCCACAACAAACACTCTGTGAGGTGAGTGGGGCTGAGAGACTTCAGAGAAGTGTGACTAGCCCAAGGTCACCCAGCAGCTGCATGTGGAGGAGGGGAGATGTGAAGCCGGTTCACCAGATTATGAGTCTACTGCTCTTAACCACTACCCCACACTGCTCAGAATAAGCCAAGTTGAAAGGTTTTGCTCTTTAAGGAGGGGATATCTCATAGAGCAGGCATCCCCAAACTGCGGCCCTCCAGATGTTTTGGCCTACAACTCCCATGATCCCTAGCTAACAGGACCAGTGGTCGGGGAAGATGGGAATTATAGTGCAAATCATCTGGAGGGCCGAAGTTTGGGGGTGCCTGTCATAGAGTATTCAAAACACAAAAGGAGCTGGACTCCTATGGGCAAGGATATAGGATAATGCCATCCAAGATATTGAGACAGTTGGGAAAGGTCCACTCAAGCTCAGAAGTGGAGCATTTGATGTGCAGGCAAAAAGTTCCACACTCAATCCTTGGCAGATCTGTAGCACCAGGATTTGCCCCACCCAGTGTTAGAAACTAAGATATACAAGCTGGGCTGCAAATGGCTCTTTCAACCAGGGTTACAGTCGCCAAAACGGAATGCCTAGTCAAAAGTCATATTTTTCAATGCGACTCAAAAGTCATATTTTTCAATGCGACTTTTTGGTTCCAGAAATTCCTTCTGATTTTGCAGATAAAATACAACAGATAGAATCCCCCCCATCCTGTAGAATTGTGTGTGAAAACAGTCAAGATCCAATGATCCCCAGGCAGGCACCTCCAGACAGTGTTCGAAATTAGCCAGGCGCCAGGCGCATTTTGCACCTGGCTGTCAGCCACTTGAGACCAAGTGAAGATGCCTGGGCGCCAGGATGGCGCCTGACATCTCCGACATCTGGAGCTGCATGCCTGGGAATCACTGGACCGTCTTCACACACTGACACGCCATTCTGTAGAATTCTATCAGCTGTATTTTAACTGCACAATCGGAATTAATTTCAGGAACGAAAATGCTTTTTCTGTACAGCCTGAGTAGGAGTAGTGAACGTTACTAGTTATTTCTTGTCACTGATCTTCGCTTACCCCATCCCAATGCCTTGCTCACAGTTGTGAAGAACATTCCTACGTTATGACTGGTCCATGTCACCCTTAAGAAAGAGAGATCAGAATAGGCCAATAGATAATGTGGGCTGTCCCTGGATCAAGTGGCTGTTCTTTTTGAAGTTCTCAAAGCTCTTAACCTGGGCTCAAGGTTGTCCTCTGAACTAGCCAGATGTTTAACTGAGAATCAATCCCGGTCAGTCCGTCCTTTGAAAAATAAGACACAGGAGCCGTCTTGCCCCCAAATGGCAACTAGAGATTCCGTTTTGGTGACTGTAACCTTGGTTTAAGGAGCTTATATATCTGAGCTGCTAACACTGCCTCCAGATGGTGGAGACGTCAGGAGCCATCCTGGCACCCGGGCATCTTCACTTGGTCACCAGTGGCTGATAGCCAGGTGCAAAAAAAGTGTCAAATTTTGAGCACTGGTCCCATCTGAAATCCTGTAGAGCTGCTAATTAATGTAGACAATACATTAGAGGGGCCAGCAATCCAACTCTATAGCTCCCTAGAGACCTACTGTTCAGCAGAAGCATTTCCTCTGGGCTCCATGTACCAGCCACAATAGCTGAATGAGCTTTCAGACAACTCTATTAAACCACACTGACTTAGAAATTCAAGAAGGCCCTTCCAAGGAGTCACCCAATTATTAAAGCGAGGGAGCCCTTTCCTCTCACAAGCACTGAAGAGATGTTAGTCGGAAACTTAAAAGACGGCCATCTATGACTCAACCCTCGTTACAGTTCACAACATTTTTTTTTTTGTTTCAGCATTTTTAAATTGTAAGCTGCCTTGGCAGAAAAACCAAACCTGTGAAGGTCACAAATGAATGGGCCAAGCAGTCCCAACAATACCTCTCAAATTTCCTTTCTGCCATACAAGGCAGCAAGCAGTCTGTTCTTAATGACAAGGCAACTCCTAATAAGTTTATGCCACATTTCCATGTTAAGTTGCTGTTCAGAGAAAGCTTCTTCTGAAGTCTAAACTAATAGATGCTGGCCCACAAATTACAGGCCATTTTAATCAAGAGGCACTCAGGCTGCAGCATTAATAACATGGTACTTGCTCAGCAGATCTTCCTATTAGCCAAGGTAAAAATATATATCTACAAAGCTCACAATGATAATCATATAGGAAGGGGGCATATGGGCACTGTGGAGTAACCCAGGCTTTAACTTAAGTGATGCTTAACCGAAGTGGCATTTAAAAAGGATGGTGCTCATTAAATAGAACTATTATTTACTATTTATTAAATAAACAAAGGTAAAGGTAAAGGGCCCCCTGACCATCAGGTCCAATCGTGTCCGACTCTGGGGTTGTGGCGCTCATTTCGCTCTATAAGCCAAGGGAGCCGGTGTTTGTCCGCAGACAGCTTCCGGGTCATGTGGCCAGCATGACAAAGCTGCTTCTGGCGAACCAGAGCAGCGCACGGAAACGCCGTTTACCTTCCCGCTGGGAACTGCTAGGTGGGCAGGAGCTGGGACTCACCCCGTTGCAGGGATTCGAACCGCCGACCTTCTGATCAGCAAGCCCTAGACTCTGTGGTTTAACCCACAGTGCCACCTAAATTTAGATGAAGACAGCACAAGTCCACAGGTGTTACAAGTGGAGAGGAGCTGAAAGAGACTCACGAGGACAAGCTGAAGATTCAAATCATTCTTAAACAGACGGAAGAAACTGCGGCACATAGGGATGCTGCCATTTTGGGTCACCAGTGTTCGAAATTAGCCAGGCGCATTTTGTAGCTGGCCATCATCCACTTGCGACCAAGTGAAGATGCCTGGGTGCATCTCCGTCACCTGGAGTTGCGTGCCTGGGGATCACTGGGCCTGGAATGTCTTCACACACTAACACCCCATCCCATAGAATTCTATCAGTCACATTTTATCTTCACAAACGGAATGAATTTCAGGAACCAAAACGCTTTTTCTGTGCAGCCTGAGCAGGAGAGTGAACGATGTTACAGTGAATGGTTGTAGCTGGTCTTCACTTGCCCCATCCCACTGCCCTACTCAACGTTGTAAAGAATATTCCTACGTTATGAATGGTCCATGTCACCATGAAGAAAAAGAGGTTGGAATAGGCCAATATATATGTGGCCTGTCTCTGGATCAAGGGACTTTTCTTCTTGAAGTTCTCAAAGTTCTTAACCTAGTAGCTCAAGGTTGTCCTCTGAACTAGCCAGATGCTTAACTGATAGTCCATCATTTGAAAAATAATGGTGCCATTTGGAGCCTAGCTTTTATATCTGAGTTTCTAGCACTGCTCTCGTGGGATCTCAGTATCCAAGGTATTATTCTCATGGTGCAACTGGATGGTACCACAGAGATTATTTTTAGAACACCTGTGGCTTTTGCTGCACACTGTGAAACTGAGCCCGATTTGCCTGATCTCAATTTGCCACAGGGCGTTTCATTCAAAACTGGCATTCTGGACTTCCCAGAGTTGCACTATTTTGTGTTACAGCTTGCAAAGCAGAAACCGTGTGACTTCTGTTTTTACAAAGCACAATTTGACCTGAGGAAGCTAAAGGCTTTTTTCAGTCATCACACCAACGAGACCTCGGGGCCTCTCTGCACAGGTGTGAATGCGGTCCTATGTGGTCTGGTGACATATACCTTTTTTGGATTCTTGCAAACTTTTTGTTTTAATGGGGGTGAGGTTTCAACTTGGGTGGGTGCTGTTTATTCCCACATTATGAACAGTCCGTGTCACCATTAAGAAAGAGGTCGGAACAGGCCAATTTGCAGACTATTCCTGGATCAAGTGGCTTAGGGAAAGAAAGTTATCAAAGTTATTAACCTAGTTCAAGGTTGTCATCTGAACTTGGCAGAAATCTAACATAATCAATCCCAGTCAGTCCATCATTTGGAAAATAAAACTTTAAGAGTCGTTTTGCCCCAAAACGGCAACTAGACATTCTGTTTTGGAAACTGCAACCTTGGTTTAAGGGGCCATTCGGTGCCTAGCTTAGATATCTGAGTTTCTAGCACTGCAGGTCACAGAAAGGAATAAAGGAGCAGCAATGCTTCACTGGATAGGAAGAAGGCTGGATCCAAGCACGGCACCAAATTTAAGGGATACTGAAAAAGCAATCCAGTGGAGAGTTAGAAGAGCATTTCCAGTGGGCAAACAGCATGAGAAAGGATAGTCCATATGGCAACACAAGCTAGACATGTTTTCTCAGAAGCGAGTCCCACTGTGATCGGTCGTGCTAACTTCCTAGTAAGTGCTCAGGATTATAGTCTCCCTGTACAGTCTAACCTCAGTCGTCTAACGTAATCTGTTTCAGAAGCCCATTCAGCTTCTGAAATGTTTGGTAACCGAGGCACGGCTTCCAATTGGTTGCAGGAGCTTCCTGCACTCAAGCGGAAGCCACGTCGAACGTTTAGCTTCCGAAAAACGTTTGAAAACTGGAGCATTTACTTCCAGGTTTTCGGGGTTCGGGCGCCAAGACGTTCCACAACAGAACTGTTCAGGAACCAAGGTTTGACTGTATTTACATAAAGGGGATGAGAGCAGAGAAGGAATACCCTTATGTTTCCACTATATTCAGAGTCCAGGAAAAACAATTCAACATGACTGAGAAGAGCTCAAGCAGCAATAACCTGAAGATCATAGTAGAGAGAAAGAGTCAAGCTAAAGGTCAGGAGATAACAGCTCAGCAATGGACTAGAGCAGGCATCCCCAAATTGCGGCTCTCCAGATGTTTTGGCCTACAACTCCCAGGATCCCTAGCTAACAGGACCAGTGGTCGGGGATGATGGGAATTGTAGTCCAAAACATCTGGAGGGCCGAAGTTTGGGGATGCCTGGACTAGAGCTTAGTAAGCTACAGAGCTTCCTTCTTTAAAGCTCTCCTGGGAAGGGCTGGGACAAACATCTTCCAGGAAATGAAAAGGCAGAAAATCCCGATCTGGGGCTGGATTCTTGCTAAATTCCAATGAACGCACCCAGAGAGACTGGGGCACTTCCATAACTTTAGCCTGTGCTCCTAGCCAATGTCTGTTAGGACTTGTTAAAGGGGAAGCCAGGAAGTTCATCTGTCATCTGACAACAATAAGCTCACTGGCTGCATTTTGGTAATCGATCCCACCCTGAAAGGACTGGTCTACCTTGCAAAGTCACAATAGGCTTAACATTGGAAGGAGGGAGGGGAGGGAGAGAAAGATCTCTACAAAATGCAAGTTTTGTTGCTGTTTTAAGATGCAGATGTTTTCAGTTTTGTGGCCTTCTGGCATTTCCCTTTAACACACCAGCCTCCGTCTCCCAAAGTAGTGTTTAAGCACTGCTAACCCAAGACAACCCTTTATGTCTCAACGTTAGCAGATGAAACCAGCCTGAGAAAAACTTCCCTGTGCCACTGCGAGTCATTTCTGAAACACTGGGGTGGCTGCTGGAAATCTCTGCAGAGGGTGGAAGAAGCGAAAGCAGGTCATCCTTTCAGTTTCATGCCTAAGGCACATCAGGATCGGAAAGCTAGCCACATTTCAACTTTTCCGCTTAGGGGAAAGGGTGCTAGAACGAGGAATACAAGAGAAAGTAGAGCAT
Source organism: Zootoca vivipara (assembly GCF_963506605.1). Taxonomy (NCBI): domain Eukaryota; kingdom Metazoa; phylum Chordata; class Lepidosauria; order Squamata; family Lacertidae; genus Zootoca; species Zootoca vivipara. The sequence continues at coordinate 6,361,920 of NC_083291.1, forward strand.
GAATTGTGGGGATGGAGAAAGAGAAGCCGTGAAGGCTTAAAAGAGAAAAAGAAAAAACACACAGCTCACACCAACTAATTTTTTCCAAGCAGTAGTTTTCCTTCCCAAATGAGCAAAACAGCACAACCACATTCAGCAAACCAGATATGATTGAGGAATAAATCAAGGATGGTTTGTCTCCTCCCAAATCACAGGAAACAATGCATTTGAATAATCGTTTATAACTATGTTCCAGTACATAACTAACACACAGAAACACACCCTCTAAATCAGAAGAAACTTGTATCCTAACAGCAACTCACCAACTTGCCAACCAGGGTGGATAAAAATCAATGATTTATTTTTTTTAAAAGGATTTTTTTGATTTAAATTGGATTTTTTTATTTAAATTGGATTTTTTTTATTTAAATCGGATTTTTTAAAATAAAATGCTTTTTGAGGAAAATATATTACCATCCAAAGATTATTGCATCATGAAATAAAGATTAGTTTTTTAATTATGTAGGATAAGGTTGTATATGTTTAATTTTTGGGATAAATAAATTTCATTAATCCATTCACAATGAAATGCTCTTCCAGAGGTTTTTTGTAAGATTATTGGGCAGTTTCTCTGCCTCCAAGATATTATCACAGATGCTTGGTTTACTTTTGCAGTTCTCAAAACTGAATTTGACTCAGCAGAGATCACATGCCTCTTCTTCACAGCAAAAATGTTATAACATGAACAGAGTTGAGAAAAAGACCTTAATCCTATTGTTCTACAAACCTATGAATACAGAATCAATTCCTTCAGTGCTAAGTTTCAAGAAGTTCAGTGAATAGAATAGAAACAATATTTTTCTGATTGTTTGGAGTGGACAGTATTTAGGATTTTCATGTGTAGGCTGGGCTGACAGTCTAAGTTTCTTAAAATATATATATTTTGTTTTTGTTTAGCCAAATTAGTTTACAAATATGGGTGTTTGTTTAAGCAAATAACGTATCCTGTAATGTTATTGTTTCAGTTGAAGAAATCTATTTGAATTGTTATTATTAAGGTAATGATTATTTTTCTATTTCCTAAGTACAACAGAAAAGTTGTCCAAATAGGAATGATTAACCTATTAAACTGGGGATAAAAAAACTAATATGAAAAGTTGTTATTCTAAAAACCTTCATCTACTTGCATATTAAAGTTATACCAGCAAGAATTAGTCTTTATGTAGAAAACTATGATTTAAATCAAGCCTTACTGACTAGTGATTTAAATCGTGATTTAAATCATTTTGATTTAAATCAAATCCACCCTGTTGCTAACATTAAAGGTAAAGGGACCCCTGGCCGTTAAGTCCAGTTGCAGACGACTCTGGGGTTGCGGCGCTCATCTTGCTTTACTGGCCGAGGGAGCCGGCGTTTGTCCACAGACAGTTTTTCCGGGTCATGTGGCTAGCATGAGTAAGCTGCTTCTGGCGAACCAGAGTGCATGGAAACGCCGTTTACCTTCCCGCCAGAGCGGTACATTATGTTGTCATTAAAGAGAAAACTTATTTCTTAATTCTCAGTACAGACATCTTTGAGTGCCCTGCTTAACAACGGCATTTGATGTTTCTGCTCTTCAGTCCCTGTGCTGCTTCTGTAGTCCAGGAAAATCAAGCCTTCCTAGGGCTGAGCAAAGCTGAGCACAGGAGCTGAAAGCAGCCACCTCCCCAGGGCATAGGGCACTAGCACATGAGCAGTTTATGTAAACAACAGAGGAAAATACTATTCTACAAGAATCATAGAATTACGGAGTTGTAAGGTAGCAAGCTGGAGAAGGAACTGGGCAACCCACTCCAGGATTTTGCCATGAACACTCCATGGACAAAAGGAGAAGCTTTGGAGAAGAAATTCCAAGGCATGCTCTGGTTCACGGGGTCACGGAGAGTCGAGCCCAACTAAGGCAACTCAAGGAAGGTAGCAAGCATCTCTCCCTGTGCAATTAACACAAGCTTCCCTTCAGATAAAGGAAATGAGGGATGGAATCCTTTTTTTTAAAAAAAAGGGACAGCCAGGAATCTCTTAAAATGCAGGAGCTTGTCAGAGAGAGAGAGAGAGAGAGAGAGAAGAGAGAGGGAGAGTCTCTGCAGTGGGTTATTACAGCAATTGTCGTTTTTTTGGCTGCAACCGCCATCCCTCCTCCTGCCATTTGCCTCCTCCCTCTTTGCCCACGCTGTTGCTGCTACTGCAACCGTTCCCAGCAGCCATTAAAGCCTGCCGCAGGAAAATCCAGAACAGCAAGAACATTAAGAGGCCCTTTGCCGGGGCAGTGGGGCACACAACTCTCCAAACAACAAGGCCTCGGCTCGGCAAAGAGGCGGCTGCGGCTCAGATAAGAGCTTGGCAAAAAACTCATGTTCAAAGCGGGAGTCGGAAATGGAGAGCTGCCAGAAAAGCTGGCACACTTTGGTCGGCGGCTGATTTGACACATGGGCAGAGTTGTGCCGCAAGATTCTTACTCTCCGCAAGATTCTTACTCTCCACGGCAAGGAGACCATTGTACCTGCCTGCCACTCCTTCCACTAGGGGCAAAGTCTACCTTTCTAGGTAGCCAGCCCTGCGAAGAAGAGAGTTTAATCAGGAGAATCCAGGCAGAAGTCGGAGGAGGAAAGTGCAGGGGGCCGCCATGGCTGTCTTCTCAGGAGGCAGAGTGAAGGAGGAGCCCCGCACACAGGGCTAGGAAGGGGCTCTGAGGTGATGCAGGCAAGGAGAAGAGGGAAGAGGGGCAGACAAAAGCCCTCGCTCCCATGCAAGGCAGCTCCCATGCCCCAATGCTCCTCTTAACTGGCACATGCGGAAGCAGATGCTGATGCAACCCAATGAGCCTCTGGGGCAGGTTTTCCGGGTGGCAGAGGCAGCCGCAATGCCAGGCAGGGAGAGGAGGTGGCTGGTGGAAGGAGGAGGAGGAGAAGAAAGGGCTCTTCAGGAAGTTACAAGCACCCCTTCTTGACCCGTGCAAAGCCACCAGCAGCGTAAAAGCCCTGTGTGTATTTTTTTTTTAAGTGCAACCAACTAAGAATGCAACAGGCACCCAAAGCATCTTTTCCACACTAGATAGAGGCAAGGAGGCAACTCCTAGGGGCAAAGGTCCCTTCAGCCCCTCCCCAATAAAATATTGTAGGGGTTGGGACCCCCCCCCCAAAAAAGTTAACAGGCATTGCCATTCAAACGGTGTGCATCTTGGGATCCGGATATGCCGGACGACAGGGCTTACCTGGGCCCATGGGCGTTGCCGGGTTGGGGGAGCAGGTGGCCCCCGCCTAAATAAAAATACTTAACTCACCGCCCAATGGCAACTCGGATAGCTCGGTTTCTCTCCCCCCCCCAACATAAATCCTAGCTACTTCCATGCTGGGGGGGGGTCCCCACAGGCGTAGAATAGCCAGGATTCTTGTTTTTGGGGGGGGAGCAGAACCACAGTTAAGTATTTTTACTGGATTGCGTGTGGGGGGGGGATCAGCTGCCCCCTTCCCCCTTGGCTGCGCCCATGGGGAAGCCCCCCCAATATTTCATTCAAGTGGGCAACTCTGCACCCCCCCCGGGGTTGGGGGAGGGGTCAGATCAGGTCCCTTAAGGAGAGGGCCGAGGGAGTTACGGGCCGGCAGCTAGCTGCAAATGTTGCAAGCCCGGGAATTTGCACGCCACGCGCGCTTCTCCTCCGGCAGCGGTCCTCCGTCCCTCCCGGGGCCTGGCGTGGGAAAGCAGCCGCCCCCAACCCCCCTTGCAAGGGGAGAAGACCCTTACCAGGTTGCCCACGGTCTTCACCATCTTTGCGCGTCCTTCCGGCGGTTCCTGGGGGTTCTCGGCGGCTGCAGCAGCTCTGTCCATAGCGCCGCCTCCCGCCTTCGCCTTATGTATCGCAGGGCGGACAGCCCAGCCCGGGAGGAGGAGGAGGAGGCGGCTGTGCGCAGGCGCGCGGGGCTCCGCGGGAGTGGGACACACGAGGGGGAGGGCAGGCTGGCTCGCTCGTGCGCAGGCGCGTTTCCCTATCTCCTCCTCCGCCCCGCCCTCCAGGGAAGTCCCTGGGCTTCCGATGCGGGGGAGAGGGGGGATCCCCGCCTTTCCCCTCCCCCGCTCTCCTCTTCCCAAAGGCGGGCTGGGGAAGAGCTGCGGGGAAAACAGAGGGAATAAATATAAGGGACACGCCCTTTATTTATTTGCAGGCTTTTGCAGCCCGTGCATACTGTGTGCAAATTAAAATCTGAAGGCAGCCCTGTTTGGGGATGGGGAAGCTTTTAATATTAGAGGAAGAATTATTGTATTTTAATATTTTGCTGGAAGCGGCCCAGAGTGGCTGGGGAAACCCTGCCAGGTGGATGGGGTATAATAAAATAAATAAAATAAAATAATTATTGTCTGAGCAAAATCCCCACAAAATCCCCCAGGAAGGGGAACGGGCTCCCAGAAATTTCGGTGGCAGGGCCATGGCACCCCCTGCCCCCGGGTTCAAGCCGACAGTCCTGTGTTGCTTAGAAGTGAGCCCCCACAGAGATCATAGAATGGTAGAGTTGGAAGGGACATAGGGGCATCTAGTTTAACAACACCCCTGCAATAAAAAATACTTAACTAGCTGAGCTTCTGCCCGTCCCTAACGTAAGTCCTGGCTGGCTGCAATGCCCAAGGAGCAAACATGGAACGAGATGTTGCTCTCGAGTAGGTGGGCACGCACGATCCTGCCATAGCTGCCAAGTTATCCCTTTTTTACAGGGATTTTCCCTTATGCTGAATAGGCTTCCTCGCGAGAAAAGGGAAAACTTGGCAGCTATGGATCCTGCATGCGCGTTTGCTCAGCGTTGCTCGGTGTGCAAAACAATAACAACAAAGAGAGTCTTTAAAGACGTGCGAATACATTGCAGCAACAAGCTTAAGTGGTAAAAATAATAATAAAAATGCTGAACTAAAATTAGAAAGATTTTGACCTATTTTTCTGAGCGCTTGGAGTCAAAAGAAAGTAATTTGAAACAACTGCGGTTGAGACGTTTTCTTCCAAATCTGCTTAGGCAGAGCCTGACAGAGGAAGATGACAGGTGGGTGTCCTGCCCCCCCCAAAAAATAATTCCTGGCTATGCCCAGGGCTGCTGCAAACCATCTGATGCCACCAGCGGGGCCTTGAAGGTGTAGCAGGTATACGAAGTTGGGGAGCACCTGTAAACTGACACCTCGATGGAATTAAAGGCAGAAAAGTACAGACAGGGATAATTACACAGGCCCACATGCAAAGCGATCGACAGCACAGTCCTCTTGGCATGTGAACAGTTAATTATGTAGTATTCTTTGGTAGTTTTGTTAGAGGTGGGGGGTATGAGCAGGTGCAGCTTGTGAGGCCACGTCCACCTGCTGAAATCCCCTCTCCTGTTAAAGGCGCAGGAGCAGCTGTCCTGCCCTGCCTCTCACCCTCCTAATACCATTGCTTGTTAATTAAAATGAAGCAGAGGCTGCAGAGCTGCAAATATACATGTATATTGGGAAAGAGAATACAGTTTCTCCCAAACAATTATTTTCATTATGAAAAGGAAAGCGGCCTCGGGCAAGGTTGGCCTCGCTGCCAAACACCTGAAGGCTACATTTGCAGTCCTAAGAACATGCGCTAAGCGTTAAGTTCCATTGAACTCAGATGAATTATGAGTAGACATGCATGGGAATGTATGATCTAAGGATGTTGATTTTAAAGGGGGGGTTGGGTGAGATTGCATTTCATGCATCCATAATATAAAGGTAAAGGTTTTGTTGTCTGCAATGGATGCTCATTTTAAAAAAATGGTTGCTGAGTTTCCTGCATTGCAGGGGGTTGGGCTAGATGACCCTTGGGTCCCATCTCTCTCTTAAGGTTCTATAGCTTTGGTGTCTCGGGCAGAAAATCCAATCCAAAACACTTGTGGCAGTAAAAATTTAATGAAGTAAACAAATGACATTGTTCTGCCAACTTGTCGTGGTCCCAAAACTGATACACGAAGCAGCTTGCCTGCCATTTTCTAATAGCAAGGTTGCATTACAAAGGCAGTCTCCAAAGGCCTGAAGAGACAGATTAATCAGAAGTTCAGTAAAAAACACAAATGCACACACACACGAAAAACCCTGCTGTTTTTTATTTATCAGTTTATTTAAATTATTTGTAGATGTATTTATCTTTATTGTTTGCACAAACCCAGAGCGAGGAGCATTACAAACAGCAGAAGCAATATTCCAGTTCTATGCAACTTATTAGAAAAGCAAACAATATGCTAAGAACTACTTCAGCCAAGCCCCACTTGAGCTGAATGCTTGAGGGAAAAGCTACATTCTTATCTGCCATCAAAACACCATTATCGTAGGTTCAGATCACACCTGAAGTGAGAGCATTCCAGAGTTGGGGAGCTGCGATTGAGAACTTGATAGATTTTAGAATTCTTACTATTATTTACAATACATTTACATTTATATACCACCCTGTATACCTGTACGTCTCAGGGCAGTTCACACAATACAAAGTTACAATATACAAAGCACAAAATACATAAAAAATAATAAATGTAATAAAAATAATCAAAACAATCAACAATACTAATGTATACACTCTACCAAACAATACACTACCCAACAAAAGCCCCTCCTAAACAATAGTCCAGCCCTCAAATACAAACACTGCAATAAACATTACTGTAACATGTAACATTTAACAACAATTATTTTAAAAACAACTCCACACTGCAAATAAACAGCACCCACCCAAGTTGAAACCTCACCCCCATTAAAACAATAAGTTTGCAGTAATCCCAAAAAAGGTACATGTCACCAGACCACATAGGACCACATTCACACTTGTGCAGACAGGCCCCGAGGTCTCATTGGTGCGATGTGTGAAAAGACTTTAGCTTCCTCAGGTCAACTTGTGCTTTGTAAAAACAGAAGTCACACGGTTTCTACTTTGCAAGCTGTAACACAAAGTAGTGCAACTCTGGGAAGTCCAGAATGCCAGTTTTGAATGAAACGCCCTGTGGCAAATTGAGATCAGGCAAATCGGGCCCAGTTTCACGGTGTGCAGCAGAAGCCACAAGTGTTCTAAAAATAATCTCTGTGGTACCATCCAGTTGCACCATGAGAATAATACCTTGGATACTTACGGTAGATCCCACGAGAGCAGTTCTAGAAACTCGGATATAAAAGCTAGGCACGAAATGGCTCCTTAAATGAAGGTTGCAGTCACCAAAATGGAATGCCTAGTCGCCATTTTGGTACAAGGTGGCTCTAAAATCTTACGGTATTTTTCAAATGATGGACTGACTATCAGTTAAGCATCTGGCTAGTTCAGAGGACAACCTTGAGCTACTAGGTTAAGAACTTTGAGAACTTCAAGAAGAAAAGTCCCTTGATCCAGAGACGGGCCACATATATATTGGCCTATTCCAACCTCTTTTTCTTCATGGTGACATGGACCATTCATAACGTAGGAATATTCTTTACAACTTTGAGCAGGGCCAGGGCCGTCTTAAGCAGGTCGGGCACTGTGGCGCCTTGGTGCGCAGATCGCTCCAGCACCCCCGCCCCGTTTCTTCCCACGGCTGGTGGGTGGGCGTAGCGCACAGAGTGGTTTCTGCGCTGCTCTGCCACGCAGCGCCCCCCTGCCAACCCGGCGCCCCGCGCCACTAGAGTCAATGGGCAAGCCGCCCCTGAGCAGGGCAGTGGGATGGGGCAAGTGAAGACAAGCTACAACCACAGGGCCGGCTCTAGGTAGACCCCCGGTGGCGTGGTGCACTAGGGCGCCAGGGCTGGTAGGCAGGGCGCCACGCGGCAAAGCCGTGTGGAAACCATGCTACACCCTGCGAGGGTGGGGGCGCCGGAGCGATCTCCGTCCCTCAGCACCAGGGTGCGCGACCTGCTCGAGACTGCCCTGTACAACCATTCACTGTAACATCGTTCACTCTCCTACTCAGGCTGCACAGAAAAAGTGTTTTGGTTCCTGAAATTCATTCCGATTGTGAAGATAAAATGTAACTGACAGAATTTTACAGGATGGGGTGTTAGTGTGTGAAGACATTCCAGGCCCAGTGATCCCCAGGCACGCAACTCTAGGTGATGGAGACGTCAGGTGCCATCCTGGTCGCAAGTGGTTGAAAGCCAGGTGCAAAATGTGCCCGGCACCCGGCTAGTTTTGAACACTGCTTGAGTGCCAACAGAAGGCTGCTCCTTTCTCCCTACAGCCCATTTTGTCCTTCGGAAACTGCTCTGGAAGGCTGGGGTATAGGGGCTCTTTGAAACAGGCATGGAAGGAAAAGAAACAGACCGTGACAACTGCCTCCCCACCCCTTTCGCCCAACTGGAGAGATTCCTGGATGAGTCTCTTCCACAAATGGGAGGTGCAAAACCTATTCTTGCTTTCTCTGTAGTATGTCGCTCCATGATTGATGGGTACATAGACATCCTAACATGAAGCAAACCAGACTCACAGCTGAATAAGTATTTCAATAATAATCATCATAATCATATTTATTATATTTGTGTACTGGCCCTTCATCTGTAGATCTCAGGGAGATTCACAACATAAAATTGCAATATAGAATCCACAAAATACCTAGTGAAAATAAGAACAACCACCAATAAGGAGGATTGGTCTTCTGGAAAAGCTATTCCAGGAGCAAAACATTGCAGAATGGTTTCAGTTTCTATTTTCGTTACATTATTTACGTGAAACCAAAGTCCATTGTAAAACAATATCCGTGTAGAGTACATTGCTTTTTTTCTGGGGGTACGCATACCCCTAAACATTTTGTGAATCTAACTTTGGCCTCATTGAGGGCCAGTATTTCAATATGAGTAGGAAAATGAGAGTACCCCTAAACGTATTTTTTAAGGGAAAAAAGCACTGTCTGTGTATATATGCAGCAGGGTTTGTTTTTTATTTAAAAAATCTGTATAACTACATTTCAGTTACAACATAGCGTACAATCCCAGCAAGATTTCATAAAGATATGTCCGCTCATAGTTCAGAGTCACCATGACAAAAGATTTCAGCTGATCACTTCCTGCTTCCTTTTTGTTCCCCCTCCAAACTGGAATAGCAAACAACTCTGTCTAATTAGTTACTTATTTATCTAACCGGTTTCCTCAAGGAGAGGAATGCAAAATCTTGAAGGTTTGCCACTGATCCACTTTACTCTCACAACGTCCCTGTGAGGGGGGACCGTCTGCCTGCTCTCCCACTCAGCTGCTTCCCTCCAGGGATATTTTGTGCGGCAGTAGAGAGTCCTTGTTGCACAACCAGATTCACGTAAAAGTCCACTTACTCCCAAGTAAGCAGGCACGATATTTGCAGCTGTGAACCCTTTCCTTAACCAAAGTTTTCACAGGCTCTGCTCTGGCCAATTTGTCTACAGTTCCTAATTTAAGCTGCAATCCTGACCCCCATTTACCTGGGAATAAGCCTCGTTGAATCCAATGGCAAATTGGTTCTTCACTATTGGTTGAAGTTTCAACCAAAACCTAGTTTCCTAAACTTGGGTCTCCAGATTGGGTCTCCCTTCATCCCTGATCGCTGGTCCTGCTAGCTAGGAATGATGGGAGTTGTAGTCCAAAAACAGATGGAGACCCAAGTTTGGGAAACCCTGGACTAAAAGAACTGCCCTGTGCGTGCAGGATTGCAGCTGGGGTTCCATGAGCAGGGCCGTCTTAAGCATATCCGGCGCCGTGGTGCAAATATCTCTCCAGCGCCCCCCCCCCGGGTTTCCCAGAGTTGTCGACCTTTTTTAAGGGGGAGGGGGACTTCAGTCTGGCTCATTTACATCGCGTGGTCCGACGCACACTCAGCACTGCACGTAAGTAAGAGACGCCCGGATCGCAGGCCAGATGGTCTCCCACGAAGCAGGGCAGTCTTGAGCAGGTTGGGCGCCCTGGCGATGAGGGGCGGAGATCGCTCCAGCGCCCCCGCCCTCGCAGGGCGCAGCATGGTTTCCATGTGGCTTCGTTGTGCAACGCCCTGCCTACTGGCCTGGCGCCCTGGCACACCGCACCACTGGGAGTCTACCTAGAGCCGGCCCTCCCACGAAGCCTCCCTCTAAGCGCCTGGTGCTCCTTACCTGCCCCCTTCCGGGGAAGTCTGCGCCACAGGAGAGCCAGCAAGCAGATCGGGTGGCTTGCCGGCTGTGCCATCCTTGCTCGGCACCGGAATCGCACAGGGCACTTCCCTGCTCAGCTCGCAGACTCCGCAGGGGGGTACACAGGCAGCGATATGACCAGAGAGGGGCGCCCTGCCCCTGCTCCCGATTGCACCCTAGACAGCCCTGGCAGGAGGGGACTCGAAGGGGCTTCCCTGAGCCAGACGCAGTGCACTCCGATGGGTGGCTGAGAGGAGAGGAGTGGTCTGGCCCAGAGCAGGGAAGGGAGCGTGCCCTGACTCTCCTTCCCGGACACTCAACCTGTGGCGCCCTCCAAAATCTGGCGCCCTGGTGCCCCGCGCCACTAACGTCTATGGGTAAGACGCCCCTGCCCATCAGTTAAACCAGTGGTTCTCAAAGGGGCCACACTGGTGTGGCAGGAGAGGGTGGCAAGTGTGGGAGGAAAATTCAAGGGCAACCAATATTACATTTTAGGAATCGTTCATGTTCTTGTGTTCTTGTCTGCTTTCTAGATGTCCCATGTGTTCTCAGACCCTCCAAGTGCCCCTATTTTCCAGAGACGTCCCTGATTTAGAGAAGCCGTCCTGGTTTCTGATTTGATCCTGGAATGTCCCACTTTCCCTTAGGATATCCCTATTTTCATTGGAGAAATGTCGGAGGGTATGGAGTTATCCAACCCCTGAGCTGTCTGAAGGCAATCCTGTATAGGGAACGTTTTTTAAATGTTTAATTCTTTATTATATATGTTGAAAGCTGCCCAGAGTGGCTGGGGCAACCTAGTAAGATGTGGGGGGGTATGAACAATAACATTTTCATTATGGAATGGGACGTCCCTATATTTGTTGGAGAAATATTGGAGGGTATGTGTTCTGTGTTGTAAATCAAAGCACTGCTAGGAGTTGTTTATTTCTGTTTTCCAGTGTGTTAAAAAATGGTATTGAGCAAGCAAATTTTTATTCTGAAAGTGAAACCTGGAGAAAAAAGTTTGGGAGCCACTGAGTTAAACCAATCAGCTTTTGAAAAGAACCTCTTTCCCACCCGCTCTGCATTTCAGCTGTTCAGAAAAAAACCCCTGGCTTTTACCCAATGACTAACTTGGCCCTGGGTGTGCCTGCCTATTCCTTGACCTCTTGCGTTTGACTGTTCAGCTTTCAGTGACTCACAGCTTAACGGCATGCCCCGCCCCAAAGGATTGTGGCGTTTTAGTTGTGCTCAGCTGTTGCAAGCCTTGCCTGCAGACATACCGTGCATTTAAAGCCCCACCCTCCCCCTAAGAATCCTAGGAATTGTAGTTTGTTAAGGATGCTGGGAGTAGTGCCTCTCTGAAGGGTAAACTACAGTTCCCAGGATTCTTAGGACAAATCTGTGTGCTTTAAAGGCATGGTGCGTGTGCAGCCTTTCGGTGGGAAGCGGTTCCCCCTGTGATGGCTCGTTCGCACATGCAATGAATGATGCTAGTCAGTGTGCGGTGGACATTCATGTGTGGACCAGCCTTACATGCCGTGCATGTAAGATAAAAAATAGCAAAGATGACACTCGGCAGCTGTTCTGTCTCGTATTCCTCCCCACCCCCGTGGCAGAGCACAGATGTCCTTACAGGGCTCTGTGGCATTGCAACAGCAGCTACCATCACCTGGTTCTGAGTTCGAGTTCAGACTCCTGTGCAAACCACTGTTTGTGTCAAATTTCCAGTATGGAGACCAGTGATGTGCTATGTACGGGAATGGATCCCCCCCCCCCCTGTTAAAATTTTAAAATACAAAACACATCCGATATCACACAAAAAAGCAGTACTGCTTTATGTCTCCACTTCCCCAAGTGGTTAGATGTTTCCCCTTTTCATCACAGGGCAACTGCCACTCTAAGAGAGTATTGGAGATGTATGGAATCTGCCTCTCCCCAAAAGCAGGGTTTTGTGTGGTGTGTGTGTGTGTGTTTTACAATTCCATAAACTAGAGCATGATGAAGCAAGGGCAGGTGAAAATCCAGACATACAGAATTAGGGAATCATAGAGTTGGAAGGGAGCACCGGGGTCATTTAGTCCAACCCCCCAGCAATGCAGGAATCTTTTTTTAAAAAAATTATTTTTTATTGGATTTTGTCAAGAAATACAGAAAAAAGAAAAGAGAATACAAAACCAATTTGTCCATTCTTATTCCCCCAAAATCTTCACATTTCAAAAACAATTAAGAATACAAAAGACTAAAAAAGAAAAAAACAACAATAAAAATAAAAATACAATGATACCATTCTAAAACTTCTAGACTGAACCTTTCTGACTTCCCCATTTCCCCTTCTTGAGTTCTAATTATTAAAATAATTCTCGCAGTTTCCAGATCTAATATCACATTCTTTTTCTAGATTTTTACTTCTACATTGCTATTAACCATTCTTTTTATACTTTAACTTCTTTAATTCTAACAACCTTTCTCCAAAATTGCTATTACCTAACTACTAATCTCTTTCCCTTACCCAAAAATGTTTAAACTTAACGTCCAGATCTTTTGCAATGCAGGAATCTTTTGCCCAATGTGGGGCTCAAACCCACAACCCTGAGATTAAGAGTCTAATGCATGATCAACCAGTGGTGAAGCGTCCTCCTGCCTGCACCCCCTGCCTACTGCTGCAAAGCGGGGTGTCTCACGGGGCCCAGCGAGCCCCACGCCGCTTCGCAAACCTCGTAAAAACGATGTGGGGCTGGAGGGCGCTGAGAAGGATGCAACTCCTCGTGATGGGGCAGGGCGCTGTGATGTGCCCCCCTACTACACCCAGGGCACCGGCCCCCTCTGCCCCCCCATGCCACTGCAACCAACAAAGCTATCTCAAAACCAAAAAAGCTATCTCAAAATGTGTATCTGAAGAAGTGTGCATGCACACGAAAGCTCATACCAAAATAAAAACTTAGTTGGTCTTTAAGGTGCTACTGAAGGAATTTTTTTATTTTGCTTCGACTCAGACCAACACGGCTACCTACCTGTAACTAAAGCTATCTCAGTACTAGGTGATAAAGTAGCACAATGTCCCTTAAAGTAAACTGCATGCATTTGGAGCCCTGTCTCGCCAGCTAGCTGCTAAAACAAACAGGCTTCCCTCCCCTTTACTAGCTACACTCCAGTTGCCAATATTTCCCTCCAGCCGACAGCCAAGCAGATGGCGTGTTTGCGCTGCAGTAACCAGCCATCAAAGGCCATGCGTGTTCATTTAATCAAGCATTATCGTGCATCACTATCTATTAAAGAAGCATCTTTTTAAAAGCTTAACCAAAGCCTTAAAGTGTGTGTGTGTGGGGGGGGGGGCGAACCTTCATCTTTACACAGTCACGTTGTTACAATTAACCTTAATTTGCTTCGACAAATTACAGGGCATTGAGAACATCCAGATTCCAGATAGCCAAAAGCGTAGATCAGGCATGTCCAAAGCCCGTTTTGGGGGCCTAATCCGGCTCTCTGCTCAATTTAATCCGGCTCCCACAGGCAGTTCCTTCTCTGGGTTCTAAAAAAAGTTCAACAACTTTGGGGTAAAATACTTTTAAAAGGTCAATAACTTCAATCCTAAAAAAAAGCTCAACATCTTTGGTCGGCCCTCATGCATGTTCACTTCATCAAATCTGGCCCTCTTTGAAAAAAGTTTGGGCACCCCTGGCATAGGTGAACAAGAGTCTTGGGTTCAGATGATCACTCTCTGTTTGACCCTCAGGAATCTCTCCAGAACACCCCCCCCCAAGTGTTTCTGTCTGCTTGAAATGGGACCTTGAACTCTGATACTGCCTCTTCCTTGTTTGGATGGAGGCTAAAGACATGTGTATTTGTGTGTAGAAGCCTACAGGTAGAGTGGTGAAATTTGCCTTCCTTGCTCCGCCCACTTTTGCTCTGGCTCCACCCACCACCAGAATGTGGTCCTTGGGCGAAAGGTTACTCACCCCAGATTTAGCTAAACCAGATTCTCTTCTGCATTACTGAACTTTAGAATTTGTAATATAAGGTGTGTGTGCACCCAAACACGGATGAGTGCCCAAGCAGTGCTCTTTTTCCAGAAAAGGTGTTGGATCTCACATTGAACTTCTCCCTTGTTCTCTCAGAATGGCAACGGAGCCCACCTGAGAGGGGCCGAACAGAGTTCCGCCGAGTTCCGGCTGAAAATAAAAAGCCTTGTGCACAAGCAGGCTGGAAAAAGGCAAAGGAAACTTCCCGACAGACTTAAATTAACAAAAAAGTAAAATGTGCTCTTGAATGGATGCAAATCGGTGCTGGAAGCAGGATTTGGGGAGTCTCTCCAAGCGAAGCACCCTCAGCGAGACCCCTAAAAGAGAAGGGATGTGCAAAGGAGGATTCTTCTGTCTTTTTTGGCTGCTGTATAGCGGGTGCTGCTGTGGTCTAAACCACAGAGCCTCTTGGGTTTGCCGATCAGAGGGCAGCAGTTCGAATCCCCGTGATGGAGCGAGCAGGGCCGTCTCTAGGCCCGGGTCCGGTGGCGCAGGGTGTCAGGCCACCAGGGGCGCCGCTGCGCCCGCTGAGAGGCGCGTCGGAGGCCGCCCCAGGCGCGCCTCTCAGCTGTTCAGCGGCTTCAGGCTGCTCTCCGGAAGCGCGCGGGCCTGGGGCTGCCTCCGCCGCGTGTGTCAGGAGTATGGGCAGGAGTCAGGCTCTGGGGCCTGTAGTGCGTTGCAGGACTGGGGCATGCCTCAACTTGTGCTGGAGAAGCAAGGAGTAATCACCCAGGTGAGGCCACTTGAGATCTCACTGCACCTGGTGGCAGGAGCTGGGAGGGATAAAAGCCCAGCATTTCCCTTCAGCTCTTTGCCACAGCAACGCTATCCCTGCCTGGTTGCATCTGGCCTCCTGTTCCTTGGACCCTTGCCTTGTTGCTGCCGTGCTTTTTGGACCCCTGCCTCGCCTTCGCCTTGCTCCTGCCCCGTGGACCTTCGCCTTGCTTCTTGTTCCTGGATCCTTCGCCTTGCTCCTTGCTCCTTGGACCCTTGCTTCGCCTTCGCCTTGCTCTTGCCCCGTGGACCTTCGCCTTGCTTCTTGTTCCTGGACCCTCGCTTTGCCTTCGCCTTGCTTCGTGCCCCGTGGACCTTCGCCTCTGCCTTCGACCCTGCTTCTTCACCACCATCTTGCCTCTGGTCCTGACGCCCGCCGACCGGACCGTGACAGCGTGCAGGGGCATCGCAACAGGGGGCAGGCAGCGCCCCCTGGCCCAGGGCCGGACCCACGGCCAGGCTGGGTTGTTCCGGGGTCCGGCCCTCCAGGCGGCAGCCGCACTGCGCCCGCTTACCCGCCGTGCTGGGAAACGGGGCGGGGCAGGGGCACCGGAGGGATCCGTCGCACCACGGCACCAGCGATGCTTAAGACGGCCCTGGGAGCGAGCTCCCGTTGTTCTGTCCCAGCTCCAGCCAACCTAGCAGTTTGAAAGCACACCAGTGCAACTAGATAAATAGGTACCACTGTGGCGGGAAGATAAACGGCGTTTCCATGTGCTATGGTTTCTGTCACGGTGTCCCGTTGCACTAGAAGCGGTTTCGTCCTGCTGGCCACATGACCCAGAAAGCTGTCTGTGGACAAATGGCGGCTCCCTTGGCCTGAAAGCGAGATGAGCGTCGCAACCCCATAGTCACCTTTGACTGGACTTAACTGTCCAGGGGTCCTTTTCCTTTACGGGTTTGTTTTGTTTTTCGTATGCATGTTGTGTTTTTTTTTTTATGCTGTGAACCATCCTGTGGCCTGCAGCTGAAGGCCGGTATACAAATTTAATACATAACACCACCACCACCACCACCACCACCACCACCAACAGTGTTACCACTGGCCTGGTGAGTCTTTGCAGGTGTAGGGTGCACTAGCAAATACAATCCCCTTCCATCCCTCATGTGGACACTGAGAAATGAAGCAAAAGGCAGCCTGAGTGCTTGGTGTAATACAGTTTAAAATATGAATTGCTCCAGGAACATTGGAAGCAGATGCAGAAGGAATTCATTCTTCTCTGTCCAGTTTTTGTTTTTTTTTTCATTTGGAGATTTCGGATTAAGAATTTTGTTTTCCGTCGAAATTTAAAGACGCCTGCTTGCCTCGGAGAAGGTGGACCTGGATTCTAATCGCATTACACAATCTTCTGCTTCCCACTTTATGCTGGAGGGGGGAAAGAAACTGCTGTGTAATGATGAGCAGGAAGTACAGTACAGTATTTGAGCACACAATCCACACCCAAAGCTCACATGCCTTGCCCTCCCCCCTCCCCTCCCCTCCTCCCCTCCCCTTTCCTGACTCACTTTCATTGCTAGGGTTGCAAATCAGCTGCGTTACTGGAAAAGGCTACACTAATGCTGTTATTTCTAGTACTTGCAGTTGGAATTTCATTACACAGGAAGGTTAACATTTTATTTAAAACCACCGGCTGCTGGGAACTAGTGGGTGGAGTTTATTTTGTTTTGTTTTGTTTAAAAACCAGACCATATGTTCCTTCCTCTTTTCCAGCTGCTGTTGCCAACAATTACTTTAGCAAAGCAACGGCCACTGTCACAAGCCTCCTCCTCCTAGTTATATGCCGTTGGTTCTTTTCTTTTTACAAAAATAAATCAATCACAATCTTAGCAAGCAGTCAACTTGTTTCCCCTGCTGCTCTGAACTTGGAAGGAAGTTTCACAGGGTTGAAGAAGACTTTACAGCATCTCTTGTAAAGTCACCTTGAGTTCATTCGGGTTTATTCCCTGGCATTATTTTTTTTTTTAAGGGGGCGGGGAGCAGATTACAGTTTTATGTCTCATGTTCAACCCCCAGCATCACCAGTTAGAGCTGGGAAAAAATTCTGTACCTGAAATCCTGAAAAAGCTGCTGCCAAACACTGTTGAAAATTCTGGGCTGGATTCCTGTGTTACTAGCAGTTCTTAGGGTTGCTGCTATAGTAAAGATGTTGTGATAGATTATGTTATAGATTGTTATAGATTATAGGGGACCCCCCCCCTATAAATTAATAAATGGTAGGATTTTGATTAATTAGGATTTGGGTTGGTGCTGTGGGTTAAGCCACTGAGCCTACAGCCTAGGGGCTTGCCGATCAGAAGGTCGGCGGTTCAAATCCCCATGACGGGGTGAGCGCCCGTTGTTTGGTCCCTGCTACTGCCAACCTAGCAGTTCGAAAGCACATAAAAGTGCAAGTAGATAAATAGGTACCGCTCCAGTGGGAAGGTAAACAGCGTTTCCGTGCACTGCTCTGGTTCACCAGAAGTGGCTTAGTCATGCTGGCCACATGACCCGGAAGCTGTATGCCGGCTCCCTTGGCCAATAAAGCGAGATGAGTGCCGCAACCCCAGAGACGTCTGCGACTGGACCTAACGGTCAGGGGTCCCTTTAACTTTACCTTTTACAAGCTGCAGAACTGTTCCAGACAAGGAATCCCTGGACTGGCTTGTGCAAACCAGCCTGGCTGGCCAAGCGAAGAGCAAATTTGTTGACAAAAGGAGTTGATGGGCCATCTGAGAGGAATCCTTTGGCCTGAGGAAGATGATGTTGCCAAGGTGATGGGGTGTGTGTGTTTCAAGTGGGAGGAAAAGAGAATTTTTGAGCAAGGGGTGCTGGGAAGGAGGAGGAGGAAAGATTGGGATCCGTTCAGCCAAAACACTTGCGATGATGCAACAATAAGCTTGTTTTGACACTGAATTCCTCCTAGTATATAGGAAGAAGCCACCAAGACCATATAACACCGGTCCTGAAAGACCTACATTGGCTCCCAGTACGTTTCCAAGCACAATTCAAAGTGTTGGTGCTGACCTTTAAAGCCCTAAACAGCCTCAGCCCAGTATACCTGAAGGAGCGTCTCCACCCCCATCGTTTGGACACTGAGGTCCAGCTTCTGGCGGTTCCCTCCCTGCAAGAAATGAGGTTACAGGGAACCTGGCAGAGGGTCTTCTCGATAGTTGTGGCCGGCATGTGGAACACCCTCACATCAGACGTCAAGGAAATAAACAACTACCTGACCTTTAGAAGACATCTGAAGGCAGCCAGCCCTGTTTAGGAAAGGTTTAATGCTTGAGGTTTTATTGTGTTTTTAATATTCTATTGGGGGTAAACCACTGTGGGTTAACCCACTGAGCCTAGGGCTTGCCGATCAGAAGGTCAGCGGTTCGAATCCCCGTGACGGAGTGAGCTCCCATTGCTCGGTCCCAGCTCCTGCCAACCTAGCGGGTTGAAAGCACGTCAAAGTGCAAGTAGCTAAATAGGTACCGCTCCAGCGGGAAGGTAAACAGCGTTTCCATGTGCTGCTCTGGTTCGCCAGAAGCGGCTTTGTCATGCTGGCCACATGACCTGGAAGCTGTACGCCGGCTCCCTCGGCTAGTATCATGAGATGAGCGCCGTAACCCCAGAGTCGGTCACAACTGGACCTAATGGTCAGGGGTCCATGTTCCTTTAATATCCTGTTGGAAGCCGCCCAGAGTGGCTGGGGAGGTCTGGCCGGATGGGTGGGGTATAAGTAATAAATTATTATTCTTCTCTCTCTCTCTCTCTCTCTCTCTCTCTCTCTCTCTCTCTCTCTCACACACACACACACACACACACACACACACACACACACAGACAGAAACACTATGCAATTCAATTGACCTCCCATGGCCAAGTTTGGCTCTCTGTCAACACTATTCGTAATTTTATATACTGCCATCTTTGTCTTTTTGTCTAAACTAAAAAAAGAAAAAGCCTCAAACACTTTCAGCCTTTCCTCATAAGGGAGATGTTTCAGCCCTGTGGCAATTTGAATTGCCTGCCTTGTTTTTAACCATAATAGTTTCTGGCACACCTTCAGTCCAGGCAATGGCAAATCACTGCGTTTTGTAGCATTGTCAAAAGAATGATAACAATCATAATGCAAGCAGTCTCTCTCCCAAAAGAGCATAGCTAATAAGTCTTGTGTCTGGTCTAATTAGAAGAAGAAAAAGCTTGCCAAGCAAAAAACACCCAGTTTCTTAAGGAACAACATGCTTGTCTTTACTGTATGTTAGGTAAAGGTAAAGGGACCCCTGATCATTAGGTCCAGTCGTGACCGACTCTGGGGTTGCGCGCTCATCTCGCATTATTGGCCGAGGGAGCTGGCGTACAGCTTCCAGGTCATGTGGCCAGCATAACAAAGCCGCTTCTGGCAAACCAGAGCAGCACATGGAAACGCCGTTTACCTTCCTGCTGTAGCGGTTCCTATTTATCTACTTGCATTTTGACGTGCTTTCGAACTGCTAGGTTGGCAGGAGCTGGGACCAAGCAATGGGAGCTCACCCCGTCACAGGGATTCGAACCGCCGACCTTCTGATCAGCAAGCCCTAGGCTCAGTGGTTTAACCACAGCGCCACCTGGGTCCCATTGTATGTTACAATGGGTTAAATGCACGGCTTTGAAAAGGGAGCCCTTCACTTCAGTGCCTTGGCCCTATTGACTTCCGTTGAGCCACCTTAACTTGGAAGAATTTAACTGTTTTGTGCATTAAACAGCTTGGAATGATGTAGAGAGAGAATTGCTAATTGTATCATTGTATTATTAATTGTATTATTGTTGCCAATAAGGCAACAATGACTAAAGCTCATTTGCGGCGATATCAATTTGTCATTGCCCCTCGAGAAGCAAGTCAAAGGCAATGATTGATGTCCACTTCTCATGTGTCATGCCCTTCGGCGTTTCCCTGATAAAACTAGGGACATCCTATTCCATAATAGCCATAATAATAATTTTATTATTTATACCCCGCCCATCTGACTGCGTTGCCCCAGCCAACATAAATAAAAACATTATAAATACACAATAAAACATTAAATGTTGCATAACTCCATGCCCTCCAACATTTCTCCAGTGAAAATGGGGATTTCCTAAGGAAAAGCAGGACTTTCCAGGACAAACTGGGACAGCTTCTGTAAATCTGCCCCTGGAAAACAGAGATACTTGGAGGGTCTGCATGTAAAGCCTGCATGTGGGCACATTTGGGTCAGGGAACCTCAGGGAAATCTAGCTCAGTGCCGGATTTACTATAGCTTAGGCCAGGGGTCAGCAAACTTTTTCAGCAGGGGGCCGGTCCACTGTCCCTCAGACCTTGTGGGGGGGCCGGACTATATTTTGGAAAAAATATATGAACGAATTCCTATGCCCCACAAATAACCCAGAGATGCATTTTAAACAAAAGGACACATTCTACTCATGTAAAAACATGCTGATTCCTGGATCGTCCGCGGGCCGGATTTAGAAGGCGATTAGGCCGCATCCGGGCCCCGGGCCTTAGTTTGGAGAACCCTGGCTTAGGGCCCCACTCTCTTGGGTGCCTCCAAAAAAAATTAAAGGAAAAACAACAACTGGATGTACATTTCCAAAATATAAGATAAAAAACAAATAAAATAAAACCTAAATACAGCAACAATGTTTTGTGTTGTGTTTTGTCCTGTGATGTAAGTCATGGGCCCCGCCTGCTAGCCTGCTCCCTAAAATACCACTGGTTTGCTCATTTCTATATATAGGGTGCCTAGGCTGAGTCTTTGTAAATTGTGTTTCTAAAGGAGCTTTCGTTATTGCCAAATGTTTGCATTATTAAGTTTGTTATGAATAAAATATCATTTTCAGTTAGAGCTTAATAATTATTTCACTATTAATATACTTCTTAATTGTATTTCACTACTGTATTAATATACTTCTTCTTAATTGTATTTCAGTTCAACAATTACTTTGATAAAATACATATTTTGTTATGTGCAAATGGCTTTAGATACCTATGAGGTCCATAAATTACCATACGGCATATATTCAATACAAAAAACAGTGACAATTTGTTGTTGACATATAAAGGGCCCCATTACCTTCAGTAGCTTAGGGCCTCATCAAACCTCAATCCGGCCCTGATCCAGCCCCACCATTAGGCAAGGTAAAGTAGACTGCTCTGTGCAGCTCATTTTGAGCACGGTTTAGAGGCAGCAAGTTGTCAGCTAACTGGTTACACATTTATTTGTTATATTAATATCCCCCCTTCTCTGCAGGGAGCTCCAAGTGGTATTTTGTACAGATTTCTCCCCCTCTCAGATTTTCCCTCACAACAACCCTGTGAGGTAGACCATGCACAGAGACTGTGACTGACCTAAGGTCCCCCAGGGAGTTTCATGGCCACAACAGAATCTCCCTTTCTTACTAAAGTGTGTGCATTTGGGTTTTTTGCTCCAGGGGTCAAATGGGTTTAGGCCAGCCCTGATTCCAGAGACGTTTTCTGGGACCGTGAAAGAAACGGAGAATTGCTTCTTGGACACTGCACCGTGGAGCAGTTATTCCCAGCCTGTCTCCAGTATTTATTAGAATGCACAGAGAGCACAAGAACATGCTGTACCAAGAAAACAAATAGATATTTCTTCTTGATAGCGGAGCCATAAATATTGAATTGTATCTTGTGGTGTCAGTTGAACAACGGAAAGCTCTTTGATTCAACAGAGGCTGCCGTCAGTAGGAGGGAGAGGCAATTTCCACTGGTGTTTCTCTGTGTCTGGCAGGCCCCCCCCCACCAAATCTGGTCCAGAGGGTTGGGGGGCATTTGGAACAGTATGGGGGGTGGTGCTGGGGGCTAAAAGGGAGAGGGGAATCAGTAAAAATCCCCCCCCCATTTGTTGATGGACCGAAGAGCCTTTAGTCAGCAGAGATAACACCAACGTTGCCGGTTTGATCCCCGTAAGAGACAGCTGCTTATTCCTGCATTGCAGGGGGTTGGACTAAATGATCCCTCCGTTGTTCCATATGGGGATCGAACCTGCAACTTTGTATATATCAGCACCATATCCTTAACCAACTGAGCTTTCCAGATTCTTAGTGCTTCCTCCAGACTGCTTCCTCTGGAACAGGGACGTCCAACTCCCAATCGACTGCGATCTACTCACAGTATTAAAAAACTGGCCTTGATCTATCCATTGTCGTAGAAAGACTATATAAAAAAATTCCTTCCAGCAGCACCTTAGAGACCAACTAAGTTTGTATGAGCTTCCGTGTGCCTGCACAAGACTGGCAGTGATCTACCCAAAGTTGTGGAGCTTTTTTTAAAGGAAGCCAAAGTTGTGGAGCTTGAGCTTTTTTTAGTAAGCCAAAGTTGTTGAACATTTTTAGTAAGCCAAAGTTGAGGGTTGTTTGTTTGTTTTTTTTGGTTTTTTTGTAAGGAGATTACTGAAGGGCCAGAGATCAACCGGAATCTACCAGGAACACCCCATGATATACCAGTAGATCGCGATCTACCTGTTGGACATGCCTGCTCTGGAATATTATCATTATTGTTAGTAGTAGTAGTAGTAGTAGTAGTAGTAGTAGTTGTTGTTGTTGTTTGCTGTTGTTTCTTTCCCTCCAAGGGAAGATCTTTGATTTCAAATGTCTGGTGGAAGTGCTTTCCCCTCCGCAGAAACATCAAAGGGGCTGCTTGGCGCTTAGCTCAGTTGGTTAGAATGTGGTGCTGATACTGGCAAGGTTGCCGATTTCATCCCCATATGGGATAGCTGCATATTCCTAGTTGGACTAGAACTAGATGATCCTCCGGATCCCTTCCAACTCTGCTACAATTCCATGATTCTAAAAATGAGGTTTCTGGGTGGATTTACCCACAGGAAACACCACCACCCCGGCTATAAATAAGTCAGAAATTAAATCGTTATACCACAAGAAAAAAACACTATGGAAAATTGCAAATAATTTTTTTTGCTCTCCAGCGCCATCTGGTGTTGCATGTTTATAACGCATTCAAAACGCTCTCTTTTTTTACTAATGTGGCCGAGTCCTCTGTTACAGCTCAACAGCTGATCTGTGGTTATAGCTATCTCCTTTGAACTCCTAACAAGTGCCGGTCACTGGATATCATCGTAATGTCACACAGTCGACAGATGGGTGTTCCTGTCCGCTTGCCAAAATTTGCCTGGTGGGAGTAGGGGGGATAAGACTCTCGCCTGCCAGCTAGATCCAGTTCCTCAAACCCTTACTATGGGAATCTAACCATTATCACAGTCCCTGACCAATACATCCAAACAAAATGCGAGTAGATGCCTCCAGCAGCCTTTCCCTATGTAACAGAAGACTGGGGGGAGATATGGGCATGATAAATTGGGAGTGGGTGAGGGGTTGGCAGGTTTGTGTGTGCACCTCTTCCCCCCGCTATACTTTGAACATGGGCAAATGCCTGAACACACTTGCAATTGCAATATCTTCCAGGGTATGGCATAAACTCTATCCAACAACAGACATGCAGTGGAACCATCCATGTGACAATTGTTTATTACCAGATTTTCAAGACCTGGGCAAGACTGAGCAAGGGCATAGAGTCTGGGCTTAATAGGGAGTACACAGTATACAGTAAGGTAAAGGTAAAGGTAAAGGGACCCCTGACCATTAGGTCCAGTCGTGACCGACTCTGGGGTTACGTGCTCATCTCGCATTATTGGCCAAGGGAGCCGGCGTACAGCTTCCAGGTCATGTGGCCAGCATGACAAAGCCGCTTCTGGCAAACCAGAGCAGCACACGGAAACGCCGTTTACCTTCCCGCTGTAGCGGTTCCTATTTATCTACTTGCATTTTGATGTGCTTTCGAACTGCTAGGTTGGCAGGAGCTGGGACCGAGCAACGGGAGCTCACCCCGTCGCAGGGATTCGAACTGCCGACCTTCTGATCAGCAAGCCCAAGGCTCAGTGGTTTAACCACAGCGCCACCTGGGTCCCTCCTTCCCGCTGTAGCGGTTCCTATTTATCTACTTGCCTTTTGACGTGCTTTCGAACTGCTAGGTTGGCAGGAGCTGGGACCAAGCAACGGGAGCTCACCCCGTCACAGGGATTCGAACCGCCGACCTTCTGATCAGCAAGCCCTAGGCTCAGTGGTTTAACCCACAGTGCCACCTGGGTCCCCACAGTATACAGTACATGGGAGCAACTGTTCAGAAAATCCTCACAGCTATCTCACCATTTTTATCTGCCACCAACTGTCCAACCTCCCATGGGTAGTGAGGGAGGCCAATTAGGAATAAAATAAATAAATAATAATATATATATATTATTTATACCCCACCCATCTGGCTGGGTTTCCCCAGCCACTCTGGGTGGCTTCCAACAAAATATTAAAATACAATGGTCTGTTAAACATTAAAAGCTTTCCTAAACAGCGCTGCCTTCAGATGTCTTCTAAAAGTCTGGCAGATGTTCTTCTCTTTGACATCTGGTGGGAGGGCGTTCCACAGGGTGCCACCACCAAGAAGGCCCTCTGCCTCGTTCCCTGTAACTTGGCTTCTTGCAGCGAGGGGACTGCCAGAAGGCCCTCAGCGCTGGACCTCAGTGTCCGGGCAGAAAGATGGGGGTGGAGACACTCCTTCAGGTATACTGGACCGAATATAACCAAATCAAAGTGAAAAGCGAGGCAAAGACTTTCTCTAGCTCTATAGCACACCCAATTCCTCATTGCGCACCACAATTACCGTCTCCAAAGCATGGACCAGCCCTCAGGCAGAACCGAAACAGCTGAGGTGAATAAAATATCAACTCGGACAGGGCCTCTGATGTTCATATTTGTGTGTGTTGTGGGGAAGGGAAGATGGTTAAAAGGCTCTTGATGTTTGTAGGAAGGACTCTGGGCAGAGGCAACGTTGCTGAGCCCTGCTGTTTCGATTCCCGTTGTTAAATGTTCAATTACCTATGTAGCCCACTTGGGATGTGATTGTCTAATAGCTGATATGGTGCGGTCTTGCACATTTCTGCAACGTGCGTGAACAAACAGCACATTCGAGGCCTCGCCCTGTTTTAATGGGAGGCACGCAGTGCATTCGGCTTCGGCAAACTGCATACTCGAAATATTCACGTGGCTGTGCCCCACCAAGGCTGCAGCTTGTCTGCAATCAGGTTGATTGATTGCTTTAGTAATAAGTCAAGAGGTGATAGAAGTGTGACTTGATTAATATTTATGGCTTGTTTGTACGGCATATTCCTTCCGTCTTGAAGTGGGAAGCCATGAGAGGAGCTGCCTGGAAACAGAAGGCAACTTCACCGAAGCGTTTAGGGTCGTTTTTAATGTTTGATGTTTTATTGTGTTTTTAATATTCTGTTGGGAGCCGCCCAGAGTGGCTGGGGAAACCCAGCCAGGTGGGTGGGGTATAAACAATATCTTCTTCTTCTTCTTCTTCTTCTTCTTCTTCTTCTTCTTCTTCTTCTTCTTCTTCTTCTTCTTCTTCTTCTTCTTCTTCTTCTTCTTCTTCTTCTTCTTCTTCTTCTTCTTCTTCCCCTCCCCCTCCCCCTCCACAAACTGAAATAAGGACTTTGCACACACCGTACATTTAAAGCACATGCAAAGTACTCTCCCCTCGAAGAATCCTGGGAATTGCAGCTTTGTTTTTACTTTACAAAGGGTTCCATACACCTCTCCCTGAGATTATCGGCAATGCCTCATTTGAATGAAGTTGGTTTGCAGAGTCCACGCAGGAGCGGGGGCAAGACAGGTGCCAGGCCAGGAGGTGTACAGGGAAGTTGAAAAACAGCAACTTATCCCCCTGCTAAGAACCAGTCTTCACTTCTTTTCTGCCAGCATCCAAAACATGTCAAGAGTGCCAGGTTTGGGAGTTTGCTATAGAATATTCAACCATGAGCTGTAAATTGGCAGTGATGTAAAGAACAGTCATACCTCGACTTACGAAGGCTTCGACTTCCGAAGAATTCGACTTCTGAAGTCGAAGCCTCCGGAAGTCTTTTAGCTGCGCGCGCCCGATGTACGCGTTCTGCGCCTGCGCGGTCGGCGCAGGCACAGAAGCGTGAAATCACGCTTCGTGCATGCACCGTAGCGCCACTTCGGCGTACAAAGACTTCAATTTACGAAGACGACCGCGGAACAGATCGTCTTCATAAGTCGAGGTACCCCTGAACTTGGTTAGTTATATTATACGTATATCCTCGTCTCTCTTTAGAAAGCTCACGTGTTAAGTGGCTTACACGAATCTACTAATGAAAGCTTTCTATGACTCTACTCCACCCTACTTTTGCCTGCCCATAACTTTTGCTCCTTCAGCTTTGCCATGCCCTGCTATTAGCAATAGTCTGCTATTAACCTCAGACATTTGTATATCTGATAATCATTCCCAGAACACCTGCAATCCACGGCCTCCTTTCTTCTCCTTGCAATTCCTCATCAGAATCTTAATTTCCCATTGGTGTACGTTTTCATCCCCAACTGAATTAAGGTCAAGGTCAGGGATGGGAAGTCTGATGGACTCCAATTACCATCCAACCCAGCCAGCATGGCCAGGGATGATGAGATTTGTAGTCCAACCATGTTTGGAGAGGCACAGATTCCCCAACCCTGACATCGGCTGCATACAGACGTCCGACAGTCTCCCCATTGACATGACGCAGGAGCATAAACACACAGGTTGGAATTCTTTGCATGTTGACATCAGGCAGGCAACTTCACTATGCACTTTTGGGCAACTGGGTCTCCACCTGCCCCATATCTGATAACACGTTTGCAGATTTGGCCTGCATTGCAACAACATGCATGCCACATATTTTTTTCATGTTTCAATTCTTCCAGGTACTGTTTCCTCTTGGGAGAGAATAGACACACAGAAAACATTCTGCGATCTCTTTGGCCTTAAATGGATCAGCCATTTCTTATCTTCCTCCATTGTTTGCAAAGCTTCTATTTTATTGCAAGATTTGGAACATCCACATTGTGCGGAGATCAGATTTCTGCTTAAAAACAGAGTCACAGAGTAGAAGCGTTTGTTTTTTTTTGGTGTGTGTGTGTCTTCATGATGATTCAAAGCATCACTGAAATATTTCCATTAGACAACAGCAAACTCAAGTCAGATGCATGCAAGATGTCAAACGGCATGTGCTCGTTCATGTATATGCAAATAGACGATGGCATGCAAATAAGATTAATTCTTTACTACTGTTGCATGCGCAGCTAGCTCAAGGAGAGAGTGGGACTGAGCTCACACACAAAGGCACAGTGCTGTCATTTAATGTGAGGTCTCGGTCAATGGTGAGTGAAGTTCACTGCAGACAGAGCTCCACGGTCTTTGTTATTTATTACTACTACCATTTTTTAAATTTGTCTCCTGCCCTTAATCGGAAGATCACAGGGCAGAGCTCCAGAGTCTTTGCAACTTAGTATAATTACTATTTATTAAATTTTGTCTACTGCCCTTCTTCCGAAAATCACAGGGCAGTTCACAGCATAAAAATACAAAACGTGAACACAAAAATACATTAGAAAACAAAAACAAACCAACACCCACCTCCAAAACACGTTTAAAAGGCCATAGAACGTTCATCAGCCCAAGGGCTGTTTTTGCCTGGTACCTAAAGATGTATAATGAAGGTGCCAAGAGAGCCTCCCTGGGGAGAGCATTCCACAAACAGGGAGCCACCGCAGAAAAGGCCCCGTTCTCGTGCTGTCACTCTCCTGACCTCTCATGCTTGTTTTCTTGCCCTGAGCTCTAGAATATTGCCAGTCATATCTGACACAAAATTCCCCAGAGCCACCTGGAAACCCATTGGATCTCTCAGCTTTGGAAGGGTGTGTTGGTAAATTCAGTTCCACCTTAAGCATTATACCTTAAGAGTTAGACATGTTGCTGAGATAGTGTGTCACATGTCTATGCATTTCTGTTTTAGGCTGTAAGTTGCTGTATGAGTTGAGGAGGAGTATAGGAGGAGAAGCACTGCTCTCTCTCTTCCAAGTGTTCTAAGATGCTGTAAATCAGGGGTTCCCAACAAAATTTTCCCGAGGACCCCTCATCGAGCCGCTATTGTGACAAGGACCCCCATTAATTCCTAATCCTAAAATTAAAAAGTGAGAGTCAAATTAAGAGTCTTTTTATATTTTATATTTATACATTTTTTTACAGTTACAAAAGAGTACTCCATCAGTATACAGTTAGTTTTAATTTTCAGTTCTTAATGAGATGAACCACTTTTTAACCAACGGTCCATTTTTAACTACGCGAACTGTAGCTTCCGCGAAAAACAATGCTTTGTTTACAAACACTACTGTTTTGCAAAGAGGCAGCGCGCGCCAGGGAGGAGGGAGGGGAATGGAGAAGACAGGGTACCTGCGCAGTAGCGCACAAATGAAGCCGACGCGCGCAAAGCATCTTGGGGAGGTGAGCGTTAGTAGAATGCGTGCGCTGCCTCTTTGCAAAACAGTAGTGTTTGTAAAGTGGCATCTTTACAAACTACTGCCTCTATCTAATTCTAGTTTTGCGCTAGACTCTGCTCATGCAGGAAGCGGCCAAAACAAAAAATCTGTTACGATACAAAATATATTTAATATATTTTTTATTCTAATAGCATCTTGCGGACCCCTCTGGCATAGCTCGCGGACCCCTGGGGGTCCCCGGACTACCTGTTGGGAACCACTGCTGTAAATAAAACTGCTTATGGAAATACAAGATGCCTCTCATCTGCTTCATCTTCTCCGCTAACACTGCTAACCCTGCGTGGATAAGCTCTGCTAATTGCGTGCCCAGACTACTGCGGTCCCTGGGTCGTGTTCCGTTCGAGACACCAGCTCCTGGAGGGAGAGAAGAAGGGGGGCTGTTGGCTTCCCAGTTTCGGTGAATGTCTCAACAGGGTGGACCACCTTCAAAGGTCCCCCATCTCTGTGGAGGGGAAAGGGTGCTGAAAGCCTAAATCTCAGTAGGAAGACTCTGATAAAAGGGACTGGCGTCACCATTCCGCACTTTCTGATCACCCTATTCTTGCCTAGTTGAGAAAAGAATGTAGTAAGGTTAAGGCTTACTGGGAAATGATATATAATGAATTGAAAAGGATGTTCAAAATAACCTTTGTAAAAAACAACAACCAGAAGCTTTTCTTTTGGGAATTATAGGGACAGAACTACCTGAATTGTCTAGAAATTTATTTATGTATGCTACTACAACAGCAAGAATGCTACTCGCCCCAAAATGGAAAGAGGCAGAAGTCTCAACAAAGGAGGAATGGATACAAAAACTTATGGAATATGCAGAAATGGCAAAACTTACTGGAAGAATAAGAAATCAAGATAACAAACTTTTTATAAACGGATGGAAATGGTTTATTAAGTATTTACAGATATATTGCAAACAGATAAAAACATTGGTAGGGTTATTGTAATAACCTGCAGTTTCATAAGAGTATATATTTTAAGTAGATAATTAAATGAGCAAATTAAATGAATTTGGATATGCAGAAGATATTTAAAAATGAATTTATGGAACCGCAGAAAGGGGGAGCAGGAAGTCAAACTTTGGAATGTTGAAATGATTGTACTGTACAATTAATGAAATGTATACATTTGAAAAGTATAAATAAAAACTTTTAAAAATGAGAGAGAGAGAGAGAGAAAGGATGTCCAGGGTGTGTCCTGCCACAAGCGTTGGGCTGGTGGCGTGTTGGTCATCATGGCAGCCATGACGTCCTGTTCCACCTGCTCACTAAGCCCTGCAACCCTTTCAGTTTCCAAGACCTCCTCCTCCCAGTGTCTCCCCTCTTCTCCCTGTGACCACTCTTCCCATTATCAATCCCCAGACAGGGCAGGAAGGCACACAGCTGCAGTCCTCTTTTATGCGGTAACTGAACGACAAAGGCGTCAAAGCTGTCCTTCCACCACACGCGATCCTAAATATTTGCTTTCCGTGGCGCATTGCCATTCCCACGTAGAAAGAGGGCACCTATAGCACACGACCGTGGGCCCTTGGGTATTTTATTCTACTGTACTGGCATACGTGTTGCTAACATGGAAGCTTTCTCCAAGGATCACATCAGCTCTTTAATCTTCTCTTCCAGTTTTTTGGGGCGAGCTCCAGTGATTTCAAAAATCTGGGACCGAAAGAAAAAAATAAATAAATGAAAGCAACCGAAGCTCCAGGAATTTGGGAGAAGCAACGGGTTCCACAGGGATTTGCCACCCATCTCCTCCCGGTCAGAGATTAGGTGACTCGTGAGTGGATTTCTTTGGTTGCCTCCTTCCTAGAATGGCTCATTCTGGGGCAGAATCTGGCAGATTAGGGGCAGATTAGGGGCAGCCCCAGCCAGAATTTAGAGCACTAAACTGTGTTTCTAGGCCACAAATACCTTTTCTCCTTTCATGTAGAACTGGAATGTTGGCATAGCGATGATATTGCAAAAGTCAGCCACATCCTGCGGATGAGAGATTGGACAATATGCCATATGGTCAAGGAACTAATTAAAATACGCTAGACATTCTGTCAGTATCTCTAAAGAAAATGCCGGAGAAAGCAAAGTATGGTGTTTTATACTGTATCTATCAGGGCTGCACCACACACTTCTTTAAATTTTGATACTCCATTTGGAAGTATCGCATCTGAGCAGATTGCCTAAACGAAACAGGAACTCTTCTTGCTAAACATTTGAATTGTTCAGATAAGGTTTGATGCCGTTTGGTACCCCCGGCTCCTACTTTTCCCAGCATCATTTTCTCTCAACTATCACCCTCATCCACTGTTATTAGATGCACGGCACTTTACAAAGTATAAGAGAGAAAAAATAAATTCCTGCCCCAGAGAGCTTACAGGAGTGTCTCCACCCCCATCGTTGTGCCTGGGCATTGAGGTCCAGCTCTGAAGGGCCTTCTGGCGGTTCCCTCCCTGCAAGAAGTGAGGATACAGGGAACCAGGCAGAGGGCCTTCTTGGTGGTGACCCCTGTGGAATGCCCTCCCATCAGATGTCGAATAAATAAACAACTATCTGATGTTTTTAGAAGACATCCGAAGGCAGCCCTGTTTAGGGAATTTTTGAATGACTGATGTTTTAATGTATTTTTACTCTCTTGTTGGAAGCCGCCCAGAGTGGCTGGGGAAACCCAGCCAGATGGGCGGGGTATAAGTAATATATTACTACTACTACTACTACTACTACTACTACTACTACTACTACTACTACTATAGTCTAAGGGCCAAACCAGAGTTGACATTATCTATGAATGCACACTTTTTTGGGGGGGGGGTCATGTAAACAGCTACTGAAAGCCTGAGCATCGGTGGAAATAGGCAGTTTGGAATCTTTTTCGGTCTGAGATAAAATGTTAGGCTGTATACCGTAGATGGACAATTGTAACTTTATTCCTGCTCAGAGATTTCAAAACTGAATTTATGCTTCTCTGTACATGCTTAAAAAGAGAGAGGGAGCAAAATAATTAAGGTTGGCATTTCGTTCCCCAGTCTTATTTGTTTAATTTTGCTGCCTGCTGTCCTTTACAGCTGAGTTTCTAAGTGTACATGGTCTGAGGATAACTACCGTAGCGGTATAAAGCTGTCATCCATCAGTAAAAAAAGAGTCACATAGTTGTTGTGTTGGGGGGGGGGTTAATTATGAAAATGATTACACCCCCCTGCCAGAGGGGGGCCTTTATTTGCACAAAAAGGTTACCCACCCCTGTTTAAAGGCACCTGTTGAAAACAATACCAGACTAAATGGACCTCTGGCCTGATCTAGAAAGTCTTGCTTTGTAGTTACACTCTAACAGAAATTCTCGACATCATCTGGTTTTAGTAGCTTACCTCTGCCAAGTCCACATCAACAATGCAGAATACCACATTTTCATACCGAACAGCCAACTCCTACAGAACAAAATTAAACAAATCTATTAGTTAGCAGGCACAGAGGAATGAAAACACCACTACTTTTTTTTTTGGCTCAAAAGCCTTTCCGTTTGACATTGATATCTTTTTCATATGTGTGTGTGTTTGTGTGTGTGTATTTGTAAGGCACCTCCTATATCTGCTGTATAAAATTGTACCCCCTATATTTTGCGAGAGAAACTGAAGAGTTGAGGAAGTATTAAGGTGGACAGCTTCAGGCATGCATGGAAGAAGTGGACTATCTAGGCCAGAGTTGGGGAATGCCGCATGTTTTATAGGAGAGATCCCTAATTCTATCTGATGGAGAGGTTGAGATGCAACAAGACTTGCTTGCTCTTGCATCTCAAGAGAAGAGAGGTCCAAAATACGTCTGCTCTCAAGAGGAAGGCATGAAGAAGGAAAGGATGTAGGGAGCGAGTAACCCTAAGAGTATCAGGGTAACACCGAAGGGATATCAGCACAGATCAGCACAAGAAGGACAGTCTAGGAAGCTGGGATGATCCTCCCTTTCCCCGCTGTCGTGCAAACACATCAGCCTACAGCACAAGCTGACACCTCCAAGAACCTCACACCGCTCAGTATGGTCAACAGGCTGATGACACTCCGCTCTATCTCAATACCATCTGTATCTCAATACTATCTGAATCAACTGAGGCTGGCAGTGGCTGGACCTTTGTGACATCAAGTGGAGGACAGGTATGGGACAACTGGGAGCTTAAGGTTCCTTGGCAAAGGGGGCTTTCTGATTAGCACTGACAGGGAGCCCCCCTGGAATGGCCACACTAATAATCCTAGGGCTGCTGAGGGAGTTTGCCTTCTCCATTTGGAGAAAGTGGTTTGGATTCAATCCTGAGCAAAGCCCCCTTGAAGGCACACCCCCTACCAAATCCAGTTTCCCACCTCTGATCTCCACCTGTTTCAACCTGGCTAAAGGCCTCCGTTTGGCACTTAAACAGCCTTAGTCAGCCTGGTTGAGAACCTGTATCATAAGAGAACCTAGGGAAGTGCACACTCAGCTGTGCTTGAGACCATCAGCCACGGTATACTTCTGAAGAGGCTCTGCAGGTAGAGACTCAGAGGCACAGTGGTTGCAGTCCTACCTGCAGGACTGCTTGCAGAAAATGGCACCGAGGGACTTCTGCTCAGCTTCCTGGCAGTTGCGCTATGGGGTCCCCATGTGGTTCCCTCTTGTCTGCTATGCTGGTTGGCATCTACATGAAGCCCCTAGGTTGAGTCATCTGAGAGTTTGGGGCTCTGTATTGTCGACGCGGGTGGCGCTGTGGGTTAAACCACAGAGCCTAGGGCTTGCCGATCAGAAGGTCGGCAGTTCGAATCCCCGTGACGGGGTGAGCTCCCGGTGCTCGGTCCCAGCTCCTGCCAATCTACAATTTCGAAAGCACCTCAAAGGGCAAGTAGATAAATGGGTACTGCTACAGCGGGAAGGTAAACGGCGTTTCCGTGTGCTGCTCTCGTTCACAAGAAGCGGCTTTGTCATGCTGGCCACATGACCTGGAAGCTGTACGCCGGCTCCCTAGGCCAATAACGCGAGATGAGCGCCGCAACCCCAGAGTCGGTCACGATTGGACCTAATGGTCACGATTGGACCTTTACCTTTACCTATTGTCGACAGACGGATGACTTTTTGCTCGGTCTCTACATCATCTGAACCAGGTATGGCTAGACAGATTCTGGACCTTTGTCTGGAGGTGGTGAGGTGCTCAAAACAAGCTGATTCCTGACAAGATGGAGGTGCTGTTGGTGGACCAGAGTTCATATGTGGGAATTGGGCAATGAGACCTTTTGGGGGGGATAGAGTTGCGCTCATCCTGAAGAGGCAAGTTAATTATCTGGGGACACCCCTTGATCAAGTTATCATTTGAAGCCCAAGTGGCTCAGTGGCTGGTAGTGCCTAATTAGCTAACCAGAACTGATCTTGGAACGAGCCAGGTCTTCTGCCTCTGTAAACCTCAGTGATCTCCTTTTCTCACAGGGCTATCCACTCAATAAACACTGTCCAGAAAATTATTCCCAACTAAGTCCGGTCGGAAAATGGTACCCTCCAGAAGGATACCATGGCTGGTGGCACCTGGCTGATGGCATCAAGAGCTGCTGAGTGAAATGGGACACAGCTTATTCTTAGTCATGTTTACTTGGAAGGAGTAAGCCACACTGATTTCAAATGAACTACTTAATGACAACACTTCCTTTGGAATTCTTCTTCTTCTTTTTTAAAATGCCACAAGACTCTTCCTAGTTTTCATTGGAAAGGTCCTTGGGCTTTATAGTTGGTGACATGAGTCAGATTCAGCCCAACCCTAGCTATATTTACTTGAAGGCAAGCCACACTGACTTCAACAAGGCTCAAGTCACGAGTGACTAACTTTGACTGGACTGCATCCAGGGAGCCTTTCGGGCGGATAGAACAAAGAATCTTGTGACACCTTTATAAGTGAGAGTTTCATTTTGGCATGAGCTATCCGGTGAATGTGAGTTCCTCAGAATACAACTTGAAAACCTCCACTCTCAAACGAAGCCCTACGATTACCACTGCAGCCTTCACCTACATCTTCTGAACCTCCTTCAAATCTGTACATCTACGAAAGGGGCAGAAGCCTCGTCCTCTTCTTCACCTGGCCACCCAAAGCCCTATTCCACATTTTCCAGTTGCACACGACGGACAGCCCTGGCAGTAAAGGGTTTCTGAACTGAACGCAAAGGTTCCACTTTGAGCAAGCAGAACAAAGCAAAGGAGGAAAGTAGGGTAATGCGAGGCAAGAGTTCAGGGTTCGAGAGCACCCTAGAGAGCTCACAAGTTGAGCCCAGGCTGGAGACTCAATAACAACAACTCCCATTCATGCCTGACCACTGACCATGGTGGCAAGGACTGATGGAAGCTGGAGCCCAGGAACATCAGAAGAGCTGCAAGTTTCCTTTGCCCAGGAAGTAGTCCCACATATCTGGAATATGTGTTGCCTGCCCACATTCCCTCTTTTAACCTACATCACAGAAGTCCTTTTATCCTATGCATCTGGTCACAGCTTCATATACTGTGAAGTTATGAGGTCTGAAACAGATGAACTCTTGCCGTTCACTTTTTTTAAAAAAATGGAAACAGATTTTAGTTCAAACCCTTCGTTATTAGTGTTTGCTTGATTAAGACCATTGCTAAGCAGCAAATGAGAATGGATGGGATGGCATTTACAGGGAGACACTTGTGCCAAACAGTGAGCATGAGTGAAAACAAGAGGCAGACAATTCATAATTCTTCATATGGAGGGGAAAGGCATCGTTTGTAGGTTCTTCTATAATGAAATTATATTTCCCCAGAGCAGCTGACATTCCTCCACCACATGGCCTTGTGAGTGGAAGTTGACTATCATGGTTTTGATCCCCCTCTCTCACTGCCTCAAGGGCAAAGTGATAAGTTCTGGAATATCTCTTTGTGTCAGAATCTTGCAAAAGAGATCAGGGCTCCCGTGACTTTTAATAGTGCAGAAGGTACTGAAACAAAAAAAAACCAAATGGCAGAATTCAACTATGCTGTTGCAGGCCACACGACTCCCTCCCACACTACACCAGTGTGGTGTAGTGGTTAAGAGCGGTAGACTCGTAATCTGGGGGGCCGGGTTCGCGTCTCCGCTCCTCCACATGCAGCTGCTGGGTGACCTTGGGCTAGTCACACTTCTCTGAAGTCTCTCAGCCCCACTCACCACTTCACAGAGTGTTTGTTGTGGGGGAGAAGGGGAAAGGAGATTGTTAGCCGCTTTGAGACTCCTTCGGGCAGTGATAAAATGGGATATCTAATCCAAACTACTCCTCCTCCTCCTCCTCCTCCTCCTCCTCCTCCTCCTCCTCCTCCTCCTCCTCCTCCTCCTCTTCTTCTTCTTCTTCTTCTTCTTCTTCTTCTTCTTCTTCTTCTTCTTCTTCTTCTTCTTCTTCTTCTTCTTCTTCTTCTTCTTCTTCTTCTTCTCATCCCTTTGTGTGCCCCTCATGCCCCCTAAATTTGCTCTGGTGGGTTGGGGGAAACATCAGAACATGATGTTCCCACATCATGGGAGGCTGCTTTTGGGGAGTGGGAAAATGCACGATATAATGACATCACGATGCGGGGGTAAGAGATCCTATATTCTAAGGGGTGGGCGGGTGGGGGAAGCAAAGTAACTTGGCACAAAGATATCGGTTTAAAGTGGCAGCTCCATGTCAAAGACAACATGTGCTTGCACACACACACTCCCCCGTCTTTACGCTAGACTTGTTTTGTTGGTGTTTACATGCCCACCAACATTTCTGGGATGAAAATAGAGATGTCCTACAGTCTAAACCACTGAGCCTAGGGCTTGCCGATCAGAAGGTCGGCGGTTCGAATCCCCACAACGGGGTGAGCTCCCGTTGTTCGGTCCCAGCTCCTGCCCACCTAGCAGTTTGAAAGCACGTCAAAGTGCAAGTAGATAAATAGGTACCTCTCCGGCGGGAAGGTAAACAGCGTTTCCGTGCGCTGCTCTGATTCGCCAGAAGCGGCTTAGTCATGCTGGCCACATGACCCAGAAGCTGTCTGTGGACAAATGCCAGCTCCCTCGGCCTATGAGCACCGCAACCCCAGAGTCATCCATGACTGGACCTAATGGTCAGGGGTACCTTTACCTTTACCTTACATTATTATTATTATTATTATTATTATTATT
The DNA here is from genome assembly GCF_963506605.1 of Zootoca vivipara. Taxonomy (NCBI): domain Eukaryota; kingdom Metazoa; phylum Chordata; class Lepidosauria; order Squamata; family Lacertidae; genus Zootoca; species Zootoca vivipara. The sequence continues at coordinate 6,398,294 of NC_083291.1, forward strand.
ATTATTATTATTATACTTTGTCCATCTGGTTGGCTTGTCTCAGCCACTTCCAGCACATATAAAAACAAACAGATGTCTTCTAAAAGTTGTGGCTCGGGGGTCAGATAACTCCATACCCTCCATCATTTCTTGAAAGAAAATCAGGACATCCTACCATATCCTCCAATATTTCTCCGATGAAAATAGGGACATCTTAAGGAAATGCAGGACATCCCGGGATCAAATCAGAAACTGGGATGGCTTCTGTAAATTCGGGACTGACCCTGGAAAATAGGGACACTTGGAGGGTCTTTTGTTTAAAGAGGGTTTTGGCGGCCTTTTTAATGACTTGGGGGTCTATGGAGTGAGCCGACACTGTTTGTATCCTTTAACTGACAGTTGGGCCAGGAAGATGTGCAGAAACGTTTGGCAGACTTACTGGACATGCTTCTGTAGAAGCTGCCTGTTATGTACTAAGCTTGGATCCTAGAACAATAGGCAAGTAGGATCCTAGAATGCAACAAATGATTGGCTTGCAGGAGAAGACCAATCAGGCTCCAGGAAGAAGTTAATCAGCCTATTAGGCTGGTAGGATCGTAGAATGCAACAACTGATTGGCCTGCAGGAGGAGACCAATCAGGCTCCAGGAGGGAAGCAGAATCAGCCAATCAGACGGGACTCATTGTGTAAATAATGTATATAAAAGCCTGAGGGGGGGGGCATTTCATTCACTGTTTTACAAGCTGCAATAAAGAGCACGAAGTCATTACGGGACTCCGAGTATATTTCACTGCCTTTTAAATCATTCAGCAGAATTGCCCAAGGACCTCTGACTTTGATTCATTAACATGCAAACACCAGATCTCCCTTCACTTTTTAAGTGCTTTGCTAAAAGCCCTTTGTTGCAATCTCTAGAACGTTGCGGGGAAAACACATTAGCAACTTGCTCTCCACCTAAACTGCAATTTGGCTGATTCACAATATCGGATGCCTATATTTCTGACTTCGTTATTATCCCTCGAGTGCCTGTAGGTATCCCATCACCCACTGAGAGGTCTTCCTGGTGCCAAGGTAGTCCTTTGCTTAAAAGAATAAGCGATAACAGACAAATTCACATCAGGCTGGTACTAGGCCTGCCCCCTTCTGTCCCCTCACGGGGTGTCTATACCGTTAACAGCCGCATGGTGGGCGGAAATCCAACAGGTACACTTTCTCCCATCACTTGGAGATTCTTCAGCTGCTGATTTTCACTTGGCTTATCACTTGGCTGTTCACAACCAGTATAGCTACGACCACCCTATGATCTCCTTGAGCTACATGGACTTGATTTGGGTGAGGATTTCATGTTGGCATACAGGGCTGCCAGCGTGGTGTGGTGGTTAAGAGTGGTGGACTCGTAAGCTGGTGAACCGGGTTCGCTTCCCCGCTCCTCCACATGAAGCTGCTGGGTGACCTTGGACTAGTCACACTTCTCTGAAGTCTCTCAGCCTCACTCACCTCACAGAGTGTTTGTTGTGGGTGAGGAAGGGAAAGGAGATTGTTAGCTGCTTTGAGACTCCCTAGGGTAGTGACAAAGTGGGGTATCAAATCCAAACTCCCCCTCCCCCCTCCCCCTCCTCCTCCTCCTCCTCTTCTTCTTCTTCTTCTTCTTCTTCTTCTTCTTCTTCTTCTTCTTCTTCTTCTTCTTCTTCTTCTTCTTCTTCTTCTTCTTCTTCTTCTTCTTCTTCTTCTCTTCCAGCACTCTCTGGGAGCAATGGCTCAGCATGTCTGGCTGTAAATCAGAAGGTCGGTGGTTCAAGCCCACCCAGAGACAGCTGTGGGCAGCAGTCTTGCATTGCAGGAGGCTGAACTAGATGACACCCGAGGTCCTTTCCAACTCGACCATCCTATGACTTATTTATTTACTTGATGAATTTATAAACTGCTTCAAAACATGAAGCCACGGAAGTGGCGTCCAAGAGAAAAATTGAACAAGACCCTGAGGTTTTGAAGCACACGCCTCCCAACAAGAATCCTGAGAACCAAGGTTTGTTGAGGGTGCTGGGAATTGTAGCCCTGCAAGGGGCAGACTGCAGTTTCCAGGATTCTTGGAGGCATGAGAGTGCTTTAAACGTATGCTGTAGCACTGCCACAAAAATGGACGCAAGTGGCGCTGTGGCCTAAACCACTGAGCCTATTGGGCTTGCCAATCAGAAGATCGGTGGTTTGATGCCCCGCGACGGGGTGAGCTCCCGTTGCTCTGTCCCAGCTCCTGCCAACCTAGCAGTTCGAAAGCATGTCAAAGTGCAAGTAGATAAATAGGTACCACTGCGGCGAGAAGGTAAACTGTGTTTCCGTGTGCTCTGGTTTCCATCACGGTGTCCCGCTGCACCAGAAGTGGTTTAGTCCTGCTGACCACATGACCCAGAAAGCTGTCTCTGGACAAACGCCGGCTCCCTCAGCCTGAAAGCGGGATGAGCACCACAACCCCATAGTCGCCTTTGACTGCACTTAACCCTCCAGGGGTCCTTTACCTTTTTACCTTTTTTGCCACAAAATCAAGCGCTAAAAGCAAGAAAGTAATTCCAGCAACAAAATCATTTCTGTGGATGTGCACTTAATCTTCGATAAATGACTGGGTTACACCTTGGGTGGAGCCTTCTTAAACAAAAATATCCTCAGTAGGCACCTAAACATTATCACGTGAGGCTGTCTAATTTCAGCTGATAACTACATAGAACTGGAACTTCAGTGCCCCATCTGAGGAGTCGAGCTGGGACATCCACAATTATTATTATTTTTCTCTTCTTCTGTTTTGGAACTGTCAGCTCAGTTGGCTTATTTGTTCCTTGCACTGTCTGAAATGATAACTAAATAGTAGGGCCAGCTCACCCATGAGGCAGACTGAGGCAGCTGCCTCAGGCGGCAGAAACCAAGGGAGGCCCTTCTCCCACTATTGCTGTGAGAGAAACGAGGAAAAGTGGCTCACAGTGTAAAGTCTGAGAGGTGAGGAAAATGAAACAAGAAATGGAACGATAAGAGGCTGAGGCAAGGTTGGCAAGGGATGAATATGAGGAACTAATTCTTCTTTTGTTTGGGGGGTGAGGATTCAGAGATAATCCAAAGACTTAATAGGAAAGGTGTGTTCTGAGCAGAGGTTTGAAGGAAGCGGGAGACAACATGGGAAGCATGTTGAGGCATAGAAGATAGCAAAGGACTGTAGCTCAGTGGTAGAAGAAGATTCCAGATTCAATCCCTGGCATCTCCAGTGTTACAATGAAACAGGTAAGAGGTGATGTGAAAGAACCTAGGCACCGGCGACCCTGGAGAACAGCTGTCAGCCACAGCACAAAACACCAAGTTAGACGGATGTGAGCTGGTGCAAGACAGCCTTCGATGATCCCAAGGGAGAATGGGCTCAGTTGCAAAGCAAAATCAGGGCAGCAATGGAACCACATTTTCTCCTTGCACCGCGGAAGGGCCCGTAACACGAGACTTACTTACGTGAACCAAAGGACGGATCATTTTGCAAGGCCCGCACCATTTTGCTGAAAAGTCGACAACCACCAGCTTGGGTCCTGCATTCTTTAGTAGATCATCGAATTCTTTCTGTTTGGAAAGCAAGGGCACAGGCAGTCAGTACCGTGTTTCTCCTAAAATAAGACGTGCCTCTAAAATAAGCCATGGCACGATCTTTTAAAGGCAAAAAAATAAGACATCCCCCCAAAATAAGACATGTTGGGGGTACTGGTACCTACCCGACCCAGCAGGAGCCGGCAAACGCAGCAGCGCGCGCCGCGCCGAGCCCCAGCCCAGCGGGAGCCCCAGCACAGTGATGTGCCGAGCTCCGACTGAACGGGCCCCAGGACCCGGCAGCGGGCGGTGCGCGAAGCCGCAGCAGCCGGCAGGAGCCGGCAGCAGCCCCAGCCGCGCCGCGCCGCACCGCGTCAAGCCCAGGGACCCAGCAGTGGGCTCAGCGGGCGGCGTGCGAAGCCGCAGCAGCCAGCAGGAGCCGGCAGCAGCCCCAGCCGCGCCGCGCCGCACCGCGTCAAGCCCAGGGACCCAGCAGTGGGCTCAGCGGGCGGCGCGCGAAGCCGCAGCCACCGGCAGGAGCCGGCAGCAGCCCCAGCCGCGCCGCGCCACGCCGCACCGCGCCACGCCGCACCGCGTCAAGCCCAGGGACCCAGCAGTGGGCTCAGCGGGCGGCGCAAGAAAGCCCCGTACCATACTTACAGTAACAATGCTGTACCATGCTTAATAAAAAATAAGACATCCCCCGAAAATAAGCCGCGATGTGTTTTTTTATAGGAAAAATAAATATAAGACGTGTCTTATTTTAGGAGAAACACGGTAGATCACATAACACAAGACGGGGGGAGCCTCTGGACCAGGGACTGACCGTAACCCTCTAGGGCTCTCTTATCTGGCCCTCAGGACTCTCTCTAGGGCCATACCTCTTCACCAGGTTACCCTTTCCCACTGACTCTATGACCTCCTCAGGTGATTTTAGCCTGGCTGGGATGAGCCCTTGAACTGAGATAATTCTCCTTACTTGCCTGTGTAGAGGATGGAAAAGGAGTGTTCGTGTGGAAACCTCTGACTTCAAATAACCAGCTGCACAAAGGTAAGAGCCGTATCCATTGCTCCACCCATTTTTGTCGGTGGGCCCCCTCTCCACTGGCATTCAGTCTCCCCAAACTTTGTATCATCACCCCTCAAACACCTTATTGGCTAAACAAGCCTTTGTATCTTTTCAACATAATACTACTTGGCGTCTAAACCTATTAGATATTGTATCCAGATACAATCTACCCGAGTTTAATACTCTCAAACTGTGGAGCCCTGATAAAGTTCGGGAATGGATATTTGAAAAAGACGCCTTTTTAGACACCACAAAGATAAAAAATTCTGGGTTTTCCTACTGGTTCCCCCGAGTAAAGGCAGTCAAAATCTGTGCTAACTACCTGGTGGATATCACTGATCCCACCCTTCGGTGAGCTTTCACCATGGCCCGGTTTCAAACATTGCCAACTGCATACCTGACCGGTAGATTTACAAAAATCCCAGCAGAACACCGTTTATGCCCTTGCTCCATGAAAATTAAAGAGGATCTTATACATTACCTCCTCTATTGCCCCATTTACTTGGGCTTTAGAGACGCGATGCTGCAAACTATACCCAACTCTATAATCAATCCTGAAGATAGAGTAAAAATTTTGTTAGTTGATGCTAACCCACGAATTACCCATGTGGTAGCGGTCTTTGTGATGAAGGCCATGAAAGCCAGGGAAAGATTTATGGATGATAAAGTAAAGACCCCTTCATCGTCTGTTTAACTCGTTGCTTGTTTCCCTTCTCTTTCTGTTTTGTGGGATGAAGGTTTTGTTGGGATAGTATGTAATGAATTTTAACATTTTTAATTATTGTTGTGTTGATATTTGTGTACAGGCATGGTCCTCACAATATACGGTTGTTTTGTTGTTGTTGTTGTATAACCACCTCACCAGCAAATTGAAATGAATACTCAGTAATTAGATGGTGTCATCTAACCTCCCCACAAACTTTGCACCAGCGAATCAGAATGAATGCTCAAAAACCAGGTTTTTGAGTGCTCAAAAACCTAGGCCGATACCCGTGGTCAAAGAGAAAGAAGAATTAGATGTCAAATTAAAGCACACAGATGAAGAGAACTGTTTTGCCAAGTTGCCCCAAGACAGGAGAAAATTCACCAAAAACTGGAGTTGAGTTTTCTGTAAAACTGCTTGGTCATGATTGGACCAAAAGCAAGACCCAATACATTTTAAAATGATAAACTGTGATTATTTTCTTTTCTTTCTTTTTTTCTTAAAAACTTACCTCTTACTTATGATGACGTTCTTCACGGAACTCAAGGGGAATTTGCTTTGGAGAAGACATGGCTATGATTGCCTGTTGAGCTCTAAAGATACAGACTCAGCTAGGTTTGCCATATTCCCAAAAGTGAAAATCTGGAAGGAGCTTTCCCCTTTTCCAAAATCACAAAGAAGACACGGGCTGCCATACGCCTGGATTTTTCCTGACGTTTCGGCAACCCCCCCCCCCGGACACTGCTTGTAGCTGCAGTATTCCGGATATGTCAGGGAAATTCCGGACGTATGGCAACCCTAGGCTCAGCCGTTTACAAGGTACTGAGCAATCTGAGGGTGGGGGAGTGAGAGGGGGAAAATGCTTATTAATCAATTACTGCAGATTTGGCCAGCTTTGGCTGAATTTCTTCCAGTTATCTACTTGGCTTTCGATGAGACGTCAAGCTAATTCTATAATAGCATGAATTCAAACACTTGCCCGATTGTGTATATTCGGTAGCACCGCAGATTCCTCCATTAGGTCCTCTTCAAGCTATTTTCTCTTCTCCCCCCCCCCCGAAATTTTTATCATCAGCAGGTGATTCAAAGTCAGATCAGGTTGCCAGGATGCTTTTATGACATAGAGAAGTGTGCCAGCTCAAAGCCTCTCAATCTTCAGCTACACAATTACTTCTCGTGGCCAAGCAAGATGTTGGCGTTCATGGAGGGGCCCCCCCAGCTGTCACTGGGGAGGGTCTGGAGTGGGTTGCATTCAGGGCCGGATTTCCCCGAGCTTCCTCTTTTGGGCCAGTGCATCGGAACACCCACCCACCTCTCCCTATATTTAGGGCTTGCGCGCTTAACCTTGCTATGCCGCCGTGTGTCACCTGTCGTTGGGACAGGGGCACGGCAGGAATTTTCCCCACTTGGCAGATTGGCTGGTGACATTTGGGTTTCGCCTGCCGCGTAGCAAATCGTCACAACTTGTAAGGTTGCGGCTAGGCTCTGGTTCAGGTGATAGGGTTGGCAGAATGGTCTGGCCATCCCTATGCGATGGGTATTCCATTAAAGGAATCCTGGGACTCTTTGGTTGGTCAACCCTGAGAGGGGTTGTGCCATGAGCCTGAGTCCAGGGGACATCTGGGTGGAGGCCTAGCAGACCCCCCCCTGCTTGCCACTGTCCCAGGTGTTCACCCAAGGCTGACCTATGGTTGGTACCCAGGGTCAGCGCTGTCTACAAGGGTGCAGGGAGCTAGTTGAACCAGAGCCTATGCAACCACTCACTTGATTGGTTAAATCAGGGGTTCCCAAACTAAGGCCCGGGGGCCGGATGCGGCCCAATCGCCTTCTAAATCTGGCCCACGGACGGTCCCGGAATCAGCATGTTTTTAATGAGTAGAATGTGTCCTTTTATTTAAAATGCATCTCTGGGTTATTTGTGGGGCCTGTCTGGTGTTTTTACATGAGTAGAATGTGTCCTTTTATTTAAAATGCATCTCTGGGCTATTTGTGGGGCATAGGAATTCGTTCATCCCCCCCCCAAATAGTCTGGCCCCCCACAAGGTCTGAGGGACAGTGGACCGACCCCCTGCTGAAAAAGTTTGCTGACCCCTGAGTTAAATTCTGCCAAAAACCAAACCAAAAATTTGAGTCTTGACTGAATTTATTTGGGGATGGTTAAAGGGTCTACACCAGGCACCCCAAAACTGCGGCCCTCCAGATGTTTTGGCCTACAACTCCCATGATCCCTAGCTAACAGGACCAGTGGTCGGGGAAGATGGGAACTGTAGTCCAAAACATCTGGAGGGCCGAAGTTTGGGGATGCCTGGTCTACACACACAAATAAAGGTTACTTTAATGAAGGATGGGCTGAAGCTTCAAAAGCACGTTAGTTTTCTAGGTGTGAGGAATCTGGCTAGAATAATAATAATTATGATGATGTGCCCCAATCCCTTATATTTAGGAGTGTCGTGAAAGAGGCCATCTAGTTTCTACAACGGTAGGGAAGCTTGAGGGAATTGGGTTTAGAAACGAATGAATGGGACCCTGGATGGGATAGTGCTGAGCATCTCGTTGGAGCCCTTTAAGTTGTCAGCTCTGCAGTGTGTATCATCAGTTCAGGTGCTGGTAAACAGAGGTGATGTAAGGTTGGAGAATCCATTAAGTTTTAATGGAAGTATTATAGGAAGCAGAAAGGAGACGGACAGCTTCCATTTACTTTCCTTTCTTGGAACTCTCGTTCACCTCAGAATGGCTCTTAAACCTGAGTCATAGCCGTGTGGGAACGGTCTCTGCCTGGCTGCTTCTCCCATAACACCCCAGTAACATACCTTCTGTTAGGGGAAATGGCTTGCAAAATATGCACATATTCATATTTCATAATAATAAATGTATCAGGAGAAATTCACACTAAAATGTTGTGGAATTTTCATGAGTTTTGTTTTTTTTTAACATCCGCAATGCTGCAGAAATGTAGAGAATTGATTTTAAGATTAGAAAAACAAGGAAGTGAGAGAAATAAAAACTGGCCTATTTGTCCCTTCCTAGCAACATGGTGGCGATGTGGGTTAAACCACTGAGCCTAGGGCTTGCTGATCAGAAGGTTGGCGGTTTGAATCCCTGTGACGGGGTGAACTCCCGTTGCTTGGTCCCAGCTCCTGCCAACTTAGCAGTTCGAAAGCACGTCAAAAAGCAAGTAGATAAATAGGAACCGCTACAGTGTGAAGGTAAATGGTGTTTCCATGTGCTGCTCTGGTTCGCCAGAAGCGGCTTTGTCATGCTGGCCACATGACCTGGAAGCTATACGCCGGCTCCCTCGGCCAATAATGAGCGCGCAGCCCCAGAGTCGGTCACGACTGGACCTAATGGTCAGGTGTCCCTTTACCTTTAGCAACATGGTAGTGATCTCCTGCAGGGAGATGTTTCACAACGGCTGCCTTGCATAACCGCAACCTGCCCAAGACTCTGCCTTTTGCCTCACCTGGGTACCAGAATTTTGAAATAAAAAGTCCATACCTGTCAACTGTCCTGGGAGAAAACGGAGCAGTTTTTTCTCCCGAGAGGACAGCCGCCAAAATGGCTGCCACAATTTTGCACGATTTTGGGCTGTGCTTTTTTCGGGCGTGGCTTCCAAAAACCCGCATTTTGGGGAAGGTACGAAAGTCAGGAACTTCGTTCCATGGAGGACTGTAAAGGTACCAGCAATTCTGAGAAAACCCAAAAGAATAAAAATAAAATAAAATATGTGTGAGAGTCTCCTGGAATGAAGGATGACGTCTCCTTACTCCATCCTCCTATCCAGTATTAAAAGGATTTGTTAGTTAGCCAACACTTTATAGTGCAAATGTAAGAGGCTTGATTTATTGATATAGCACCATCTCTGTGCATGGCACATAAATGCTTAAGAAACAGCAGATGAAGAAGGGAGAGCAATGGAAGGGAAGATGCTTATCCTGTTGGCTTCTAATTCCCTCTGATTTCACGATAGGAGAAAGTTAAGCATTGAAGTCAGTGGGACTCAGTACTGCCGACTTTGTTAAAATCCTGTTTTTCTCACAATGTAACTTGCAGTAAACAACTCACCATAAGTCAAACAGGTCTTACTGCTTAAATGCATTGGAACTTTTAATATTGCTCTGTTGATAGTGATCTGCTTAGCACATTTTTTCTTTTAGCAGCGAGTGTCAACCATTTCCTGCTGTTTGAAATGTCTCCGGGAGTTTAAAATTAATGTGAGGACTTTCCACCAGGGCTGAGTAAATGCTACCATTTTGCAGGAGTACGAAATGTGGTCCTGGATGGAGATTTTGGCTTCCTAGGAATTTCAGCTTTCATTTCTTTTTAGAAAGACAATATCTAGACCTTATGCTGTGAAGATATATACTTGAAGGTGTGGATGTGTTATATACTGTAATCTCAGAAACCAGAGATAAAGCCAAGTAACATTTCCAGGGGTTGTGAATGGGCCTTCAGGGCACCTGGCTTGCTTCCTGCCATAGCTAGTAAAACCAGCATAAATTATGCACATCAGTTTTTGTTTTTTAATAGCAAAACAATTTAACCTAACATGGAATCATGCAAATTTGCTTCAAATGTACTTTAGCGGTGAAGCATGTACATAGCCTTAAAAATGAGAGTGATGGAAAGCTTTTTGTGTTGTCAGGCTGTAATTATTACGTCTGTCTTATTTCAGAATATTGTCACTGTCACTAATGCAATAGAGCCTAAAGGAAGGAATAAATTAAGGGAGTGTTGTAGCCTGTTGTGACGAAATGTCCCACTCTCTACTACTAAAATGCGACACAGGAAACCAGAGGTGAAACCACCCACCCTCTTCTCCTGCCGCCTTAAAATAAACCCCTTTTTACTTGTGGGTTTCTTAGTAAAGAGTGTCTTCCAGCTTACATGGCCTGGTATCTTAAGAAACTCTAGGCTGTTTGACGGAATAACCTCTTGCCTACAGTAAAGGGTCTCACTCAGTTTGATTCCCCACTGTAAAAGTTTGCCCTTTCCACTCTGGCAACTTCGTGGCACCCCAGGTTACCCTCCTAAGCCTCCTCAGTGTAGCTCTAAGACACAAACTGTCGCCTCTATTCCTGAGGTAAGTTTTGTCCTCTATTGAGCCACCACTGCTGTGAGTTCTGATACCCCGCTGGAACAATAAAGACGATTCTTCTTGGCAAAAAACAGATGAAATTTTATTATCTTAAAACATAGTAGTGTCTTTATCGTTTAATGTGTTTATCAGCTTTGTTTCATTTGTACAATAACTCTGTCAAACCTTTAACCTCAAGTTCTCCTAAACCACATCTACATTCCCACTCTCCTGACCTCTCAACTTTCTACACATCACACCACTCCCTCCCCCTCTCCCTAACTGACCAAACCGACACTCCCTCCTTTTAAACCGGGAACAGTCCCGCCCCCATCAGAATGTTATGTCAGTCAGGCTGGAGGTGGATTAACTCTTTTCCAGCCAGGTAGGAATAAACATTTCAAAACTGTGTCAATTCGTCACACCTGTCCTGTGAGAAATGGGAGCGAGCCAGCTAAACCCCTCCTGTCATCCTCACTGTTCATGGGCGTAGGCAGGGGGGGCAGGAGGGGGCAATTGCCCCCCCTAGAAGCAGGGCCGCTTCCCGCCCGGTGCCGTCTCCCTTCTCCCTGGCTGGCTGTGGAGCGGGTGGAGGGAAAGCCAGGCAACCGCTTTGCGCGGCTCTGGGGATTTCCCTCCACCTGCCCCGGTGATTGCAGAGGGGGAGGAGGGGATCGGAGCAGCCCGATTTCTGGCTGATCCTGGCTCCCCCTCGCCCCTGCCGATCGTGGAGGGGGAGGAGGGAGTCGGAGCAGCCCGATTCCGGGCTGATCCTGGCTCCACCTCGCCCCTACCGATCGCGGAGGGGGAGGAGGGAGTCGGAGCAGCCCAAATTCGGGCTGATCCTGGCTCCCCCTCGCCCCTGCCGATCGCGGAGGGGGAGGAGGGAGTCGGAGCAGCCTGAAATCGGGCTGCTCCGATCCCCTCCTCCCCCTCCGCCATCGCCGGGGCGGGAGGAGGGAAAGCTGGCAAGGGAAAAGGGAGCTTTCCTTACCCCACTGTGGCCCCTCCCCCGCCCCTTGGCCCCGCCCCTTGCCCTCCCTGATTTTCATCCTGGCTACGCCCCTGTCACTGTTGCCCCCAAGTGGATGTCTTTATTTCCTGGATGCCTCCATTCAAACAGTGCCGAAACCTCCGTATTTCTGTCCTTTCCTGATGCCCAACATGGTCTGAGCGGCTCTTCACAAGAGATGCCGTAACCCAGATGGATTTCCCATCGAGCAACCAAACAGCGCAAGAGCCTAGTGCTCAATGTTTGCTGTGGATGAGCAACAAGCGGGAGGTGCTGTGGTCTAGCTCACTGAGCTTCTTGGGCTTGCCGATCGGAAGGTCGACGGTTTGAATCCCGGCGATGGGGTGAGCTCCTGTTGCTCTGTCCCAGCTCCTGCCAACCTAGTAGTTCGAAAGCACACCACTGCAAGTAGATAAATGGGTACTGCTGTGGCGGGTTTCCGTGCGCTCTGGCACTTGTCACAGTGTTTCGTTGCACCAGAAGCGGTTTAGTCCTGCTGGCCACATGACCCAGAAAGCTGTCTGTGGACAAATGCTGGCTCCCTCGGCCTGAAAGCAAGATGTGCTCTGCAACCTCATAGTCATCTTTGACCGGACTTAACCGTCCAGGGGTCCTTTACCTTTACCTCTCAGAGTTGCCATTTATGCTCATAGGAGTCACAGCAGGTTTCCTTAAATGTCTGGTGTGACAATTGAGGCTCTTGGGGTGAAGGCGCCAGAGCAGGAACAGGGCTGGAATGTGGCCAGAAATAACATTCTACCTGGAATGTAGAATCAAGCGGTAGAATTCTAGATGGTCCCATGTCAGAATGCAGGTGTGACAATGTCTCAGTGAATTCCTAAGATGACGTTTGGGCTCTGTTTGGCCTGTCTGGATATCACATCGACTGACTCCACATCCTTCTGAAAACCTGAGCTATGCATTGCAGAAATGTTCTGATGTGCCTTGGCTTAAATGAAACAACCCCTTCCCCTTTTTAAGTGTTAAATAGACTGTGTGTGTGTAAAATCTTGTCTAAAAGCAGGGCCAACCCTGTGTGGATAAGGGCATCCCAGAGCACACTCTGAAGTCACCAGATGCAGTAGCCTTGCTGAAGCTGGTCAGCAAGGTCTGAACCTGGTCAAGGACTAGAAAGGCACAAACCGGATACAGTGGTACCTCGGGCTAAGATCTTAATTCGTTCTGAAGGTCCGTTCTTAACTTGAAACTGTTCTTAACCAGAGGTACCACTTTAGCTAATGGGGCCTCCTGCTGCCGCTGCTGCACAATTTCTGTTCTCATCCTGAAGCAAAGTTCTTAACCCGAGCTACTATATCAGGGTTAGCGGAGTCTGTAACCTGAAGGGTCTGTAACCTGAGGTACCACAAATACCAGTCCATGGTTTTTCTTCCCAGAGATATGGGAGGGACATTTTTGCCATGACTATACTTTTGGGTTAGGGTTGGTTGCACGGTGCAGAGAGCTAATTGACCAAAGAACAGGGCTTGGAAATAAATGCTTCTACTATAATGCTTCTCTGGGCAGCAAGCAAGCCCCGATAAGAAGTAATGACTCTCCGGCAATTTTATGTATGTTTATTTATAAAAAGACACACCCAGAGCCTGACTTCTCGCCTGCTCACATTTATTTTTGTTGGTCAGTCTGAAGCTTTGCCCCTCCCACAGCAGGAAGGACACCAGACGCCTTTCCCCTCTTGCCCTTCCATTGCCTTCTGATTTTACCTAAACGCCTAAGAGGCTGACCTCCCCCCTTCCTCGCTTCTCCCCACTCTCACTCGACACAGATTCAGACCTCCGCTTATCTGCTGTTTGCCTAGCAATGCTCTGACTGCCTTCCAACTCTTCCTCTTCTTGTGAGCTAATAGAGTCTTCTCTGGAAAGGGGGGTAGGGCTGCTCTCTCTCGATTCTGTCAACCAGTTCCCATCTGCAGAGTCGGTCCCTCATTCACTTAGTTCAATCTCTGAGTCTAACTCATCCCCTGTGCTCTGGGGGGGGGCACGTTCCTGACACCTATTTGTGTAGGGGGGAGGAGATGTTTAAATTTTTTAAAAAAACTTTCTCATTGAGAACACTGTGCCCCAGTAGCCCTAATAGGAGAGCCTGCACTGGTTACAATATATAACTATGTTTTCTGAAAGTGATTTAACTCAGTTTAATTAAGTTGAAGCTCCAATAAACACCCCAATTTCACAAAATCATATCCATGCAATGGATTAATCCATGGCAAAATTGAGCTAAAATCATTATCATTGAACAAAACGAACACATTTCATACATTTAACGATGGCATCCGTATTTGTTTAGTACTTTAAATAAGAAATCAAAATAACCTTCATGGAATCAATAAAACTATTTTATTCACGGTTTTCATAACCGTTCTGTTAATTGCATATGGGCAAACTGGATTTTTTTTGAAAGTGAAATAAAACTGAAAATGATATTTGAATGTGTGAAATTCATATTCTTATAACAGTTTTAAGCTACACTCCGTTGCCAGCAGCCAATCTTGCACATGGACCCCTTAACCTTGAGCCCAGTTTTGGGACACCATTCACACCAACTTCTGACACTCCTGCCTGCTGCCTTCAAGTGGGTGGGTGGGTTCTTTCCTGCTGCAGATATTGAGGTCAGGTTTAGTTGCCAGTTTGGCTGGATTCTGTGCATGCAACGAGAGAGCGCTTATTTTCCATTTTGGCATTTGCCTCCAGCAGAAAAATGCCCCAGGACTGACTCTGCAAACCATTGTAGACAGTTCCCACCAAAAAAAGGCGCGGAAGGAAGCGCTCACTCCTGTGCCTTGAGCTGCAGGTGAGCTTAAATGACCCCCCTGGAAAGGAGGGCAGATGCCTGTCGCTTTCCTAACGGCAGAGAAGTGCAATGATTGGTGAGGTTTCTTATCGTGCAAGAATGAGAAACGCTGCATCTGCAGAAATTCCCTGTTCGGCAACACCCAGTACAAGTAAATAAGAAATGCCAACTGACCGGTTACCATTGCTTTAATGACTCATTTTTAAAGAAGATCTATGTTTAGTTAAGAGGTAGTAAAAGTTTCACAGAAGTTTTCTTTGTTTTGGCTTTGCTGCTTGTTGACATTCGCCTGGCGCCTCCATTTTAGCCGCCAGGCAAAAACGTTCCTTTTTAACCAGGCCTTTGGTTGAACTGGTTAATCCTATGCCCTTTTATGGAATTGTTATTATTTATTAAATTTGTATACTGCCCTATGGTGCTGGAGGAGACTCTTGAGAGTCCCATGAACTGCAAGAAGATCAAACCTATCCAGCCGTGAGTGCTCACTGGAAGGACAGATCCTGAAGCTGAGGCTCCAATACTTTGGCCACCTCATGAGAAGAGAAGACTCCCTGGAAAAGACCCTGATGTTGGGAAAGATGGAGGGCACTAGGAGAAGGGGATGACAGAGGACGAGATGGTTGGACAGTGTTCTTGAAGCTATGAACATGAGTTTGACCAAACTGCGGGAGGCAGTGCAAGACAGGAGTGCCTGGCGTGCTCTGGTCCATGGGGTCACGAAGAGTTGGACACGACTAAACGACTAAACAACAACATGCCCTTTTAAAATATGGGTTTTTTTGGTGGTGGTGGGCTATTGGGTTGTTGTTTTTATTTTTATTATGTATGTTGTGGTTTTATATCTTGATTTTATTCTGTGAGACGCCCTGAGGCCCCCGGGTATTGGGCGGTATATAAATTCAATAAATAATAATAATATGCCTTGCAGGCTTTTATTTGCTGAAAGAAGGGCATGGATTATTATTATTGATCAAATTTGTATACTGCCCTATACCCATAGATCCTAGGGTGCTTCACAAAATAATAGTTCATTCAGGGGTCAGCAAACTTTTTCAGCAGGGGGCCGGTTCACTGTCCCTCAGACCTTGTGGGGGGGCCGGACTATATTTCGGGAAAAAAATATGAACGAATTCCTATGCCCCACAAACAACCCAGAGATGCATTTTAAATAAAAGCACACATTCTACTCATGTAAAAACATGTTGATTTCCACACCCTCCGCGGGACGGATTTAGAAGGCGATTGGGCCGGATCCAGCCCCCGGGCCTTAGTTTGCCTACCCATGGACTACTAAACCATTCAGTATTCCATTATTACAGCCATTTAAGCTTATTTACACTGTTGAATTTATCTTAAATGTATGTTCTTCTTGTTCTCTTATTCTATAAGCTGCGCATATTCTATCAGTTTAAGTTGCTGTTCTTCTTTAGTTGGGACCTCGCTCGTTTTCCATTTTTGAGCTAACAAAACACGGGCCGCCGTAGTGGCATACAGAAATAACAGCACTGTTCTTGTCGCTTTCGCAAATGCTCTCTCTTTGGACTGTTGTCGTTTTGCAGCCTGGTTCGCAGCCTGGGACTAAGCATTTGCCTAAGATCAACAAAATGCCTTCTCAGGCTGCAATTCTATGCTAGGGGTGGGATGCTCAGGGAGGTGGCAAACCCATGTCTGGGTTATACCACTTCAGACTGCGGGTGTGGACTCAAACGACTCGATGTGTAAAATAAGAAAAAGTAAAACCATCTCTAGATAGACTATTAAGGCGAATAAGAGCAGTATGTAAGATTCAAGGCTGAAAGTGTGTTTTGCTTGTTTTTGGTATTCACCTGTGTGAGCCCCCAGGTGGTGTCACCTGCCACAGGTAAACCAGCTCAGGGAGGGCCAGTCCTCTGCTCCAGTTGCCACAAGGGAAGAGCGACAGCTTTGCCCGGTGTTGGATTCCCTGGTAATTTGAGTCCATGAATGCTGAAATTTCATACCTCCCAGTAACAGCACACTTCTCAGCTATTAGAGTGAAACCTGCCGGTTCCCTGTAACTTGGTTTCTCACAGCGAGGGAACTGCCAGAAGGCCCTCGGAGCTGGACCTCCGTGTCCGGGCAGAATGATGGGGGTGGAGACGCTCCTTCAGGTATATCACGCTGGGCCTTACTGCTAACTGAACTTTCATAGGATTGTAAATGGTACCAAACTACCAGTTTCCTCCCTGCCCTATTCCACTGCCCAAAGTTCCTTTCTCTTCTGCATGTTTCCAGGCCCACATTTATGGCTTTCTGCCTTCCCAATGCAGTCATTATTGAGGCTGCTCCATTTTGTTCTCTCTCCATGCTGGGATCTGGCAGGGGCGTACCCAGGATCAAAACTGGGGGGGGGGGGCAAGAGAGGGGAAGAGAGAGGGAAGGAAGGAGGGAGGGAAGGAAGAGAGAGAAGGAAGGAAGGAAGGAGGGAAGGGGTGTGTGAGAGAGAGAGAGAGGGAGAGAGGGAGAAGGAAGGAAGGAAGGAAGGGGTGAGAGAGAGAGAAGGGAGGGAGGTAGAGAGAGAGAGAGAAAGGAAGGAAGGAAGAGGGGGGAAGGAAGGATGGAGCTCCCGTTCACCACCACCCCCAGCTCAGGCAGCTCCTCTCCCCTCCCACCTTCCTGTCGCTGGCTGCAGCCGTGGAGGGGGCGAAAACAGCCCGATTTCCATAACCTGCAGCGACTTTTCCCCTTCAGTTTTCGGAGGGAAAAAGTGTGGGTTATGGTCTGTAAAATACGGCATTTTTTTTTTGCTTCGGGGGGGCAGCTGCCCCCCACCCCTCGCTGGGTACGCCCATGGGGTCTGGGTAAAATGAAAGAGGTGTTCTTCCTAGCTCATTTGTGGACATTTGTTGTTGAGCAGGCCTTCTCCATTCCTCCCCACGCCCCGCAAGAGAATTGCACCCACCCCCTGAGTTTGTATCAGGCTCAGTGACACTCTTTAAAGATCTCATCAAGGTTCTGGCAACATCTGAAAGAGAAGCGTCTCTAGGTGTGGCCACCAGCCTTTCTATACCATTAAAAGGCTATAGGCATGTGTTACGGAGAATAAACATTACATGCTGTTTAATGATTCCTGCAATTAACTGCTGGGGTGGCACAGAGCTTGAAGTCCCACTGATGGCATTAATCCTCTTAAACCAGTTCTGATGAACAAAGGCCTGGAGGCGGTGTTGGGGATTTGGAGCAAGCGTTTTCTTCCACCTGCAGAGCATCATGAGTTTCTGTGTCACGCTGTCGGTGTCGGTATGGAGGCTGAAATACTGAAACCAGACTGAAGATCAACCACAAGCCGGCGTAGCCGTGTTGGAAAACAGCAAGCTGTTCGGCCAAACCCACAACATACAACGCTGTAATTATTTTATCCCTTCTCACTGCCAGGCCCTAGCATGTGGCCATGAGTCACTTTTCATATACACTCGTCAAGGTTTCCATGGGATTGCTATTATGTGTGCATTCAATAGGTCTAGGGAGTGCAAATGTTTTAGGGAGAGTTTTCACTTAAGACGGCTGGAAGACCAGCAAAGAAACAGCCCAGATCAATTAATTGCAAAGAGAGCTCAGAGAGCTTAGCCTTAGAACATGACGGTTTCTGTGCTATATCACAGCCTGGCATGCTACAGGGCATCTTCATGCAGGAAGTGTTCCTTCCGTAACAGGATAGAACCATCCAGTGTACAAGCTCAGCTTGGGTGTTTGTGATAGCGCATGGCTACATGGGTCACTGTGCTCCACCCCAAACACATTGCTTAGTGCTGTGGCTTATGAAGCGTTGCCTTGTTTTGATTGCTTATTATAGCTGTAGGGTGTCATGATCTGCAAATGAATGTTGCAGCACCGCTCTTCAGGGCTCTTGCCAGCCGAGGAGCCCGTGGTACAATGAGTGTGTCTGGCTGTTAACCAGAAGCTTGGGGATTCGGGTCCAGCAAGGGACGGCTGTGGGCAGGAGACTTCCTGCATTGCAGAGGGGGCTGGACTAGATGGCCCTTGGGATCCCTTCCAACTCTACAGTTCTACGATTTCTAAGATGTCTCCTCTCCCCGGTTTTCAGTTTTTCTTCTCTTGGTTGGCCAGCCAGCATTCTATGGCCACCAACCATACTCAGTCCTCATTCGACTGTTTTCTCCTTCTTTTTAACAGTTCTGCAAACCTAAAAGGTAAAGGGACCGCTGACCATTAGGTCCAGTCGTGACCGACTCTGGGGTTGCACGCTCATCTCGCGTTATTGGCCGAGGGAGCCGGCGTACAGCTTCCAGGTCAGCACATGGAAATGCCGTTTACCTTCCCGCTGGAGCGGTCCCTATTTATCTAATTGCACTTTGACGTGCTTTCAAACTGCTAGGTTGGCAGGAGCTGGGACCGAGCAACGGGAACTCACCCCGTCGCAGGGATTCAAACTGCTGACCTTCTGATCAGCAAGCCCTAGGCAAAAGGCAGAGTCTTGGGCAGGTTGCGGTTATGCAAGGCAGCCGTTGTGAAACATCTCCCTGCAGGAGATCACTACCATGTTGCTAAAGGTAAAGGGACCCCTGACCATTAGGTCCAGTCGTGACCGACTCTGGGGTTGCGTGCTCATCTCACATTATTGGCCGAGGGAGCCGGCATACAGCTTCCAGGTCATGTGGCAAGCATGACAAAGCCGCTTCTGGCGAACGAGAGCAGCACATGGAAACACCGTTTACCTTCCCGCTGTAGTGGTATCTATTTATCTAATTGCACTTTGACGTGCTTTCAAACTGCTAGGTTGGCAGGAGCTGGGACCGAGCAACGGGAACTCACCCCGTCGCAGGGATTCAAACTGCTGACCTTCTGATCAGCAAGCCCTAGGCTCTGTGGTTTAACTCACAGTGCCACCTGCGTCCCTTCTGCAAACCTAGGGGCTCTCCAAATCTGCTGATAATGTCCCTTTATCTTGTGCTTGGATCATGCCATTTTGGCTATACTGTATAAGGATTGACATTCAGAAACTGAGTTTGCTAAATTAGTATATACAGGTGTTTTTATTTTATTTTAAGGGTGGGTACTGCTAAGAGACGGTGGGGTTGCCTGGTGAGAATTCATGGGTTGGAATAAACTGAAGTAGCAGCTGCAACTGTTTGGGAAGCTTCTGCCTTCTTTCTAGGCCAGGTTTGGGGCAGCATTTTCAGCCCCATTAATTTCTGGGCAACATGATAATAATAATAATAATAATAATAATAATAATAATAATAATAATAATAATAATACCCAAGAAAGAAATAGGACATTGATTTTTTAAAAAAAACAAACAAACAGGGGAAATGTTTAATGCATACTTTGCAAGCTTTGTGTATAGGTTTCTACATTAGTTGAACTTCGAAAAGTTACTTGTAACAAGATGAATAAGGTTTTAAAATTGGATTGTTAAGAATATAAGAGTTTATGGATGTGCATGAATAAGTATAAAATAATGGAACCAGGAGGAGAAGTGGAGGGAAGTAATTCAAGATTTATGGTTTACATTTTTGATTGTGATGAGTGGTGGGTTTTTTTGTTATCATAAAATTAATACAGTCATACCTCGGTTTAAGTACGCTTCGGTTTGAGTACTTTCAGTTTAAGAACTCTGCGGACCCGTCTGGAACGGATTAATCCACTTTCCATTACTTTCAATGGGAAAGTTCGCTTCAGGTTAAGTACGCTTCAGGTTAAGTACGGACTTCCAGAACCAATTACACTCATACTTTGGGTTAAGTACGCTTCAGTTTAAGTACTCCGCGGACCGTCTGGAACGGATTAATCCACTTTCCATTACTTTCAGTGGGAAAGTTCGCTTCAGGTAAAGTACAGACTTCTGGAACCAATTGTGTACTTAAACCGAGGTACCACTGTAAATTGTATCAAAAAAGAGAGATAATAATAATTTATTGTTTATACTTTGCCCATCTGGCTGGGTTTCCCCAGCCACACTGGGTGGCTCCCAACAGAAGTTTAAAAACACGATCAAACAAACATTAAAAACTTCCATAAACAGGGCTGCCTTCAGATGTCTTCTAAAAGTCAAATAGTTGTTTATTTCCTTGACATCTGATGGGAGGGCGTTCCACAGGGCGGGCGCCACTACCGAGAAGGCCCTCTGCCTGGAGGGACAAATGCTACAACCAATGTAAACTTTACCTTTGCAGAGTAGGCACCTTTACACACACATCCGGAGAAGATGCATAACCAGCTTGCATAGCTCAGTTGGTTAGGGCGTGGTGCTGATAACAGCCAAAGTTGCAAGTTCAATCCCTGTCTGGGGCAGCTGTGCGTTCCTGCATTGCAGGGGGGTGGACTAGATGATTCTCGGGACCCCTTCCAATTCTGTGGTTCTATGGCCAGAGTTTGAGGACACATTCCTGCCAGGCAAAGCACTCAGCGTGATAAGTAGGGCCTGGGAAGGTTTCTCAGGAGCAAATGGCCAGCCAAGAAGCAGATAACAAGAAGAGTTCTCACCAAGTCCCTTTATTCAATATTCACATAGGGGTTTGAAAAGTGCCTCTCCATTTCAGTAATGGCGTTGCTCTGAGTAAAGCCCCACCCCCTCCATCTCTCCTATTGTACGTCATCCCTGCGCCGGCTGATCTGTGCTGCCTCTGAGCTTTCCGTTCTCCTACTTTCAAGGCCCGCCAGGTCCTAGGAGAAGATGGGTGTCATGAACACTTCTGCCCGAGGTATAAGAGCTACAGAAGAGTTGGGAAGCAGCCAACAAGAGAGAGGCTCGCATTCTTCCCAGACAGCTGCGAACGGTAGTTTATCAACTCCCCCTCGCTGTGAGAATGACAGGAAATGCAGAGAGTGTGCTAGAGAGAAACCAACTCTCTCAAATGGCACAGGGAATATCAGAAGGTGGGAGGGAGAGCAGTTTGACACCAGACGGGGAGTTAATTCACCCAAGGAACAGACATATGGGAAAGGTCTTAGATAGAAAACAAAGCTGGAAACGGAAAGGGCATAGGTTCCAGATATTCAGCCGTACCCGGAATCACTCCCCAGAAGGGTCAACTGATTTATAAGTTACAGATGTGTGGATAAGCGCCAGAGGCTGAGTGTTTGTATTGCAATAAATCTTCAAGCTAATTACGACTTGCTGCTGTGGTATCAAGACGGCAGCCTGGTTCCTGACAGCTGGTCAGGAATGCTTTCTAATGATAATGTGTCAGCCAGATGTTCTGGCTCTGCTGCTCTCTCTTCCATTATCTCCCATCTTTTCCCCTCTTCTGTCTCAAGAGTCATGACTTTCTGCAAACCACCGTTATAAATCTATACTGCCCTCCTCTTCTCGGGAAGGTTCAGGAAAAGGAGGGGGGCGGTCTCCACCATTCCTCCTCCGGTGTCCAGTCCCTGACGTTAGGCCAGGTGGGGCTGGCCTGGGCTAAGAAAGAGACCCCCTTTGACTGATGTCAACAATGAGCAGTCCAGGTAATAAATGGGGTGCAACTTTATTTACAATGTAAAGTGCATCACACAGAAGTTGTTCAAACACATGACAAGCAGTGACATAAATGACAATACATTATTTGAATTTAAAACTTTTTTTTAAACAGGTTAATTCCTCTGAGGATTCAGTGTGGTAAAAAGAGGTTGAAATTCACCAATCCAGCCTTTTATTTTTTCCTCTAGGAACGGCATCGCAGCAGCAGTGCTGTTGTGGAGCGTTGTCTCTGGGTTGTTAGCTTTCGAACTCTCTGCCTGTTCACCGTATAAACAGCAAAATGTACGAACAGCTAGAACTGAAAACAGGTTGGTTGGCTTCATGATCCCTCCCCTTGCCTCTAAGATCGAAAGTGTTTTGGTTCGAAATACAGGCTTTTTTCAGGGAAAGGTATGCTTCAGAATGCCACCAGGATAAAATAATACACAGAACGCTTGAACGCAGAGGAAAATAGGGCAATTTTACAATGAACCGAGGAAGGCAATGGCAGCTGAGATTTAATTCCCTTTTGTACCCACTCAATGAAGGTTTCTAAGGTGGAAATATACTCTGACTTGGGAGTTACTCCTCAAGACTTACTTCTGAGTAAACATGCATAGGGTTTGGTCTGCGCATGTATCGCTCTGTCAATCTTGTAGAACAGCAAGTCCTCTTAAAAGTCTCTGTGTGAAGATAAGCTAATCATTAGTGTGTGTATGCTATGTTCCAGCACATGTGCATTATGTTTTAGAGATTGTTGCCTGTTGTTGCAATGACAGGAGCAGATAACGAAGGGGGGGGGGGAAGGCTGTGAAAAAAAGAACGTCAGTGGACTTGCGAGACAATATATTCTTAATTTAGTCACTGTTATCCACAGTTGCTCTCCCTTGGATCGCCAGGGCTGATTTTTCATTACACTTTCTGCTCAAAACTAGACAGCAGTGACCATATATTTATTGGAAGATGCACTTTCATTATTTTGACTCCTCCTCATCTTAATTTTTAAAGGTTCCTGGTGAAAGAGCTATCATGTTTTGTCTTTCTATCCTGTTTGCTCTTAGTATCTCCAAGCCCCTGCAAAAACTTGAAAATAAAATTCTTGTATAGTTGTGCACATGCACCAGAAAAGGAGAGCCCGGCTGTGCTCAGAAAGGGCTGTGACAGTGAGGTTATACAAGATTAACAATTATTTCCTACCCTTTTGGAATGAATCTGACTGCTATCAGACACATGGGCTGCTTTCAAACCAGGGCTCTAGTCAGTGGTCTTCCACAGTCAGCGGAAACTTGATGTTTAACTCCAAGTACAGAGATATTTTTCCAGTAAACAGTCATGGTTGTCTATCCACAGCACAAATGCTTAAGTGGGTGGCACAGAACTGGTATTTCAAGTACCTTACAGATGGGAAGTAATCTCATTCCCTGTTTCAGGGGTGCCATCTTGAATAAAATAATGGATCACAAGATGTGACACACACCATTTGAATGGCAATGCCCATCAACGTGTGTGTTGGGGGGAGGGGTTAGACCCGGCCCCCTCAAATACAATGGTACCTCGCAATACGAATGTCTCGCGCAACGAAAAACTCGCAAGACAAAAGCGTTTTGTGATGTTTTTGGTGACTCGCAAGACGAAGTTTTCTATGCCCGTGTATCGCAAGACTATTTTTTTTTGCGGGTCCCCCCCCCCCCGCAGCAAACCACGCTTCGCAAGACGAAATTATCGCAAGACGAAGCGACTCACGGAACGAATTAATTTAGTCTTGCGAGGCATCACTGTATTTTATTGAGGGGGCCGAAGGGACCTCAGCCCCTAGGGGTTGGCTCCTATGCCCTGTTTTGTTCACACCTGCGTGTAACATTTGCAGTGCAGTACCATCTTTTGCTTTTTTTAAAAAAAAACCAGAAGCCTACAGGACAGATTCAGTCTCTGATCATTTTGCTTAAACATAGATTACATGCAAACATACTACGAGCCCCCTGAAAACTCGCAACGGATGCCGCCGTTGTTTCCATTCACAGTTTTCCGAAAAAGCGCCACCATAAGCTAAGTCTGGAGCTTATGGGCAACCGTAATACGCTCGTAATAAAAATAAATTGCATTGTTTTACTGCGAGTCTTTGAGTCCTAATCACAGGTATTGCAAGCAAAAGATGTGCTCACCGGCCACATTACTCTGTGTCAAAGGGAACTCCTCTGCAGAAGGCAATCCAGCAATGCTAAGCCCATTTACACCTCTAAGGAGCAAGCTGCAATACTCTTTGAAGCCAAAAATAAGTTGCCACAGGTGGGCATGGGAGGCAGGGGGAGAACCAGAATTCAATGGTCAAGGAGTGACCATTAAGTGAACAAATAGTGTCTTTTTTTTAGGAGGGAAGTGCACAGAGATGTTGAGGTTTTTAGCTCCCCCCCCATAACTTTTTTTGTACACGGTAAGGATTCCACAATCTACCAGGATCAGCCAGGGATCTGCTGGTAGATCATGATCTACTGGTTGGACATCCCTGTTCTATGGAAAACACTCAGGCTGGAAAGTAGTAAATTTCATATATGAAATACAGCAGAATTAGCACTGGGTCCAAACATCGTCCTTCCCCCTTTGTTCCTGACCACCTTTTAAATTTAGCAGTGGCTGAATCGTCGTAGTTTGAGACCTCTTGTGATGACAATTACAGTACTCTGAGCACCGCTCCTTTGTATTGTTTAGGATCACTAGTGTAACGGCCTCACTCAGGAAGGAAGGACGGCAAACAAATGATGTCAGTGGCAGGCAAATAAGAAGCCATATTTCCATCTCTTTTACGAAAACAGCAACTACTGTTTTGCTTATTTAATTCTGAATTAAACGGCAACCAAGCACCACCACAACACATGTGTGTTTGTGTGTGTTTGTGTTTGTGTGTGTGTGTGTTTAAATAGGTAAGCAATAAATCTACAGTAAAGTCATGTGTTGCTTCACACCAGCGCTAATCAAGGGGGGGGGAGGCCTCCTACGTATTACAGTATTGTGATGGTCAGGTCTGAAAGAACCACACAATTCATTCTTTGTTGCGGGGGGGGGGGGGAGAGATGGATTTGTCTCTTTCAAACAGTAGGGCTTCCATGCTACATGAAAAACTGCTTGGGGGAAAATTGGGGGACGGGCAGGTTTGTGTGTGTGTGTGTGAACCAGAGGATGACAGGGCACAACTTATGCTCAAGGATTTGCAACAATAATTAAAAAATACTCTCAGTCGACAACATTGTTTGTCCATTTGTGTGTACTGACAGCAGCATATACAATAACACTTCTGCGTGTGAAAAAGGTGGTTCTTTTCAAAATAAAAAAGTATTAAGAAAACATCATACAAAATTAAGAAAGAACATTTAAAAAACTCAAACACGTTGTCGTTGTTGTTTAAAAAAACAAACAAACCCTGCACTGGGTTCAATTTTACATTGCCTGTAAAATACCAGGGTGTGTTGTATCAGACCTGGAATGTCCAGAGTTCATGTTAAAAGTGGTAGAATCCAGATTTCCTTTTCCTAGATTAGCACATAAGGAATGAGATGAAAAGACAGGTTAATTATTCACTACAGATCATTTCATGCAAGTACAAAACAGAATGTGCTACATTGGGAAGACGTCTGCTCTGGTTGTGGTTGTGGTTATTATTATTATTATTATTATTATTATTATTATTATTATTATTGGCAAGCTTCTGGGAGTTTCATGCCAGCGGTTGGCAGTCAGAGGAAAAAGGGGAGGGAGCAATGTTAAGTAGATTTTCCAGCTGAAATAGGTGAGCTTCTACATACAGCCACACACTCCTCTCGATCCTTCAGCCAGCAAGGAAGAATTCGTGCATGCATTCCAGACAGGCAAAAACTCTTGGGTGCAAAATAGGGTGAGCAAGGTGAGGCTGGGGAGGAGCTCCAAGGGTCAAAGAAAGAGGTCCAGAGGGCCACATTCAGCTCCCAAGCTGTTTGACAGTAGAACCATCTCCCTCGGGAGGTGGTGGACTCTCCTTCCTTGGAGGTTTCTAAGCAGAGGTTGGATGGCCACCTGTCCTGGGTGCTTTAGCTAAGATTCCTGCATTGCAGGAGGTTGGACTCAATGACCCTTCGGGTGCCTTCGAACTCAACAATTCTAGGATTCTAGGATTCTACATTCTCCAGCCCTGTTTTAAGTGGCTGTGTGTAGAGAGGCCAGAATTTGGGACGAAACTCTTAAACCAAAACTACATACATACCTAGAGCAGTCATGTCCAGTCCAAGGTGAAGAGCAATGGCACCGATCTGGCCGTACGCATTTCCCACCATTTAAGCATGGAGACCGGCAGACGGCTGTGTTAGAAGACCAGAGATCCCCATTAGCATTTGTTTGCATCACGGGTGGCCAGCCCACGGGCCTCCCAGATGTTGAAGGGCCACACTGGATGATGGGTGTTGTAGTCCCAACAACATCCGGGAGGGGGAGACGCAGGTTAGCCCTCCCAGTTTACATTGTGGCTGGTATAATTGCTCGCACATAACCGTTTCCAACTGAGCAAGTTTTCAGCCAGTTTAACTGCATGGCTTGCAATGATAATGCAAGCAGATGTGTCTTTAATAAATAATAATAAACAAATTGAACAGTTCTGGGCACCACAGTTCAAGAAGGATACTGACAAGCTGGAACGTGTCCAGAAGAGGGCAACCAAAATGGTCAAAGGCCTGGAAACGATGCCTTATGAGGAACGGCTTAGGGAGCTGGGTATGTTTAGCCTGGAGAAGAGAAGGTTAAGGGGTGATATGATAGCCATGTTCAAATATATAAAAGGATGTCATATAGAGGAGGGAGAAAGGTTGTTTTCTGCTGCTCCAGAGAAGCGGACACGGAGCAATGGATTCAAACTTCAAGAAAGAAGATTCCACCTAAACATTAGGAAGAACTTCCTGACAGTAAGAGCTGTTCGGCAGTGGAATTTGCTACCAAGGAGTGTGGTGGAGTCTCCTTCTTTGGAGGTCTTTAAGCAGAGGCTTGACAGGCATATGTCAAGAATGCTTTGATGGTGTTTCCTGCTTGGCAGGGGGTTGGACTGGATGGCCCTTGTGGTCTCTTCCAACTCTATGATTCTATGAAGGATTCTGTACATCGGTTTTGAAAACTTTAGTGGTTTTTTGTTCTGTTCATGTGGACGCGAACAAATGGAGGTCTAGGGAGGAACTTTCAGTGGCTAGTGGAAGTGGCCAGTTTGCCCTTCTTTATTCATATGGCTTCCTTCCCACATGTACATTTCCTTTGTTGCCATACGCCTCGGCCTTTCTCTGCACTGCTTCGCTTTTTCACATGCATTCCCTTTTTCTTCTTTTGGCTGCTGAAGAAAAGAGAAGGAACCGCCCACCTGCTGTTTCCCTAAACCCTTTCTTCAGAAAAAGTAAGGCAGGAATCATGACAAACTTCAGGGAGATTTCTATCAGAACTCCCCGCTGTGTCACCCGACTTTCGTTCCTTGAGAACTGAAAATATTTACACATAGGCCTACAACTGAGGATGAATTTGTACATGCAAAATAGGGCTTATTTCTCTATGGCGCAAACTTATCGTGATGGGTGCAGATTAAAGGGATCCAAAGTGCCTGTTTCCATTGACAGACATGAAGGGATCGTGACAGCAAAAGTCAGCTGTTTTTTTTGTCCCCCCCCCCGAAACATACATTTTAAACCAATTCTCTTAACCTGCATGTGCAGAATCCATCCTGGTTCTTATAACCCAGAAAATAGGGAATGGAAAGAAAAACCAAAAAAAGGAGAAAGGTACAGAAAAGAAATAGTTGAAAAATGCAATGATTTGATAAGGACGTCTCTGTTTATTGCTAACTGAACATGGATGTCAAGTGGGAAAGGGCCAGAATCTCTGTGGAAGCTGTGATACTACAAGGAACAGCATGTAGCTGAACCATAAGGGACAAATAATTAAGGAACTAATCTCACCCAGGAGGAATAGTGCCCAAATAGCCATGTGATAGCTATAGTGGTTTCACTGCGCTAGCTGTTTAATTATCCGGAAAATGGGCAGAGAGAGCATTTCCTGTTAAATCTGAGACACAAAGACTAGGTTTTATAAGAACAAATAACTGAGAGTGCAATCCTATGGCTGTTTACTTAGAAGCCCAACTGTTTTCCCCTCGGGGCTTACACCTCATAGGACTGCAGCCCAAGACAAACTGGTAGTCCTATTTAAGGAGTTTAATTTTTAAAAAAACATTGGTGCGATCCTCTCAAGACAACACATAATGGATGCCTCTAATATTACAGGTTTGGAAACGGAGGACAAATAAATTCAACTGAGAGCTTTCCACACACATTTACATTTTTAAAGTAGGCTTAAAGTTATTTCAAGTGTGCACCTAAACCAGGTTCGGAGTCCAACGGGTGGCTCTCAAGGCATTTTTTGGCGGCCCTCAGCAACATTTGATGCCCCCCCCAGCCCTCACGCTGCCTTCCCAAAGCCATGTAAGCGAGGCGCTGGGTTTGGAGAAGGAGTTGCGAGGGCTCTGATAGGATCCTCACATCCTCCTGCCTCCTTCTCAAAGCCTAGTTAGCAATTTCCCAGTTTTGGGAAGGAGGTGGGAGGGGGCTCTAGGACCCACATCTCCTTCCTAGAGCTCCCATTGCCTCACTTAGCCAGCTTTGATTAGAAAGCAGCATGAGGGTGTTGGATTTTTTGAATAGTCAAGTTACTTTAAAGCCGGTCTAATGTAAATACTGTCTGTTTAAGAGAAACAGGTGCCGGCGTTTCTGTTAATTGCTCACAGGCGTGGGCTCTGCTTCTTGTATATAAGGCTCTGCCAGAAAGCCTTCTGTATCTCTTAGTTAGATCTTTCAGTTTGATTCATCTCTAAGTAGATCACTCTCTTAGTTGTTCTCAGTTTAAGAGATTCTAAGTTGAATCTTAGTAAGAGAGACTCTCAGTTTAAGAGATTCCTTAGTTGAATCTTAGTATGAGAGTTGCTTAGTTATAATGCTAGTTTGCTGTTAATTCTTGGGTAGTTTAATGGGAGTTTTGTGGGAGGTTTGGAATGTGGGAGAAAGCGTTTATCTTTAGTTTAAAGTCTCTTTAGAGTCAGTTTGTTTTTCAGTTAAAGAAACCCAACCGTTTGTATTTTCATCTGCATACTTTTACAAGTGTGCAGCTAGTAAGGGGTTTCATATAAGGGAGATAATTCCCTACGCTCTTGGTGTTTTCTTTGCCAGGTCAACTTCTGACTGTGTATACTCTGCGTGAAGCGTACTTTAAAGGGCCGCTGTAAAACTGGGATATATGATTTAGGTTAAGCAGGTTTCAATATCCAGTTTTCTCCAATATTATTATTATCATATATATATATTATATTCCAATAGAGGGCTCTGAGAGGTGTGTGCTTCAAATTTCAACCCCCCCCCCAGGCAGTGTGTGCCCCTCCCCGGGTTCTGTGTCAAAGTACTCTTGCAGCCCACTTGGTATGAAAAGTTGGACCACCTTGACCTGAGGTAAAAGGTAAGGGTAAAGGACCCCTGGATGGTTAAGTCCAGTCAAAGGCGACTATGGGGTTGTGGCGCTCATCTTGCTTCAGGCTGCGGGAGGCGGCATTTGTCCACAGGCACTTTTCCTGGGTCATGTGGCCAGCAGGACTAAACCACTTCTGGCGCAATGGGACACCATGATGGAAGCCAGAGCGCACAGAAATGCCGTTTACCTTCCCACCATTTACCTATTTATCAACTTGCGCTGGTGTGCTTTCTAACTGCTAGGTTGGGATGAGCTGGGACAGAGCAACGGGAGCTCACCCCGTCACGGGGATTCAAACCGCTGACCTTCTGATCGGCAAGCCCAAGAGGCTCAGTGGTTGAGACCAGGGCCGTGCTGGGAAACGGGGTGGGGGGCAGGCGCTGGAGCGATCTTTGCACCACGGCGCCCGCCGCCCGATATGCTTAAGACGGCCCTTGTTGAGACCATAGCTCCACCTGCTTTTTCTTTTCTTTTTAAACTGTGACTTGGTATACCAACTGGGAAATGTTGTACGTAGATTTTATAGCTAAATGGTCTTTGTGAACGTTAACACTGCTATGAGTGTTTGCGGAAACATCCTTGCTGGAAAACTTGCATTGCAAGACCAGTTAAGAAAAACACTCATTTACAAAGTAATGCAATATGTTTAATTAAGCTTATGTGTCGGTCTATCCAAGGGTTAAATTCTAAGGAAGCCTAGCATGTATTCTAAGCCTTGGTAATTAGCATGTATGTCAAAGCTAATTAGCCGAGGCACATTTCCTGGGTTGTGTTTTGGACTTGGCAAACTTAGCCAAATCAACAGGTGAAACTTCTTTTGAAATGTGTCTGCCTGGGGTGGGGGGATGAACCATCAGGAGTTCAAAGCATTCAAGGAAAAAGGTGTTGGTATGTAAATAATTGGAGCCCCACCCAGATAATGAGCACTTAGTTTAGGGAGTGATGTAACCAGGAAGCACAGAAGGTGAGCTGGGATGTGCTTTCAGAGCAAGGAAGGCTGCAGAGAAAGGATGCTGATGTTGGAATAAGCTGGTGACTTTTGGGGTGCTGCTGCTGCCGTGAGCCCCTTCATCGAAAGCTTCAGGTTGTATATGTGTATAAATAAGCCATATATCATAAAGACACCACAGACTCCTCGGTGCCTGGAACCCCTGAAGTCACAGTAGACTGGGGTGGTGTGCAACAATAAGATTACGACATTGTCCCTCAAAGCTTCCCAGGAACAATTACAGATCAACGTAGCAGATGTTGCTGTTAGATAGTGGGAGGCACAAAGTGAGAAAGGTTTACCCTGATGGCAACGGGATCCGGTCCACCCTGCTTGGCAGTCACACTGGTAAGGAGCCACACAGCGACCTCCATTCAGACAATGCAGGATGCAGATTGCTAAAGAGAAGATTGGGGGGGGGGTGTACAAGAGAAAATAAATGCATCAATATTAGGACCAGAAAAATCACTTCCATAAAGTGGAGTGATTGAACTAAAATGCCCAAGCTTTAAAAAAATATGTTTTTTTTGTAAAAAAATTTGTATTAAAGATTTCTTGAATTACAAAGGTGTGTGCAATTTCACTCATATTTTAACATGTATCATTTTTGCAAATCAGTTTCATTTGTTAAAACACTAAGAAGAAAGAGGGAAGGGAAAAAAATGTTTTACAAACGTTTTGCCCTAGCTTACTCTGTTAAATCACATTGCCTTTATACAATTCCCAACTGCACTTTCATCAGCAACCTTTAACTCTTTTCTGAGTTAAGAGGCACATGAAATATCAGCGACATTAGATCCTTTACAAACTGCGATGACATTAGAGAAGGCATTCTTAAGCCTCCCTCCCAGGATGTTACTACCATTCCAAGCCAAATGGGGAAAAAAAGAAAAGAAAACATGA
The DNA here is from genome assembly GCF_963506605.1 of Zootoca vivipara. Taxonomy (NCBI): domain Eukaryota; kingdom Metazoa; phylum Chordata; class Lepidosauria; order Squamata; family Lacertidae; genus Zootoca; species Zootoca vivipara. The sequence continues at coordinate 6,429,317 of NC_083291.1, forward strand.
ACTTTGATGGATCTAGACAGCTGTCTGTTCCTTTCCTTCCAAAGGAGAATTGAGAAGTGAATTGCGATGGCAGATGGCAATGACCAAGAGCACAAAAGCAGTCCCTAAGTGTTGGGAGTCTCGGTTTAGCTTCGCTGTCGACACTAAGGTAAGGAAACGAGGGGCGACATGTCAAATGCAAGGCCAGAGCTGTGTGTCTGCTCCACCTCAGACTGATCTGTTCAGGCATAAAGGGGGGCAGGCAGACCTAGAATGCTGCTTTAGAAACTACCATTAGAAAAGGTAAGTTTTGTGATCAGCATAGAGCATACAAGTTGGAAGAAATTCCCCTGCTTTGTTTGAATTGCAAACACCAAACAGCTTCCCAATGTAAATGTAAATACAGTGGTACCTCTACTTATGAATTTAATGCGTTCCAAATGCACATTTGTAAGTAGAAAAAAATTGTAAGTCAAATCCCATAGGAATGCATTGGGAGAAAAAAATTGTAAGTAGAAAAAATCCTATCTAAACCGCATCCAAGATGGCGGACGGAGCTCCATTTGTAAGTAGAAACATTCGTAAGTAGAGTTATTTGTAAGTAGAGGTACCACTGTATGTTACTTTACACAGTGGGAATGAAGGCATATATTATTGTCTGTATAGCGGGAAAAGACACGTTGGCTGGTATTCAGCTAAGTTTTAATCGCAGCAAACCAACAGAAATGAGTTACGGAGGATTTCAGCGGCTTGCTTTTGCAAATGTTCCATCAGTGCAAGCGTTACCCCTTGCTTGTTGGAAAGATCTCCTCTCTTCCTCCCATCGCTTGCACCTGTCCCAGGTGTTCTCCTGACTCCCGTAGACCATTGTGGTGGTATGGGGGAGAGAGGCAAGGGGTGGGGGGCATTCAGGGCCGGATTTCGGTTTGATGAGACCCTAAGCTACTGAAGGTAAAGGGGCCCTTTATATGTCCAGTTGTCCTTTGTCAACAACAAATTGTCGCTGTTTTTTGTGTTGAATATATGCTATATGGTAATTTATGGACCTAATAGGTATCTCAAGCCGTTGCCCTGCAACCATAAGAGGCCACAACAGGCAAACAGCCTGAGAGATTTGTTGATGAGTTTGCTAAGACTGCTGTTGATGTTCTTAGTAGCTCAGAAAAAGTTTTTGAACGTGCAAGCTTCAAGGAGGTTCAGGAATTGACTTCAAAAGATGCTCAACCATGGTTAGAAGCCATGAAAGCTGAAATTGATTCCTTAGATAGGAATGTAGATAGGAATATATAGGGTGTAGGCACCCTATATATAGAAATGAGCAAACCAGTGATATTTTAGGGAGCAGGCTAGCAGGCGGGGCCCATTATTTACATCACAGGAACCTACACAACACAAAACACTGTTGCTGCATGTAGGTTTCATTTTATTTGCTTTTTATCTTATATTTTGGAAATAATAATAATAATAATAATTTGTTTATCTAATATTTCCAACAGAAATATTAGAATACACTAATTTCTTAAAGATTAAAAGCTTCCCTAAACAGGGCTGCCTTCAGATCTCCTCTAAAAGTCTGGAAGTTGTTTTTCTCTTTGACATCTGGTGGGAGGGCATTCCACAGGTATTCTTCCTGTATCTTTTTTTTGGGGGGGGGGCAAGAGAGTGGGGCCCTAAGCTATAGCTTGTTTAGCTTATATGTAAATCCGGCACTGGGGGCATTGCACTGGTGGAAATTCTCATGTGGGCTTCCGCTAGCAGAACCAGTTAGTCACGTTCAGAGGATCTTCTCTGAGCAAAACGTAGCTCAATACCACCCATTGCATTTCCCGTACAATATAGACAAACCATTTTAAAAAGAAAAGGCCCTGACAAGACCGTGTCGTTTCCATTTGCTTTGGCAGCTGGGGCACCAAATGCACCTGATTTGGCTCCCTTTCAACTGCCTGCTTGGCTATTACTCTCTGAAGTGCAAATTCAGGCTCGGAGTTGTTTATCTTTGGTGTATAATCAGTTCACCTGGTTACAAAAAACGCTAGCAAACGAAGATGATGTGCACTGGGTGCTCCTTGTAATATTTACGCCGCTGCTCTGTGTATATCTCAAACGATCTGAACTTGGCGGGTGCGGAGAGGGAAGAACTTTTGTGACTACATTTTATTACATTTGCTACTATTACAGCGCAACCCAGTGCAATATCTACTTAGGCGTACGTCCCACTGGGTTCAACGGGGGTTATTCCCAAGGTAAGCGTGCTGATAGGACTGTGGCCTCAGTATTTCATTAGCGATGGGTTATTTCTAGGGTTTCGCTGCAGATAGATGACCATGGCTGAGGGATGAATAATTGGCACGAACCAATAATGATACAGGATAGTGAGGAGATGGGAGTCTGAACTTCTCCATGGAAGACTGAACTTTTCACAATTTCTGGACCGATTCCGACAAGCACTGAAAACGCCAGTAATGTGGACGGAAATTTGGGATGCATACAGTCATATGATTATCGTCTTCCAAAACAACTACTCTATTCCGAACCTAAAAACGGAAACCGTAATGCTGGTGGTCAACAAAAGAAGTTTAAAGACTGTCTCAAGGCAAATCTAAAGAAATGTAGTATAAACACCAATAATTGGGAAACACTGGCCTGTGAGCGCTCCAACTGGAGAACAGCCTTTACCAAAGGTGTCATGGGCTTTGAAGACACTCGAACTCAGGACGCAAGGGAGAAACGTGCTAAGAGGAAGGCATGCTTGGCAAACCCTGACTGTGATCAACTCCCGCCTTGAAACCTATGTCCCCACTGTGGAAGGACGTGTGGATCCAGAATTGGCCCCCACAGTCACTTATGAACTCATTATTAAAACAGTGTTTATGGAATACAATCTTACTCAGCTATGAGTGATCGCCAGAGAAAGAAGACGATCTTGGAAGTAAAACGGAATCCGTTCTGGAAGTCTGTTTGACTTCCAAAACGTTCGAAAACCAAATTGTGGCTTCTAATTGGCTGCAGGAAGCTCCTGAAGCCAATCGGAAGCTGCGGAAGCCCAGTCGGAGGTTCAGCTTCCAAAAACATTCACAAACCGGAACAGTCACTTCCAGGTTTGCAACGTTCGGAAGCCGAAACATTCGGGAACTAAGCTGTTCGACTTCCAAGGTACGGCTGTAATTTCAGGTGCTTTAAGGTGGGTAGCACACACAGATTTTTTTAAAAAAATAATAAAGGTACGTACGCTCTTCACAGAGACGCCCCATCCATCCATCTGGGCAGGAACACACATTTGGTCTCTCACAGATGCCGCCATTCTGACACGGGAACCGGCAAATAGCTGGAAAGGGAAGCAGCATCAGGTTAGAGAACGTGAGGCAGTGAAAGCAGAGGATGCGCTACAGAACAGGACACATTCCAATCATTCTTGGCGTTAGGTGGTTTTCTGGGCAAAGTAGGTTTCCTTGCTTGTAAGGATTATCTGGTACAGCATACTGGATGAGCACCTTAATTAGTAGCCAGGAAGTCTTCAGCCGCTGAATTCATTTTCTTAGGTCGCCCTGTCAGCCTAAGCCCCCATCTGCAACACGGGAATAATATTATATTGATTTCCTACGGTTAGAACTCGTCTTTCCTGCAAGGAGCTCAAGGTGGCGCAGTTTGTTTTCTTTTCCCCATTTTATCAACCTGACAACCCTGTAAGGTAGGCTTGCCAGAGAGGAGGTGACTGTCCCAGGTCAGCCAGCGAGTTTCATCGCTGAGTGGTTGATTTATGTGGGATGTGGGATATAATCCATTGGTCCAGTCAAATGCAACATTCTTTATTTTCTTAGAGTGGACACAGGCAGGGGGGTATCTAGTCAGTGTAAGTTCCTGTTCCACTGGTCTGGAGCATTCTCCCCCTGCATGTGACTTGGGAGATGGGCATGGCTCTGGCTGACTCCATAAAAGAGCCAAGTCACACAGCCATTTTCTCAGTCTTGTCTTCTCTCGCTTGCTTGCTGCTCTCCTGCAGCCATTTTGTTCTCTTCATGTAATTTTGCTGTCTGCTGGCTCTCAGCTAGCAGCACATGAGCTCAATCTCCATGTGAGATGAACTCACAGATTGTTATGTAACTAACTAAGTAAAGCCTGCCTTTCAGAGATCAAATCTTGAACTGAAATGTGAGTAAACTTCTTGTTACTTTCAAGGAAAGACTCTTGTGTCTTTATTCTTTTAAGAGGGATAAAAGGGGACACCAGGGCAAGCCAGATTGGATTGCTTAACTAAAGAGATTCAAATGAATCTGCAAACCAGCTTCCTGTGATATTGAGGGGAATCTGCTCTGCTACACCACCCACTAGCGTGAGTGAAGGAAGGATAATACTTATTCAATATATCATTTCCTACTATCCTTAACATTCCCACATCCTAGGCCTTAGTCCAACACTCTACCCAGCTGTCAACAACAGGGTGCATTCCAGATGTTGCCGAACTACAACTCTTGTCATCCCTGGACTTAAGCCATGCTGGGAATCTAACAGCATCAGGAAAGCGCCACATTGACGTCTTCACTGGAGGTAAGACTGGCTTATTTTTACAGAGTTTCTGTAAATTCAATTCAGGATTATTGAAATAATATAGAAGAAATATTTGGCACAGTTAGGAAAAATTAGGTCTTGCATTTGCTGAAGCATGCTATAAATATGTATACAAGAGAACATTCATATGCACTGCTGCCCTCTAGTGGATTCAGTGTTTGACCTACTTCAATCCTTTTCAGTAGGTTAATAATAAAATGAAATGAAATGAAATATTCTGGACCTGGGACCATAGCTACCAAGTCTCCCATTTTTCGTGGGAAACCACTGGATTTTAATCCGTTTCCCGCTGTTATCCTAAATAGAAAAAAACCCCAGAAATCCCCTGGATTTCCTACCTGCCAGGGAGGCTCCATTTCGGGTGCCGCTCTGCCCATGTCTGGGCACCAGAAATCGGGCAGCGGTGGCACTGGAAGTTGCTTCTACGCATGTCCAAACACGCGTAGAAGCGACTTCCGGTGCTGCGCCGCTGCTGATCCCGCATTTTTCAGCGGGAGACTTGGCAGCTATGCCTGGGACTCACCCAGCCCGGTGAATCAGTTTACTGCTCTCCACCCACCCAATTACTGGCTTCAGGAACTTCCTTCCCTTGATATTGGTGGAACAGAGCTGGGCATCAACAGCATATTGACGGCACTTGGCTCCAAATCACAATGGCTGCTCCTGCAGTGACTTCGTACCCAGATACGAAACAGCATGGGCGAAAAGAATGATCCCTGCATAACCCCACAGAACAGCTCCCATGGGTTGAAGAAGCCATCCATTGCTGCTTTCTGAAATTGCTCTCATCAAGATTAAGAGTGGAACCACTACAAAGCAATGCACCCAGCTCCTAAATTCTGAAAGCAATCCAGAAGAATCAATGGGGGGAGGCACTCCTCTGAGTTCTCTCCCAACCAAGATCAACAAACTAGGCCAGGCACCCCCAACCTGTGGCCCTCCAGATGTTTTGGCCTACAACTCCCATGATCCCTAGCTAACAGGACCAGTGGTCGGGGAAGATGGGAATTGTAGTCCAAAACATCTGGAGGGCCAAAGTTTGGGGATGCCTGGACTAGGCTGACCAAGGCAGTTTCGGTCCCAAACCAGAACCTAGATAGTTACTTTGAGACTAGATGACTAATTCTTTCCAAGCACACCTGAAGCTGTCCTGCCACGACCTTCCCAAACACCTTACCAAAGAAGGAGATATGAGCAACTGGAAATTGACAGATATTTCTGGGTCCAGAGACCTCCTCTTGAGGGGATGAACCACTGCCTCTTTCAAAGCTTGTGGCACCACGACCCCTCTCACGGCAAGGCATGAAATCACCCCCTAGACCCAAGCAGTCAACTGCCTCTTGGGCTTGCTTTTATTAGCCAAGAAGGGCAAGAATGGGGAATATATGTAGGGGCTGGACCCCATCCATCATCTCCTCCTGGTCATCAGATTGCAGAAATTAAAACTGATCTGACAACACATTGGGCCACATGGTGGTCTAAGTACCTCTTATCAAACCCGTGTGAAGCACAGCGTCCAATGCGGAACGAATTTGAGCACTGTGTCACACTCACAATACCCAGAAAACCTGTCGCAGGGCAGTTACAGCATTTTGTCTCTTCACAGTACTTAGATCTACTAAGTATGCAGAATACTATGATTTTTGTTGGGAGTAATATATTCTGTACTTTCTCGAGGGGGATCTACAACTGGGAGTGAGCTGCTGAATACTGTATTGGTTTTTCCCTTGAGGTTACACTGAGTCACACTAAGTCTTACTGTCATGAATCCATGGGACAACTCCAGAGTTGCCAGAATATGACATGCAATCTGCTCAGAAACGGTCCCGACTTAAAGTACTCTCACTGCATTTTTAAGACTCGTATTAATTAATATGTCGTTAATTGGGTTAGAATGTATTGATTTGGCAACACCTGGGGCATTTCTTAATACTATTTATTGGTGCTAAAGCCCTACAGGGTTCACGTGAGTCATTGATGCCGACTGCTTTCCCGCTGCTTCTGATGTAGCCCCTTCAAAGGCTTAGGGGCTGGAGGTCTTTTTGCAATGCAAATAGTCTGCATTATTTATAATACACTTCTTCCTTTCTCTCTTTTTTAAAAAGCTCTCTGGGACATGAATCAGGAGAACACAGGAGCCTTTCTGCCTTTGGTCCTTTCTTCTATTACTTATTTTTTTTGGGTAGAAAGGCAAGGATGAATAATGCACAATATTTAATAGATTAAAGAGCTGCATACAATAAAGACAGCTGTCATTTCTGTTTGTAAATGCTCAATGTTTGCTAGGGGCAGATAATCCCACATCCTCTCAAACTGCTGCATGCAGCTGGATTGGGGCAATGTGCAGGTCAGCATAAGGTTGTCATATGTAGACACAAAATGTACACCAGCGCCATCCTTGCTTGCCCTTGCTGTAAAAAAGGTAAAGGTAAAGGACCCCTGGATGGTTAAGTCCAGTCAAAGGTGACTATGGGATTGCGGTGCTCATCTCGCTTTCAGGCTGAGGGAGCCGGCGTTTGTCCACAGAGAGTTTTCTGGGTCATGTGGCCAGCATGACTAAACCGCTTTTGGCACAACGGAACACCGTGATGGAAACCAGAGCGCAAGGAAACACCGTTTACCTTCCCGCCGCAGTGGTACTTATTTATCTACTTGCACAAAAGATGTGTGGGTGTTTTTTTTTAAAAGCTTTAAATTTAGAAGCCTGTTTCCTGAAAGATGTTGTCTCTGAATTCAGCACAGCAAAATCATGACTAAATTAGGAGGATCTCCACCGTCATGGTTCAACCAGGACACAGAGGTCCAGCTCCGAGGGCCTTCTGTCGGTTCCCTCCCTGCAAGAAGCGAAGTTATAGGGAACCAGGCAGAGGGCCTTCTCAGTGGTGGCGCCCACCCTGTGGAACGCCCTCCCATCAGATGTCAAGGAAATAAACAACTATCTGACTTTTAGAAGACGTCTGAAGGCAGCCCTGTTTAGGGAAGTTTCTAATGTTTGGTTTTTTATTGTGTTTTTAATATTCTGTTGGGGACCTCCCGGAGTGGCTGGGGAAACCCAGCCAGATGGATGGGGTATAAATAATGTATTATTATTATTATTATTATTATTATTATTATTATTATTATTTAGACAGTCAGTGCTTCTTTAAGAGTGAACACTGGGGAAACCTCTGGAAAATTCTAGAGAATGTGGCAGGATGGGCCTCTGGCACAGTTGTTATGGCAAAGGCCTATTTACCTCTGCAAGCTGGTGGCGTTGTCCAGGTTGTGTTCTCCAAACAAACGCTTCGGAGGGAGCCTTCCAGCATGTACCCGCTGTAGCACGAGTACGTCACCACATCTCCGTACTGATAAAACGTCCCACGGACCAAAGCGTTTGCTACGTGAGCCGGTGGTCCACAAGATATCTCTAAACAGACACAATAGCAAAACTGTGATTTAAATGGTAAAGCACATCACGATTTGACTCTGAAAAGACCTTTCAGGGAGCTTGAGGGGTAGGGAATTAGTCTGAATATCATATTTGACTTTAGCATTTATGGATATGCAAGGATGCCTGACTTCTAGGCACATGGTTTTTTGCATATGGATTCGGTTGGCAGGCTGGGGCTCCTTATATCTTCCCATATGGTCCCTCCCAGCTGCTGGCCAAATCTGAAAGGTGGGTGGGACTGTCCACTTGTCAATCAGCTGGCATAAGGACACATGGCACTTTGAAGCCCCAACAGCCAAGGAGATCATTGGGCCTTCAAAGCACCGGGTACTCCCTCCATTTGCACTGTGTGTGGGACTGAGTAGGCCCCCCCCAGGCACAGCACAGAACAGCGAGGGGGTGCCTACATGGGGGTGCCTTGTTGGACCCCTTCAAAAAACCTTGCGCCTGGGGCCATAGCCCCCTGACCCCCACACTACGCCCCTGTCCTCCCCATTACATTTACATAAGACCCAAAATGTGAATCTCAACCTTCACAGGCAGAAGACTAGGCATGATTTCAAAGGCATGTCCAACTCTCTCAGATCGCTACTGACACCGATTGATATGATAATCAGCACTTTCACCTGAACGTGAATTAATGCAGACTGGCTTATAAAATCTATTTGTCGACTTGGTTTTGTGTTCTAGCTTCACTGGAGAGAGGAGCTTAATGTTGAAAGCTATTCTCAATAAAAACGAAAGTCGCTTTTCATTACTATATTACTTACTTTCACATTTAGCTCTCGTTGGAGTCCAGGCCTCATCAGAATTACAGGTTATGACAGACGGCCCTCGAAGCTGATAGCCCTCTCGGCATTTGATAAATACCTTTTGCCCGACATGAAAAGTTGTCTCCGATAGGAGGGCATTTTCTGGGATTATGAATGGCACGGGGCACGGATTTGCTGTTAACCGTAGGAAGAGGGGGGGAAATGCAGATAGTAAAAAACCCTGACATATCATTACTTAGTTAAATTACACTACCACTGAAAAATAGGCTTATTTATATTTAGTCCACAACAAGAGCTGTTACCTGTTCATCCCCCCCTTGTTCTGCCCGGACACTGAGGTCCAGCGCCAAGGGCCTTCTGGCGGTTCCCTCGCTACAAGAAGCCAAGTTACAGGGAACCAGGCAGAGGGCCTTCTTGGTAGTGGCACCCACCCTGTGGAACGCCCTCCCACCAGAGGTCAAAGAGAATAACAATTACCGGACATTTAGAAGGCATCTCAAGGCAGCACTGTTTAGGGAAGCTTTTAATGTTTGATGGATTTCTGTATTTTAATATTTTGTTGGAAGCCGCCCAGAGTGGCTGGGGGAACCCGGCCAGATGGGCGGGGTATAAATAAATTATTATTATTATTATTATTATTATTATTATTATTATTATTATTATTATTGCATTCTGTCCATTATTTTAAGTGTATGTTTAACAGTGTGGTACTTATCCATATATATACGTCAACAAAAAAATGGATCTTGCCCTCCCTGCCAATGGTGGCATGGAAGTCACCAAACAGAGATAGCAATGAAAGCCATTAAAGTGAAAAATGTAGGAGTCAAATTTAACATGTCTGGTTACACCCGCACAGTCTGGAAGTCACATTTTCCTGGTGTGTGATCAGACCTATTTAAAAACACCTTAGTCGTGATTGCAATTTGTTTCAAACTGTTTTCAATGTTGTATTTGGCCATCCTCATGGATCTCTCACAGTTATCATGTGTGGTTTGAACCACATACCTGGCTGGCTCAAATCACCTTTTCTACGCTCTGAAGTCCAACCTTTTCTAAGGAGAATGGAATGATCGTTGTGGAAAGGTTATGCCACAATGATCAGGAACGTCAGAGCCATAAAATGCAAGGGATTAGATGTAGTTTAGACTACATGATATGGTGCCTAGCCCCAACACCTGTACCTAAATTCCAATATGTAGTCTTTAATGTGGTAGGTAGAAGCTAAGGTAAAGGACCCCTGAACTGTTAAGTCCAGTCAAAGGTGACTATGGGATTGCGGCGCTCATCTAACTCTCAGGCCGAGGGAGCCAGCATTTGTCCACAGACAGATTTCTGGGTCATGTGGCCAGCATGGCTAAACCGCTTCTGGTGCAACGAAACACTGTGACAAGTGCCAGAGCTCATGGAAATGCCATTTACCTTCCCGCTGCAGCGGTACCTATTTATCTACTTGCACTGGTGTGCTTTCAAACTGCTAGGTTGGGAGGAGCTGGGACAGAGCAACGGGAGCTCATCTGTTGCGGGGATTCGAACCGCCGACCTTCCGATCGGCAAGCCCAAGAGGCTCAGTGGTTTGGACCACAGCGCCACCCGCGTCCCTTTTAATGTGGTTGAATTCTTTAAAGAGAATGTAGACCATAGCTAGTTATTTATGGTGGGCAAACCTTGATAAACTTCACCGAAGGCAAAAAGGCATACTCCAAATTAGAAGTACTTTGTTTTTAAAATTAGACTTCAACTTTTGCATGATACAAAGTAAAAAAGCTAGTTTCCATTACTGAGAAATGAACATACGTTTGCACTGAGGTATAGGATGGCTCCACATTCCTGCTTCTGTGCACTCAGCAATGGGCTCCCCTTCTAAGCTGTACCCTCTGTTGCAATAATATGCAGCCCTGCTCCCAACCGTGTTGTTTTCATAGACAGCATTGCCATTCTCAATGAATTCTGGATCTTCGCATCTGGTTTCTAAACAATGGTAAGTTAGTTAGGACAATTGTTTCTTTGCAGTGAATTGTTTAACAAGAGAAGCATCAGAAGAGCAACGAGGTTCTATCAGGGCTCCCCAACACCCCTCTGAAGATGTGGATATCTGTGAAGACAATCTGGACCTCTCACTCGTTTGGCATAAGAGGTCAGTGTATAAACAGATCGCCAGTGTCCCCAGCCACAAGAAAACTAGCAGGACACTCACAAATGCAAAACACAACCCACAAATCACCTTTGCAGGACGGAAAGGGTTTACTCCAGGTTCCATTGGCCAAGCAGGTGATGTTTTCGGGCCCAAGCAAGTGATATCCAAAATCGCATACAAAGGATATGTTACTTTTGTAGTATGTGTTTTCTACGGCTACAGGCAATGCATTTTCCACTCTTGGAGGTGGTTCACATCTTATGCCTGCAAGAGAAATGAAGCTTGTGGTCAGTGGAGAAAGAGCTTAATCGGGAGCCAGGTCTTGAATGGTATGGTAAGCAAAACCTTGACTTAGCTTAGCTTAGCATGGTGTGGGAGCCCTCTCTGAGAGACCACATGTTCTTGCAGTCCCAGTAAGTCACAATTCGTTTTACTAACAGCAGGAAACGGTTCTGTAGGGAAAGTGGGCGCAGGGAGGTTTTCCTTCCTCTTTTATAATGCTAGAACTTGGGGGACATTGAATGAAGCTGGGAAGATTCAAGACAGAAAGAAGGAAGCACTGGGTAAAGGTAAAGGGACCCCTGACCATTAGGTCCAGTCGTGACCGACTCTGGGGTTGCACACTCATCTCACATTATTGGCCGAGGGAGCCGGCGTATAGCTTCCAGGTCATGTGGCCAGCAGGACAAAGCCGCTTCTGGCGAACCAGAGCAGCACATGGAAACGCCGTTTACCTTCCCGCTGTAGCGGTTCCTATTTATCTACTTGCATTTTGACGTGCATTCAAACTGCTAGGTTGGCAGGAGCTGGGACCAAGCAACGGGAGCTCACCCCATTGCAGGGATTCGAACCGCTGACCTTCTGATCAGCAAGCCCTAGGCTCAGTGGTTTAACCCACAGCGCCACCTGGGTCCCCCCCATGGGATGTAGTGATGGCCAATGACTGATCCAGCATGCCTCATCTCATGGTCAGGTGATTCTGGGTTTTTAAAAAAAGATTTTGGTTTTTGATAATAGATTTCTTGGTACACATATGTGTTTTTGCCTATTGGTGGGTTTTGTTGTTTTTATTGTTTGTTGTACATTGCTCTGGGCTCCCTTTTGGAAGAAGGGCAATTCATAGCTTCAGTAAACAATAAATAATAATGCTAGGACTAATAAAACAATTTGGGGGGGGGGGAAACTAAGACACCCATTCTTTCCCTTTTCCCTTGTTACATGACCACCAACATAGCTTTGCCTGAAGGAGAAGGCTTCGTTTTTCTACTGAAATTTACCTAATGTGATATACCTCTCACTTGGAGAACTTTTGTCAACAGACACTGGTATTTACTTACTCACACACGTAGGGGCCGAGGGGCTCCACTTCTTGTTAACATGGCAAATCCTTCGAGCTGGCCCCTGTAGCTCAAATCCCTGATCGCATTTGTAGAGAACTTCATCTCCAAGCACAAAATCTTTGCCGAGAATGGATCCATTATCTATTGATTCAGGGGGCCCACAGGATATCTCTGAATGAAAACAACACAGGTGATCTTTTCAGTAAAGACTGCATACACAGTACAGTGGTACTTTGGAAGTTGAACGGAATCCTTTCCGGACGTCTGCTCAACTCCCAAAACGTTTGGAAACCAAGGCACAGCTTCTAATTGGCTGCAGGAAGCTTCAGCAGCCAACTGGAACCTGCTGAACCCGCGTCGGACGTTCGGGTCCCAAATAACGTTTGCAAACCGGAACACTCACTTCCGGGTTTGCGGCGTTCAGGAGCCAAAACTTTCGACTTGCAAGGCGTTCAGAATCCAAGGTACGACTACTTAGCTTTGTTTACTTTGCTGGTATGGATGAGTTCGTGGTATGGATGGGGGGAGGGGAGCATCTCAGAATCTCTGCCTAGGACCCAAACAGACTCCGCAGTCAAAGTAATGGCCAGATGCATTTCAAATGAAATTTGAAAGAAACTGACCTACACCGGCAAAAGCAACGTAACATATTTCAATATTACACCTTTTTTGGGGGTGGTGGTGGTGGCCATGTTCAAATTAAGCTTGACATATAATAAAATTAATGCATAGCTTACTTCTGCAGACTGGTGTTGCTCCACTCCAGTGTTTATCTGCTCCACAAATACGCTCTGCATCACCCTATTGGGCAAAAGAATAATTCAGAAAAGAGCACAAAATATCCTGTTCTCACAGGAAATCTGATATTGGGCAGAGGAATCTTAGACCAGCAGATCTTTGTTTGAGCAAGGTTACATCAGCTAATTCTAGCAGATTCTCCTGCCCCACTGAAGCCCTGTATAAGAAAGCACACACAGTTCTGGAGGGGCTCAACCTCTGGAGCTGAGAGGAGGAGGAGGGAAAGGATAAATTGATTGCACAAGCTATCTCCTTCATGCACAACCACTGGGTACAGCCCAAGGAATAACAGAAGTAGAAAAGCATTATCAAAGAAATATGAAAGCATTCTCTCATAAGTCCGTGGGGGAGAGCTGGGTTGGCAACTTGAATAAAATATTTGGAGTGATGGGGTCCAGGTAAACCCCGTCTCACACAACCAATAAATGGGAACTGAAGAGGAGGGGTACCCTAGACAAAGCTCAATGAAGATTAAGCAATGGTCATGAAATGTCAAGTACAGGAGTTCCCCATCTCCCTTCTGGTGGCTCACCGATAAGAATCAACAAGCATTTGGTAGATTTATAGCCTTTTTATTACAGCATTCTGTTACAAGCACTAAACAGGCAACCCTCCGCAAGGATATTAGTTGCCTACTCTGACTCCTCCCCACTTCCGCAGCAAGAAGCGCTCCGATGGGAAGTTCCTCCCCAATGTCTTTTTTTTTCTCTGACACGCTCGGACCTCCAAGTTCAGGGGGAGGGAGGGGGTTCTCCCCCACTCTTGATTGATGTATCGCCCAGCTGCTCCCTCCCTTCTGGTTGCTTAGCTACTATATCATAGCTGGGTAGCTCCTTTCTTAACTGAGCAGCTTCTGTGTCTGCCTGTCTCCCTGTTTCTGGACGCTGGAAGCAAAGGGGGGCGGCGAATATTACCCCTCCTCTTCTGTTAGGAGCTGCTTTTCCTGCAACTGCATTCCCCAATCTTCTGATCCAGACCAGCCCCTGACATGGAATGCCAAGTGAGTATTGTGGGTTGGTGGTGGAAAAGGAAATTGAGTATCTTGGAAGGTTTTTTTTGTTGCAGGTCCCACTTGCGTCATTAAAACTGATCTGATTTTTTTAAAAGCGCCTTCTCTCATTTCCCTTCCTGATACTACTGTGTTCATCTTTTGCCTCTGAGTTCCACTGCGTTTTACCATTTTAATGTTATTGTGAAATATTTGGGAATTTGTTTACACAAGGGCAGCATACAAACATTTTAAATAATAAATAAACAAATACTCTCCCCTCCCATGATATTATGTTATTACTATGAACAACAAATATGCAGCATTTTTTTGGCATGTTAAGTATTTTAGAGTAATTATCTCCTTCATTAGAGTCATTAAGGCAACCCCATGGCATTAATGGACCGATCTACACAAGCAACAGAATGAGATGAGGGAATCCTGTAGATGTTGAGTTTACTGTACCATGCCAAACTGCAGGTTTGCAGAATCCTGTTTTCAAATGCTTCCTCATATGAAGATCTTTCAAATAAAAAATTAGCACCTCAGGCTGAAAAATTCTTACCCAGCCCTCTCCCTCGTGTGCTACTTTCAGGTTCGTTTTGTTTTTGTACAGCAAGAGAGTCAAAAATACGATTCGCTGCCTGCAATTTGAAGTGCTACAGCTCTCTCATCTCAGAACTACCAGTTTATTTGCCCCTCGTTGTGTTACACGTGGAGATCCAGCTACAGTCTAACAGATGCAGACCTACAACTAAAGCTTCACAAGCAATCATCCCAACTTGGGTCCAGTTTCTGGTGTACCAGTTTGAAAGGTGCATTGGACGTATAGCTTTGTGACTTAATTCTTTTAAGAATGGCTTTGCCAATCCCCGTGGTTTAATGAGTGGCAAATAAGATACACTTCATAAACGATGCAGCATATTTGCATTTTATTCTCAAGTGCAAATGATGGGTGCGAGAAGCTTTTCCCAATAAAGAGCTTCCTCCTGATTGAAACCTAGCATGCCATCTACTGGGCAACATACTAACCAACAGAATGAAGAAAAGATTGAATGGACTTACTTCCAACTCATAACCAGAACTGCATTTATAAAGAACCATGTCTTTGTAATTGTATCTGCTGCCAATCATTATTCCATGTTCTGGAGCCTCAGGCTTTCCACAGGAAACAGGAGCACAGATCTCGCTTGAAAACAATGGCATCCAGTTACCGTTATTCTAAAAAGAGGGGGGAAAGTATCTCCATGGCTTGCTAAGCAACAAATATCTTTTTTAAAAAAACAAGATATATAAAGTGTAAACAGCCTAAGAACAAATAAGTTTGATATGCAGAGTTTAAGAAATGACTGGACTGAAGAATTGGGACGTTGACTAGTAGCTAGACCAGGGTTTCCCAAACCTGATCTCTAGCTGTTTTTGGACTACAACTCCCACCATCCCTAGCTAGCAGGACCAGTGGTCAGGGATGATGGGCTTTTTAGAATGGTGTCAGGGGTATGACATGCCCTGTGCTTTTCTGGATTGCAACCTGCACTTTTTGGAATTGAGAAGAGTCATAACCAAAAGATCTGACGATTAGCAGAAAGGTGTTTAATCACACAGAAAGCATTATTTGGATCAAGAAAATGTTGAGTAGACATTATTTAGCAGCAAGAATTTCTTCCAAATTGTTGAATAGCATTTTTTAATTCTAAATATTTCAAATTCTGTAGACATAAACTGTTCCATGCCAAATTACAATGATGCAACCATTGCTTGCTAATCAAAGTCATTTAACAGTTTTCAGTAACGTGTTGTTACTCTGTCTCTCACAGCTGCAATAAACCTACCATTAAAATTATGGGCTGGTCATTTCTTCGTCAGAGGGCAAACGGGAAAATTTAGCAGGGGATCAAATACTTCCCCCCCTCACTGTATCTAGAAAAACAAAAGGATAAAACTCCACTACTTAATAGGAGCAGGGCCATGCTTCTCTAAGGAGGATAATTTGACACAATTCTCATATGTCAAGTTTTATTGAGGTGGCATGGAATGCCCTGCCTTTCAAATACAGAATTAACTTCCTCTAAATTCAACACTAAGGGTGCAATCCTATATATACACTTAAAGGCTAAGGACCCCTGACAGTTAAGTCCAGTTGCGGACGACTCTGGGGTTGCGGCGCTCATCTTGCTTTACTGGCCGAGGGAGCCGACGTTTGTCCGCAGACAGTTTTTCCAGGTCATGTGGCCAGCATGACTAAGCTGCTTCTGGCGAACCAGAGCAGCGCATGGAAACGCTGTTTACCTTCCTGCCGGAGCAGTACCTATTTATCTACTTGCACTTTGACGTGCTTTCGAACTGCTAGGTTAGCAGGAGCAGGGACCGAGCAACGGGAGCTCACCCCGCCGTAAGGAATTGAACCGCCGACCTTCTGATCGGCAAGCCCTAGTCTCAGCGGTTTAGACCACAGCGCCACCTGGGAATAAGTCCCATTTTTTGCACTGGGACTTACTTCTGAGTGGGAATGCATAGGATTGTGCTGCCAGTCTGGAACGGTGCTGTTATAAAATGGTTACGAGGGAGGATTATTTTCATATCAATATTTTTTAAAACAGCAACGCAGTTTGGTTTTCATTTAGCGGAAGAAGAGCCTGGTGTATTACCATAACATTATTATTTTGTTGCTCTTCAGGAATGACTTCAGTAGGCACAGATATATGACTCTTAAGACAAGGATTAAAACAGAGCAAAAGTAAGACAAACCTTTACCTGGCATGTGGAAGTGTTTGCTCCATTCAGAAGATAGCCTTCCTGGCATGATAAGGTAATGCTCTTGTTCACGGTGAATTCATCACCCGAAATAATTACATTGGTTGTATTTGTTGGCAGGTAGCATTTTCTGGGGCAACAGGAAATACTGTTAGGGGACCAGTGGCCATCTTCCTGACAGGTGCATGTATCCATTTCTGTCTCCATCACATAACCCTCCAGACATCTGCAACATGTAAGTCACACCGGGGTCACCAGCAATAGGTACATATTGCATGCTCTGAACTGCTGAAGTAAATCCTAAGGTACACCTGTTAGCTGTTTTTGATAAAATAAGACGCCTTACATAAGACTTGAAGATAAAAATTTACCTGTCAGGCTGGCAACAGTTGAACAACAAATATTATTCGCATATCTATTAATGAATACAGTGGTACCTCGGGTTACAAACGCTTCAGGTTACAGACTACGCTAACCCAGAAATAGTACCTCAGGTTAAGAACTTTACCTCAGGATGAGAACAGAAATCGCGCGGTGGTGGCACAGCGGCAGCAGCAGGAGGCCCCATTAGCTAAAGTGGTGCTTCAGGTTAAGAACAGTTTCAGGTTAAGAACGGACCTCTGGAAGGAATTACAGTAAGTTCTTAACCCGAGGTACCACTGTACAATGCATCTCCCTCCCTTGAGCCCAAGAGAGGGTTTAATCCACGGGTGTCAAACACAAGGCCCGGGGGCCAAATCCAGCCCGCCAGACCTCGTCATGTGGCCCGCCGAGCGCCCCAGCCAGCGGGACCCAGCAGCGGGACCTTGCTGCTGAAGCGCCGCGCCGACAAAGCGCCGACAAACAGCTGGGGCCTGGAGGGTAGAAAGGCAGCTGGAGCAGCGCTGCGTGGAGCACCCCGAGCCACAGCAGGAGAAGGAGGAGGCAGCTTGCCGGGTCAGCGCCCAGCAGCGCCGCACGGAGAGTCCCGAGCCTCTGCGACGCAGCAGTGCTCTGTAGCACTTTGAATCCTCCTCCTCCTGCCACGGCTCGGCGCCTGGAAACGGCTGCTGCTGCTGAAGCACAGACAAAGCACTCAGCAGCACCGCGTGGAGGAGGAGGATGATTCAAAGTGCTACAGAGCACTGCTGCGTCCCAGAGGCTCGGGACTCTCCATACGGCGCTGCCGGGCACCGACCCGGCAAGCCGCCTCCTCCTCCTCCTCTTGCCTCACCTCCTCCTCCTCCTGCCGCGGCTCAGCCTCATGAACGTGAGCTCAGCAGCGGCTCAGCCTCACGAACGTGCAACTCTGAGGCTTTACGCACGTCTCCTAAAACGGACACCCGCTGCCTCATGCTGCACGGGAAATGCTTTTTGCCCCTGGGTCCCTTCGCGCTCTTTTCTGGCGCTGAATCAAGGCGGCGACCCCCCCTTCCCTTTCTTTCTTCCTCTCTCTCTCGTTTTTATTCTTTCTTTCCCTCTCCTTCCTTCCTTCTTTATCTCTGTCTTCTCTCCCTCTTTCTTTTTCTTTCCTTCTTTATTCCCTTCCTTCTTTCCTACTCTTCTTTCTCTCCCCTCTTTCCTTCCTTCATCTCTCCCTCCCACTCCCTCTTTTCTTCCTTCCTTCCTCCCTCCCCTCCCCTCCCTCTCCCTCTCCTCAGAAACATAGGATGCTGCTTTATACTTCTGGCCCTTAAACCCTGGAACCAGGAGAACAGCTCCAGTGAGTCAACCTCAGCCAGTCCCTTTGGTGAAGGGTGGTGGCTCACTGGCAGAACATCTGTCCTGCATGCAGAAGGACCCCAGCATCTCCAGGTACCAGTAGCTCTGCAAAGCTCCTGCATGAAACCCTAGCGAGTCTCCACCACCCAGTGCAGTTACCAAAAATCATTTTTCAATAAATTGTACAATAATTGTACATTTGAATATCTACTTGCCATTATTCTGACTATGTTAGTTATTACTTACATTATTACAAAAAACAGTAATAATTGAATGCAGTGACAATAATTTATGATAATAAAGAGTGGACACATAGTCCTACAGATACAACCGGCCCTTTGAGGGTGACCAAACTGCTGATGCGGCCCCCGATGAATTTGAGTTTGACACCCCTGTATCCCTTTTGCTTTCAAAGCTCCTTCATAGCAGTGCACAAGCTATTAATCCATAGCTTGCCTGTCTTCACAAACACCTCCAGACAGCACCTGCATGAAGCCACCTTTTCAAATAATCAACTAACAGAATGACCAACCAACTCCCAAACGCCAACTGCCACCTCCTTTCCCCCAATACCGTTTATTCTTTGTGAAATAAAATTACAATGCAAACACAAAACAAGCATCTGTAGGGGATGACTGTGTCTGATGACTTAACAATCCTACATCTTGTAAGGGGAGAAAGGAAGCTTGCCATAAAACAACCTGAGCAGGGTTTAATGGAGATGGAAAGGTGCTTCAGAGAGCAGTTTGCAAACCGTTCTCTGAAGTGACTCCCCATCTCCATTAAACGGTGGTGTTCAAACCCCATTAAAAGGTGGGCTGAGCTGTGATGGGGAGGAGCTTAAGGTTAGTTGGGAGTGGAATGGGAGGTTGGAGGTTGGAGTGAGCTCTGAGGGGATGGGTGAGGTGCAAACAGAGGAGGGTTTTGGTCAGGTATAAAGAGAGATTGGCGAGGTATGGGGGGAAGCAGGGTTGGCAGGTCGGCAGAGCAATCAGGAGTAGCAACCCCAAGTTATGTATGTATGTATGTATGTATGTATGTATGTATGTATGTATGTATGTATGTATAGTGGAACCTCGGTTTATGAACACCTCGGCTTACGAATTTTCGGTTTACGAACGCCGCGGACCCATCTGGAACGGATTTATTCACTTTCCATTACTTTCTTTTTTTTCTCCCCCCCCCTTTTACTTTCAATGGGAAAGTTCGCTTCAGTTTATGAATGCTTCAGTTTATGAACAGACTTCAGGAACCAATTACACCCATGCTTTGGGTTAAGTACGCTTCAGAATGAGTACTCCGCAGACCCGTCTGGAACGGATTAATCCACTTTCCATTACTTTCAATGGGAAAGTTCGCTTCAGTTTATGAACGCTTCAGTTTATGAATGCTTCAGTTTATGAACAGACTTCCAGAACCAATTGTGTTCATAAACCGAGGTACCATTGTATGTACATATGTGATGCTAGGCATTCTAAGGCGGACTAGGGCTTGTAAATACAGTGGTACCTTAGTTTAAGCACAGCTTAGTTTATGAACAACTTGGATTAAGAACGCTGCAAACCCGGAAGTCAATGTTTTGGTTTGTGGACTTTGCCTTGGAAGCAGAATATGTTCCGCTTCCTGTTGAGCGTTTTCCATTTGTAAATTGAGTCCCCTGCTGCTATGGGAAAGCACGCCTTGGTTTAAGAATGCTTTGGTTTAAAAACAGACTTCCGGAACGCATTAAGTTCATAAACCAAGGTACCACTGTATATTGATATATTGTCCAAAGCCAGTTGGAAGTCCATATAGTGATATCAGTTTCATAATTTTTGACCTGGCAACATATCACCAATCGTGTTTGTGTGCTATGGAAAAACAATGATTGTTTTGTGGGGGAAACAGTGAAGCCAGCCAAGGCTTCTCTCTATTTTTGTAGTCCCTGTTAACTCTGCCGGTTCAGCTCTCCCCTGCCTCTTGCAAGGGGCAGTAAATCAAAATAGCAGGCCCTGGCAAAATCCACGATGCCGGAAAAACCACAAAGCCAGCCAATGACTCTCCATAGTTCCCTCCTTATTTCAGACATCATGATTTATTGGTATGTTGTGATATTTTTGCTGGTGATATATCGCGATGCTGGAAACCAGGTATCGCCCAGGCCTAATACTCTTAGACTGGCATGTGAATTCTTCTTACCTGTACTGTACTTTGCTCCCATAGGCTTGCGACTCTCCAACGGCAACTGCATGAAGGACAGAAGGTGGTGGCCCACAAGTCAGTAAGGTGCAGCTTGGATAGGGCTTGGTCCAGGCTCCCTTTTCCGTGCATGTCAATTCTGATCTCCCTTGCATCACGTAGCCCAGTTCGCAATTATAAACGATGGCATTCTGGTCTACAGAGCTGCTCCCGTTGATGAATGCGTTGGGGATTGTTGGCGGGGGGCCGCACGAGATCTTCCCACAGTGCGGAAAGCCAGAACTCCATCTGCCGGCAGCTTCGCACGTGATTTCTGTGGGTCCTAGCAGCTTGAAACCTTCCAGGCACTGAAACTCTACCCTCTCGCCGCAGCTGAAATGGTTGCCTACAATTGCCCCGTTCTGAATCACGGGCACAGGGCATTCGCAAGGCAGGCAAGAGGGGGCTGTTCCGTTCCACATCCCATTAGACATACACTGCCTCACTGGGTTCCCCTGTAACTCATAGCCAGGAAAGCAGATGTACTTTATATATTTCCCATAAGTGAAGACCGAGCCGTTCAGAAAGCCGTGAGAGATGTCCTCAGGAGGCTCACAGCTGACAGACTCACAGAAAGGAGCCTCTCTATCCCAGTTACCGTCAGCCTGACAGATACGTATGGATGCACCACGCAATACATACCCTTCGTCACAGCGATGCTCAATTCTCTTCCCAAAGCCAAATTCTGACCCGCTAGTCTGGCCGTGACGAAGCGCTGGTGGTTTGGGACATTGGATCATCCTGCATAGCGGAGATCTCCCACTCCATCGTCCATCTGCAAGGCAGACTCTCCTCTGGTCCCCTTCCAGGACAAAACCTTCTTTGCAGCTGTACTCAATATGTTTTTGGAACGTATATTCCTCTCCTAGCACTTGGCCGTTCTCTAAATTAGGGATTTGGCTGCAGGAAATGGGAAGGCAGATCGGCTCATCCCCATCCCAATTCTGATCGGCCTGGCACGTTCTCTTACCTGGACCATTTAACTGAAACCCAGGGTCGCACTCATAGTGGACCACGCTCCCGTAGGTGCGACCTTCCCCTCTTATTGTGCCATTCGTGGGCCTGCTGAGCCCTGTACATGATGCTACTTTGCAAATTGGGGCTTCGTCACTCCACTGCCCATTGGGCATACAAAGCCTCGTTTCTGAGCCCACCAGCTTGTACCCTGGTTTGCAGGTATACTTCACAGAGCTACCAAGCGTGTTCTCTGTAAAATTCGCGAAGCCGTTTTCCGGGTGCGGCAGCAATTCGCACCGACTGGAGACACAGACAGGGGCACTGCCGTTCCACATGCCGTCCTCTTGGCAAGCCAGCTTGGAATTCCCTAAGAGTTCGTAGCCAGGGTAGCAGCTATACAACACCATAGTCCCATATAAGTACCCTGACAACGGCAGCGTGTTAATGGCCTTTGAATAAATTTGCATGTCTTTCTGGTTATCAAGTATTAGGGAGTAAAAAGGTGGGCTGGCCGTAGGGAACCCCTCTTCAAACCCTCCTCCATGGTCAAAAAGCTTCTCATTGCTGCTAATTGCTATATATCCCCCAAAATCTATATGGGGAGGAAGGCCACAATCCGTCGGCAGGCATACTGGGCTAACACTAGACCAACCTGACTCTTCACAAGTCTGCATGGCAAGACCTGACAGCTGAAACCCTGGCATACAGCTGTATATCACCATAGCGCCATAGCTGTAATCTGCACCTTCGACGAAGCCGTTCTCAATGGGCTGCGGAGGATCGCAGTTGATAGCTCTGCAAGAGGGAATTTCCGCATCCCACTCCCTTGTCTCCAGGCAGCTCAGGACACTTTCCCCTTCAAGCTGGAATCCTCTGTCGCATGAGTAGGTAACGGTCTGCCTGTAGTGCAGGTCAACATACGAATATCGGCCATTCTGAATCTCCCTGGGCTTGGAACACTCAATGGGTTTGCAAGTTGGCTTCCTCCCAAGCCAGTGGCCGTCCTCCCCGCAAAGTATGGTCATGTTCCCCACTAGCTCAAAGCCCGGTTTGCAATTATACAAAGCAGTGCTGAGGTAGGTAAGGCCTTGCACGTCTACAATGCCGTTCTCAACTTCCGCTGGCTGTGGGCACTCCACCGGAATGCATTCTGGCAGCGGGCTGCTCCACGTACCGTCGGCTTGGCAGCTGATGGTCGAAACACCTTTCAGCAAAAAACCATCCATGCACGTGTAGCTCACGGTGTTGCCAAAATGAAGGGAAGACACCAGAGAGTCCGAAAAGGGAATGTAAGGCGGCCTAGGGCACAGTATAGCTTGGCAAATAGGGAAAGAATCGTTCCACTGTTGGGACGTCAAACATTTCAATACGGAGGCACCGTGCAAAGCGAAGCCCTCTTTGCATGAAAACTGCACCACGCCTACTTGGCCAGCCATCTCCTTCATGACCAGCTGATTCTCAATTAGCGGTGGCTCAGAGCACTTTGTCGGGACGCATTTGGGGTTTTGTTTTCGGTTCCACACCCCAGAGTTCTGACAAGTCCAGGAGGCATCTCCCATCAGCTCATAGCCTTCGTCGCAGAAGAACCTGACTTTTGCTCCCACTTCAAAACCTTCTCCCTTGCTGAAGCCATGCTGGAGAGGAGGTGGTTTTGCACAAGTGACAAGTGTGCAGAAAGGGGTACTCTGCCACTGACGGTTAGCTTGGCAAGTGATTGTTGCACTTCCATTCAGTTGATAACCAGGATTGCACCGAAATCTCACTTCGCTCCCAAAGGAACGCCCTGTTGCAACCTGTAAAACGGACCAGAACAAACTTTAGGGCTTACAAAACGTTGCACACCTAGCAGATAAACACTGACTTCTGACAGTTCATAAATGTTAAGGCTTTGACTGCGAGAACGACAAATACCATTCCCCCCCTATCCCCCACTTAAACAGTTAAAGATTGTCACCAATTCCAGTCTTTCTCTGTGCAACTGAGGTGGTGCATTCGCTGTGTGGCCAGTTTCATAGGACCGGATGAAACAAAAACTCCAAAAATTGAATGTTGAAAGACAGTATTATCAACAAAACACAAACTCAAAGTGAAATAAATGTGCCTGTACACCTGAACAGGTTTTGCTACCCCTTTCAGCATTTTTATGGATACTGAATGGGAAAAGTGATATTGGATACATCTTTTGGTTATCCCTAAATATCTGCCCACCATCTGTACAACCTTTCAAGCTCTATGCGGCCTAGGACCCTCGTACTTGCGGGAATGCCTCTCCTGGTATGTCCCGCAGAGGACCCTAAGGTCCATGAATAATAATAGCTTAAAGGTCCTGGGCTCTAAGGAAGCCAAACTACCCTCCACCAGGGCCAGGGCTTTTTCAGTGATGGCTCCAACCTGGTGGAATGCCCTGTCCCACGAGACTAGGGCCCTGCAGGACTTGATCCCCTTCCACAGGCCCTGTAAGACAGAGCTATTCCGCCTGGCCTTCAATTTGAATTAGCATGATCCTCCATTCCCCTTTCCCTTTCCTTTTCCATGAGGAAACCCTTTTGGGACCCCACATTTAAACTCTTCCCTGGTTTCCTTGCTGGCCCTAGCAGGACCAAACTTGGCCAGTTAGCCCTGGCGATTACTTGACGTTTACTAAACTGGGTCCCCCCCCCAAATGAGCCTGATTTTTTTGAATTTTATTGACATGGATGCTATACTTATGTTGTATTTTATGCTGTTTTTAAACTGTTTTTAAAGTTGCTTTTAACTAATGTTTCATATTTGCTGTTAGCCGCCCTGAGCCCAGTTTTCAAATTGGGAAGGGCGGGGTATAAATAAAAATTTATTATTTATTATTATCATTACAGGGAAAAAAAAACCATTAAACTCAGCCAGCGAAATGTTTCCTGGATTTCTTAGTGTCCTGTTTAAAAGCACTTCACTTATCGGATTAAGTTGCACATATCTGGTTTTTAGAAGTCTGATTCAGAGACTAATGCATTTCCATAACTACGTTAAACAACAATTCTGCTTTTAATTATTTTTTCCCAAGTTCATTGGCCTGGACTTTTAAACTACTGAACCTTCCAGTTGCTAATGCTGCCTATGCTCAAGGCCTTAGCCAGTACCTCAATGACTCCATTTGCAAGTTTGGGTGGTTCCCCACAGGACACTGGGTGACAGGTGGGCATAGCAGCGCTCCACGTTCCGTTTGCCTCGCATGTCCTCTTCTTCTCTCCTTTGATATAGTACCCTTTAGTGCAGCTGTAAGCCACGATGGCCCCAAAACTGTAATTTGTGCCGATTGCATAACCGTTCTTAATGCCTGCTGGTTCCCCGCAGCGAACAGGAATGCACTGGATAGTCAAAGGAGAAGGGTTCCATTGCCCTCCCCGAACACACTCAATCTTAGCGGACGTGTTTAAGACAAAGCCCTCTGCGCACTTGAAGCTCACAACGGACCCGGCTGCAAATTTGGCCTTGTTTGACGATTCCAAGATGCTGTAAGGCGCAGGCAGCGGTCTCTCGCAGAAGTCGGCGATACATTCCGGAATGTCTTTGTCATCCGGGGGCACCCACTTCCCCTGGGCATTGCACAGCAGCTGGGCATTGCCAGCTAAACTGTACCCATCAGTGCAGTAGTAGATCGCTATATCGCCGAAGAGACGGTGGCCGCTTTCCGGAGAGGCATGTTCCACAGAGGGAGGCTCATCGCATGAAACGGCCACACATTGCTGGTGACTCAGGTTCCACTTGCCGCTCGCCAAGCATTCCACAGTTTCAGGGCCAATTAATGTGTAGCTGTGGAATGGAAAGGAAAAAGCAACGTTAGACTCATAATAGAATGGACTTCTAACATCATACAGTGGTGATAATAATAATAATAATAATAATAATAATAATAATAATAATAATAATATAACCTTCCTTCTTAATTGTTAGAAATATGACTCCTAATTCAAAGCACGTTTTTTTAAATTATTATAACAAATACATTTAGCCACCTACTGCCTCCCAGGAAGCATGCTTAGGGTCTCAGGCAGTGTCATGCTGGCCTGGTTTGCAAGTCATGGTGGTAGTAGTAGTAGTAGTAGTAGTAATAATAATAATAATAATAATAATAATAATTTATTTATTTATACCCCACCCATCTGGCTGAGTCTCCCCAGCCACTCTGGGCGGCTCCCAATCGAATATTAAAACAATACAGCATTAAATATTAAAAACTTCCCTAAACAGGGCTGCCTTCAGATGTCTTTTAAAAGTAGGATAGCTATTTATTTCCTTGACATCTGTTGGAAGGGCGTTCCAACAGGGTGGGTGCCACTACCGAGAAGGCCCTCTGTCTGGTTTCCTATAACTTCACTTCTCGCAATGAGGGAACCGCCAGAACAGAAGGCCCTCGGCGCTGGATCTCAGTATCCGGGCAGAACGATGGGGGTGGAGACGCTCCTTCAGGTATACAGGACCGAGGCCGTTTAGGGCTTTAAAGATCAACACCAACACTTTGAATTGTGCTCAGAAACGTACTGGGAGCCAATGTAGATCTCTCAAGACCTTGGTTCTTGAACGGCTTGGCTCCCAAACAAATCGGCTCCTGACCGCTGCAAACCTGGAAGTAAGTGTTCCGGTTTGCAAACGTTTTTCGGCAGTCGAACGTCCGACGTGGCTTCCGCTTGAGTGCAGGAAGCTCCTGCAGCCAATAGGAAGCCGCGCCTTGGTTTTTGAACAGTTTCGGGAGTTGAACAGACTCTCGGAATAGATTAAGTTCGAGAACCAAGGTACCACTGTAAAAGTTTTGAAATGTACTTAATTTTTTTTGGGGGGGGGGTTAAGTTGCCATGGGAAAGTTTTATTCTGAGAAAGAATGGGATATAAACGATTAAAATGAACTAGAATATACCTTTTCTGCAAACCTTGGAAACTAGTGGTAGAGTAAGTCACTTTCAAATTCCACTGATTTCAACAGGAGAGTTAAGTTATTTTAAATTGCTGGGACTTAAAAGTGTTTAACTTTGGAGACGCAGATCAAAACAAGTCACAGCTATGAAAGTGTTTTGGCACGCCTGCAATTATTTCTTTCCTAGATATATTTCCTTAGATGCAATTCACTGGCGGTGCTTGGGCTCCTCCTACTGATGGGTGCTATCTTTTGCCCCCCCCCCAATCAAGTAGTTATGACACTGCTAGCTCTAAAACAAATCTTTCAGGGAGCTTTGAACATGAGGTTCCGTTGAGCTAACACATCTCCGAGACCAAAAGACGGATGCTCTTTTTCAGCCCAAACATTCCTTTCTGGGCAAGCATCCAGGAACCACTTGCCAGTGTTACGGGGGCAGAGGCAGAGGTAGACAGAGCAATGAATATAAATCTTCCCTTTGCACAGGAGGCAATTTCACTCTCACACATCCCTCTCTATCCAGGCAAGCAAAGAGACAGCATGAGAGTTGAAGGACACTTCTTAGCCAGGCAAGCACATTTGGGGTACAGAGCTTTGGAGCTGTGCAATATATTGATAAACGGCGTTCAGTTAGCAATTCTGGTTTCAGACAAATTGAGCTGGCAATACATTGCAATGACTGGGGAGCCGCAATGTATTTGCCTCTTCTCAGGTTCCATCTGCCTGCCTGCCTGCACCTTTGAGGAACCCACCCCCCTGGCTCAAGCTGAACAGTTGAAAGAAGCCTTGATGCCCCCTCTGACCTTACCTTCCAAGTCCCAGACTGCAGAATCCGGGACCAGCAGCCGTGTGACACCGGAAGTTGCATCGACGTAACTTCCGGTGTCGCTTTGCCCTTCTATGGGCACCAAAAATGGCTGCCGTAAGAACTTACTGGTTTGTCATTTGTTAAGAAAGTGAAATACCTTGGTGTAAATATGACGGCAAAAAAATTGAATTTATTTAAGGATAATTATGTTAAATTGTGGAACGAAGATAAGAGTGATTTAGAAACCTGGACAAACTTAAAATTGTCTTTGTTGGGCCGTATTGCAACTGTTAAGATGAATGTATTGCCAAAAATGTTGTTTTTGTTTCAGTCTATACCTATAATTGAAAAGATTGAATGCTTTAAGGAATGGCAAAAGGCGATTTCGAAATTTATATGGCAAGGGAAAAAGCCAAGAATTAAATACAAGTTACTTACTGATGATAAACAAAGAGGAGGCTTCTCCCTGCCTGATTTAAAGATTTATTATGAAGCAGCCGCCTTTTGCTGGATGAAAGATTGGTTCACATTGGAAAACTCTGATGTTTTAGATTTAGAAGGTTATGACAATATATATGGATGGCATGCATATTCATGGTATGATAAAGTAAAGGCCCAGAAAGGCTTTAAAAGACATATAGTTAGAAAATCATTGTATAGTGTTTGGACCAGGTATAAAGATCTTTTAGAAAGAAAAACACCTAAATGGATTTCGCCCTTGGAGGCCAAGGCACACAAAAGGTTAAATATGGACACCAGTTGGCCAAAATATAGAGATTTGTTGATTGAGGAAGGAGACCAATATAAGTTAAAAACCTATGAGGAGCTGAAACAAAAGTTAGATGATTGGCTCCAATATCATCAGATTAATGAATTGTTTAAAATGGATAGAAAACTTGGATTTCAATCAGAGAAGTCAAAGTTGGAGACAGAATTGTTAGAACCTAAGACGAAAACACTTTCCAGAATGTATAAATTACTTCTGGAATGGCATACGAAAGATGAACAAACAAAAAATGTTATGATCTTGTGGCAAAGGATGTTGGTCATGGTATTATGATAGAGGAATGGGAAAAACTATGGCAAGAGAACATCAAGTTTACTGTGTGTAGTTTATTAAGAGAAAATATAATGAAAATGATATATAGATGGTATCATACACCAGTAAAGTTAGCTAAGATTTATCATATGCATGATAATAAATGTTGGAAATGTAAGAAGGAGGAAGGTTCCTTTTACCACATGTGGTGGACATGTCCACTAGTGAGTGACTTCTGGGAAAAGATTTATAATGAAATGAAGAAGGTGTTGCAAAACACATTTGTTAAAAAATCAGAAGCATTCCTAGTGGGCATAGTAGGCAAAGAGATCCCAAAGAGAAATGTCAGTTTTTTTATGAATGCCACAGCAGCGGCAAGAATTTTATTAGCAAATAATTGGAAATCACATGTAATACCAACAATTGATGACTGGCAGATGAAGATGATGGAGTTTATGGAACTGGCTGAGATGACCGGAAGAGTCCGCAACCGGGGGGAAGAAGCGACAGAAGAAGATTGGAAAGAATTTAAGCTGTATTTAAAAAAATATGTAAAAGTTATATATTAAGATTAGAAGCAGGCTGGAATTAAACTGTGGAAACGACAAGCATGTTAACGATAAGAGGTAAAATAAGATAAAAATTGAGGAGATTAAATTGATATAGAACTTTCTAAAAAGATATAGGCCAATGAACCATAGTGGATGGGAGCCCGAGGGGGTCCCTTTACAAAATGTGAGAGGATTTTAGATATAAGTAATTTTTGGTTATGTGTTTATGTGTTTATTTTCTTTTATTGTCTTTATTGTAATGCTTTTCTTTATTGTCTGTGTTTTTTTATGTAAAATATAATAAAAATATATTATAAAAAAAAACAAAAATGGCCACCGCCGGCTTCAAAAGTAGCTTCTACGCATGACTGGAAGTGCGTCGACCCAACTTCCGGTGTCGCCTCGCCCATCTATGGGCACCAAAAATGGCCGCTGCCGACACCAGAAGTCGCGTCTACGCACGTCTGGTCATGCGTAGATGCGACTTTTGAAGCCGGCGGCGGCCATTTTTTATGCCCATAGAAGGGCAAATCAGAAAAAAATGGCCACCAGCAGGAGAAAATAACGGAGAAAAACGGGAGACGAAGTGATACGGGGGACCACCGGGAAAAGGTAAGTAAAAATGGGGGTTTCCCGGGGAAAACGGGGTACTTGGCAGCTATGCCTCTGACCCATGTTGAGCCAGATCTCTTCCAACTCTATGATTCTATGGTTCTATTCAGCTTCTCTGAAGCAATAACCCAAACACCATGAACCTTCTACTTGTTTCTTTCACACAGAGAAGCTTCCAGAGCCCTCTTGAATGAATGAGAATAGGAAAGATCTCTACACACCAGATCAATACTTTCTGTATTAAGAAATGCAAGCAGCTGAGATACATTCCAGAGCCAGACAACACGATATATCAGTAGATATTGAGTTGTTTAGCTGCTGAAAATCAGGTATCTCCCAGCCCTACAAAGCACCCCACGAGGGGTGTGGCCTGTAAATAATTCTGAGGGCCGGATAGCGAGGTCTAGAGGGCCACATTCTCTGCACCCCCTGGGCCTGCTCTATATTACCTTTCAGTTATCTGACACAGGAGCAGGGATTCTGCAATGAGATTTACAATAATCACCACACTTTATAGCAGGGATGGGGAACCTGTGGCTCTGCGGATGCTGTTTGGCTATAGCTCCCATTATCCTGGGCCACTGGCCAAGGGCCTGGCTGGGGCTGTTGTGAGCTGGAGTCCAGCATCACTGGAGGGTCACAAGTTTCCCCATCTCTGCTTCACAGTACGACAACTTTTAAGAGTTCCAATCTGATAGAGCTCCTTTACATACCCTTCCTTACACGTATAAGTGACGGTGCTTCCGAAGGTGTAGTTGCTCCCAGTAACCGTGGCATCTTTTATGACAGGAGGGAGACCGCAAGAAACTGTTTGGCACTCTGGAGGGAGGCTGCTCCAGCCGCCCGAATCTCCACACACGAGCACGGAAGGTCCTTGCAGGCTACGAAACCAATGGAAATGGGGAAACCGTAAGAGGTGCGCATGAAAGCCATACCTGCCAAGTTGCTGTCAGAGAAATAAGGGACCGGGCCGGAAATAGCAGACCGGAAGTTGCGCTGCCGCCATTTTGGAACTGGGCAGAGCATGCTCAGAAGTGACTTTTGATGCTGCTTTGCCCAGTTCCAAAATGGCCACCGCGGCAGAAGTCGCACTGCAGCCATTTTGGAACTGGGCAGAGCAGCATCAAAAGTTGCTTCTGAGCATGCTCCGCCCAGTTCCAAAATGGCCGCTGCACCAGAATAAACCGGGGAAAAACAAAAAAATCCATTTTTTCAGCTAGGAACAGCTGGGAAAACGGGGATTTCCCAGGGAAAACGGGAGACTTGGCAGCTATGATGAAAGCACAAGCGTCCGTTTCCATTTCCTTCCTTCAACATGTTTAACTTGAACCAACCATCAATTTGAGAGCACATGGTTAAAGTAAAAGCTTTAAAGCCACCCACCCACACCCACCCACCGGGTATAAAGTTGCCAAATGCAAAATTCTTTTTAAAAAGTGACACTTTATATTTGTGCAAAAATATACCACCCAGCTCTACCCACAATGCATGAATACATAACCTTTCACCCTGCAGCCGAGATTCCCAACATACCTTTTTTCATGGTTATGGGTAAATTTGTAGCACAGAGATAGGTCTTGCTGTGTTTGCTGAATTGTGGTCATGTGTTGTTGTTTTTTTTTTGTGTGTGTGTGTGTGTGTGATTTAAAACATATACAGAAAATCTGTTTGCTGCAATACTGTAGAGAGGAAGGCACATATTTTACTTACATTATTTTTTTAAGAAAAGAAAATAAGCAAAACAGATCTTGTAATGGTGCTGTGGAATCCGTAGCCATTTAGAAGGATTTTTCTTTACATTTTATGAGATGGGCAATCCAACTGCTGTGGTGCGGCAGAAACAGCCCGCAAAGAAGTTGAAGTTATAAAACATCTACGTCAAATTCAGTTTCCAAAATTCTACTTGAAGGTGCCATGGGGGCAGGGAGTGAAGGAATGTGCCCTGGGATATAACAAATTCTGCATTCTGCAGCCACAGTCCAAATAAGTATTTTCTTTCCCCCTTTTTATGCTTTATTGTTCGTAATTATATCTGTACAACGTAAACTTATAATCCGTCAAAAAACATCAACCATCACAAAAAGTATATACATTTTCCAGCAATAAATTTTCTTCATGAACATCTGACTTCCCGTCCCTTCCATATCTCTTTCTTGTAATAAACATATTACATGATTTTGTTTAGTTGTTTCATAACACAGTATTTAGTGTTTCTATATCTTTTTCCTTAATATATATTATTTACAGCGTTTATTCAAAAGCTATTACCGTATTCACATTGCAGCAACTATTTTTTTAAGTATCTCTTGAAACGATCCCATTCTAAAATGAACTTTTGCCTAGGTTTATCTCTACTTCTTTCAGAAAGATAGGCTAACTCTGCATATTCTGTTAGCTTCAATAACCATTCTGATCTTGTGGGGATTTTATCATTCTTCCAATACATTGCTATGAGTACCCTCGCAGCAGCGGTGGCATATAAAAAAAAACTTTTCTTACATTTTTAGGAATATCTAAACCTGTAATGCTGAGCGCGGGTGGCGCTGTGGGTTAAACCACAGAGCCTAGGGCTTGTCGATCAGAAGGTCGGCGGTTCAAATCCCCATGACGGGGTGAGCTCCCATTGCTCGGTCCCTGCTCCTACCAATCTAGCCAACAGCGGGAAGGTAAACGGCATTTCTGTGTGCTGCTCTGGTTTGCCAGAAGCGGCTTTGTCATGTTGGCCACATGACCTGGAAGCTGTACGCCAGCTCCCTTGCCCAATAATGCGAGATGAGTGCCGCAACCCCAGAGTCGGTCACGACTGGACCTAATGGTCAGGGGTCCCTTTACCTTTAATGCTGAGTAGGAATGATTCTTGTTTTTTTTAAGAAAGTTTACATTCAAGATTTTTTAAAGCTCAAAATAGGTATTTAAGCTCAAATACGTATTTTCTGTTCTCTTCAAATGACTATAACATCCAAGCTTCTGCCAGTCACCATATTTAACTCTGAATTCTAGTGCTTCAGAGTTTTCAACAGGTTTTTTTTTAAAAGAAATATTAATATTAATTATGAAGCAATAAAGACTTTAGTGGGTGTCAAGTTGTAAATATGAACCTTTTGATGGTAAGATAATTTGCAGATTTTGCCTAGTGAAGCTTTTAAATCATGTTTAAAGGCTGGTGCTAAGAAGAATGAGTTGGGTATTAGCAAGATGACTAATTCTACATGACTTTTCCATGAGCACCACCAATTTACATGTGCAGATATTAGAAGATTAAAGAAAAAAGCCAGATGAATCATTTTGCATAAGCACTTCCCCTCAGTTTAAAAGCACTCCATTTCTACATTATTATTATTTTTAAAATACATATAATATGTTAAGTGCATCTTGGTTTCTTGATTACCTGTAACCTGTGTCACAGGTGTACAATACATTAGAAAGGTATGTCACGCCACTCATTATATATTTTCCATTGCTTATTTCCTTTGGGAGGGGACACTTCACTAATTCACAAAATACGGAAGAACGATTCCATGTGCCACTTGCAAGGCACACCGATTCCTCGTTGCCTACTAGACTGTATCCTTTATTGCACCTGTATTGAGACAAGAAAGCAAGTTACAAGAGCACTGCACTTTTCTTGCATCTCTGTTAGAGGTCTTAGGGTTTTTTTTCCTACTGAAAAACTATGGGTGTAATCAAATGGTCCCATAGCATTCATCAGATGTCATACTTATTGATAACTATATGTGTTGTGTCACTGAGTAGTCATTTACAAAACCTCAATGGACCCTATATAAACAGTAAAAATTATAATATAATAATATAATATAATATAATATAATAATAATATAATCTATGTATATATAAAAATGTAAAAAGGTGAAACTGTGGGCTCCACTTTTCTCCGAAACTGCTTGACCGATTGTCCTGGAATTTGGACACAACGGTCCATGCCACTACCCGAGTGTTTGCACAACCTCGGATTGCTCACATCTCATACCTGCACAGTTAAAAACCTGCTTTTCAACATACTAAAACAGCGCCCTCAAGTGGTGTTATTCCCACAGCTCCACCTTCATCTCCTCCTCCCTCCCCATGGAGTCTAGCCCACACCCACAAACCCCGCCTCCGCCACGAGATCCTGTAAAACAGCGGGACTCTGAGACTCGGGGGGATCTGAAGGAGGGCTATTACCCTCCATTTGACAGACTAACGCACAGCAACGCATGCAGGGCCAGCTAATATAATATAATATAATATAATATAATATAATATAATATAATATAATATAATATAATATAATATAATATAATATAATATAATAATATAAACAAAAAGTCCTCTCAAACACAGAACTTATGATATAGTGTAAGTAACTACACATTGAGGACCAGATTTATTTGATGTGCAATCCTCCTACCTGTAGATTATTTTGCTACCATATGTAAAATTTGAGCCATCGACTGCACCATTTTCTGGAACAATGGGGACACCACAGGAAACAGCTTTAAAAAAATCAAATAGAAAAAACCACACATTCTTATTAAGTAACATAATTTAACTCGGGCTTACTAATGAGTAGAGATTTGTAGAATTGTACTGTTAGTTGTGTGAAAATGGGCTATTTCATATTAATATCTAGTAAGCCTCTCTTTCATAGCAACAGGGGCACAGAGGTTCAGTGAGGAACAGAATGCTTTGGGTGATGGATACAGATGGATACAGAATAAAATAAATAAACAATCCAGATCACTTCTGGATCCTGTCACTAAGTTCTGCAAAGAAGCTGCAAAAGAGATATTTACTGTATCTCATGCCCTCTCAGGTCACATATACAGTTCAAAGTGTTATTAAACACATCCAAAATAACCCTAGGAATTGTAGTTTGAGGAATGTGGTGAGAATTTGCTGGTCACAGAACCATGGGTTCCCAGGATTCCTTTGCGAGAGGGAATGACTCTTCAGTCTGCTTAATTCTGTGCCTCTGTGCTATTTTTCTATGAAAAGAGGTCCCAGAACTCACCATGAACACCTCCCTTGTTCTCTTATAATGGCAATGGTGCCACCTGAGAAGTGCTGGAACGGAGTTCCGGCTGGAAAAAAAGCCCTGGGTGTGGCTGTGTTCTTAATATTTTATATATGTATTTACTTAGTATATATTTAACCGGCCCTTCATCCTGAGATCTCAAGGCAGATTACAGATCAATTAAAATACCAGCAACCTAAGAAACAGACACAGCAGATAAAACATACCTAAAATCAACGGTAGCTCAATCACAATGCTCAACCCAACCCAACTCTTTACAACAGCAGAAACTGATGTTAGCAACTTGAGGCAGCCCAGGCCAACAGTGAGGTCTTAACCTGGTGCCAAAATGACAGTAGAGCTGGAGCCTTGTCTACTATATGGGAAAGGGCAAACCATAACGGATTGCTACATGAATATCATCTCAAGAGAGAACTTCCTCATCATAGTTATGTCCTCAAGTGAGCAGCCCATATCAACCTGTGGAAGGAGGTTTATGAAGTGTCAAGTACAGCCATACCTTAGAAGTCGAACGGAATCCGTTCTGGAAATCCATTCGACTTCCAAAACGTTCAAAAACCAAAGCATGGCTTCTGATTGGCTGCAGGAAGCTCCTGCAGCCAATCGGAAGCCCCGTCGGACGTTCGGCTTCCAAAAATAGTTCCTAAAGTGGAACAGTCATTTCCAGGTTTGCGGCATTTGAGAGACAAAATGTTCGAGAACTAAGCTGTTCGAAAAGCAAGGTAGGACTATAATAACCATTGGGAAACTTTTCAGAGAAAAACATTTTATGCAAACCACTCAGAGATTATCTTTTCGATCAAACAGTATATTAACCTTGCTAAATAAATAAATAGCCAATTCCAGCCAACTAGGCATTCAAGTGCCTAACATTTCCCAAGTGGAATGGTTCTAGATCTGTACTAACACAATGAGAATGCAGAATATACCTTCACAGTGCGGTATCTGGTGGCTCCATTCCCCAGACTCTAAACATGTAACTTTATCCATTCCTTTGAGCTGGTAGCCCTTATCGCATGAGAAACTGGTTTCGCTACCAACACTGTAGCTGTCACTGTGCGAATGGCCGTGTTCAGGGTCTTCTGGGTGTTTGCACCTCACTGGTTCTTTGGAATCAGATACAAGGTAAAACAGAGCTTACTGACATCAGGTGTGGCTCATGTGCTTAAAAATGAAAACAAATCATGCAACGTTTAAGCAGGTGACTTGGGAGGGGGGGGGAAGGCCCGATTCACATGATCATGGGAATACAGTGGTACCTCTGGTTACGAACTTAATTCGTTCCAGAGGTCCATTCTTAACCTAAAACCATTCTTAACCTGAGGTACCATTTTAGCTAATGGGGCCCCCCTGCTGCCGCAGCGCTGCCAACACATGCTTTGTCATCCTGAGGTAAAGTTCTTAACTCGAGGTACTACTTCCAGGTTAGCGGAGCCTGTAACCCGAAGTGTTTGTAACCTGAGGTACCACTGCATACAAATATAGCACTTTAAAAACACTTCAATGAACATTTCCAACCACATTTATTTTCTTTGCAGAGACTTCAGCAATACTGCAATTGGGCCACCTCTTCCACTGAGAGGAATCTGCTTCCTTTCCAGGTGCAATAATATTTCATATATTGTTTCATTGCACCTACATAGAGTGCAATCTTGTCTAGTGTGCAATGTGCTGAAACGTGAACCTAGAAACAAAAATTCTAGTCACAGGTCAACACCTTTTGGCCATTAGGTCATGACTATAACTTGCGATCTACTTTTGCAATACAGTTGTACCTCGGCTCCCGGATGCCTCGGGAGTCGAACGTTCCGGCTCCCAAACGATCGAAAACCGGAAGTGAGTGTTCCAGTTTTCGAACGTTCTTTTGGAAGCCGAACGTCCAACAGGGCTGTTGTGGCTTCCAATTTGCTGCAGCCAATGAGAAGCCACGCTTTGGTTTCTGAACGTTTTCGGAAGTCAAACGGACTTCCAGAACAGATTCCGTTCAAGAACCAAGGTACGACTGTATCTGGATTGCTGCCAAAGTCCACATACAGTACAGCCGTACCTTGGTTTTCGAACAGAATGTGTTCCGGAAGTCCGTTCGATTTCCGAAACGTTTGGAAACCAAGGCACAGCTTCCAATTGGCTTCTGATTGGTGCAGGTGTGCCATAAGCAATAGCGGAAGCCACATCGGACATTTGGCTTCCGCAAAAAGTTCAAAAACTGGAACACTCACTTCCGGGTTTCAATCGTTCCGGAACCAAAACGTATGAGTACCACGGCGTTTGACAACCAAGGTACGACTGTACTTAAATAAGACATGCATTTTTCTTTTTAAAAATCTTGATTACATTCAAGAAAGATGCATTTGTTTTGCTACAAATTCTGCAGCTTATGCTTGTAAAAAAAAGTCTGTTTGCCCTCCTTGGGCGGGCGGCTTTGCAGGCAGGGACCCTGGACTCTCCTGTGAACCGGCTTATTGCAGGCTGGATTGTCCTCCTATACATTTTTTAAAGCAGTATGTGCTTCCTGGGAGAAAATGTCTCATGTCCTAGGTTTCAATTCAAATTCATATGAGTTTTGCCCTTGGCTTTGTGAAGCAGGTATCTTGGGATCTCAGCGATGGATTTCGATAAGAAGCCAACTACAGCAAAAATATAATTCTGCGATGTTTACGGAATGCAGGCTGGGCAAGTCTCTCCTTTCAGAACCCGCTACTTAACACTCCTTCCCCCGTACCTGCACATTTCTTGCCGTCTCCAGTGTAAGGGTGAATGCAGGCACATAAATAGGAACCGTTTGTGTTACGGCAGGAGGCATGCGGGTCACAGTCTGAGCCAACAGCACATTCATCAACGTCTACAAAACAGAAAGTGGGGCTCCTATTAATGAAATGCCTTTGGCGTCTTACAGCTTTCATGCCCTACGCCAGGGGTCAGCAACCTTTTTCAACCGTGGGCCAGTCCACCGTCCCTCAGACCATGGGGGGACGGGACTAGATTTTGAAAAATATAATGAACACATTCCTATGCTCCACAAATAACCCAGAGATGCATTTTAAATAAAAAGCACACATTCTACTCATGTAAAAACACCAGGCAGGCCCCACAAATAACCCAGAGGTGCATTTTAAATAAAAAGCACACATTCTACTCATGTAAAAACACCAGGCAGGCCCCACAAATAACCCAGAGGTGCATTTTAAATAAAAAGCACACATTCTACTCATGTAAAAACACCAGGCAGGCCCCACAAATAACCCAGAGATGCATTTTAAATAAAAAGCACACATTCTACTCATGTAAAAACACCAGGCAGGCCCCACAAATAACCCAGAGATGCATTTTAAATAAAAAGCACACATTCTACTCATGTAAAAACATACTGATTCCCGGACCGTCTGCGGGCCAGATTGAGAAGGCGATTGGGCCGCATCCGGCTCACGGGCCTTAGGTTGCCTACCCCTGCCCTACGCTGTCTCTGCTTGTGATGTTTCTTGGCCATCCAAAGAAAACCCGAAGGTCTCTTGATCTTTTCCCATTCTCACTTGGTGCCACTTATGCCCGGGATTTCCTTCCTAGGACACCAAAAGTGGTGAAAGTCCCCTCTCCAAACCCCAACCTTTCCCTGCAACTCATCTCCACCTGAAATGACTGCATTTGCTCTTACTCCTCCTTTGTTATCTTATTCTCTCCCTCCTTACCCTCCCGTATGTTGTTTTTTCCTTTCCTACCACCAACCTTGATTTAAATTTAGATTGCAAAGGATTGTTGACCTACCTATGTTACTATCCCAATGGTGCTAGTTAATTAAGGTGAAATGGTCATGGGCCCCTGCACGGTTGAGTCCAGTCAAATGTGACTAGGGGTTGCGATGCTCAGCTTGCTTTTCAGGCCAAGGGAGCCGGCGTTTGTCCACAGACAGCTTTCCGGGTCATGTGGCCAGCAGGACTAAACTGCTTCTGGCACAACAGGACACCAGGACGGAAGCCAGAGACCACAGGAATGCCATTTACCTTCCTGCCACAGTGGTACCTATTTATCTACTTGCACTGGTGTGCTTTCGCTAGGTTGACAGGAGCTGGGACAGAGCAACAGGAGCTCACTTCGTTGCGGGGATTCGAACCACCAACCTTCCGATTGGCAAGCCCAAGAGGCTCAGTGGTTTAGACCACAGCACCACCCGCTCCCCTTACTAGATTAATAATATAGTCTTACTAATAGTACCCTTGGTGGTGCTACTGTCTCAGGGGCTCTCAATCTGTGATGCTTTATACAAAGATAGCAACTTACATATCACCGAGAACTATTAAAAGCAATGCATCAAAGAATGTACACATTCTATATTTCCCTTCCTTTCATAGACTGCTGCTCCATAAAGACATAACAAAACTTATCAGAAACAACTGCCGCACAATGACAAAAAATGCAAACATGTACTCTTGCTATTGTAAGCAATGCCTTCAAAACTACGGTATGTAAGCTGAACGATACATTTAAACACATTTTGCAAGGAAAGCCTAGTGGGCCACAAATATCCTGCACCTAAAATCCAAAGAACCACATCTAAAACTGGGTGTCCCTGAAGGGGTTTGGATCTTAAATATCTTGGAACAGCAGTTCTTCGTGCTGCAAAGCAGATTGCTTTTGAAACAGAGAGGATTTTCAACAATCAGCTTGCAATAATGTGGCATCGGGGGCGGGGTCTGCTCTCTGAAGGGGAAAAGAGTTTTCAAATATCTCTGTGCTGGATGCAAGGCCGCAGAGATGCCTAGTGTAGGTTTTGGGGACCTGGCCAACAGCCTTATTTAGACAGATTTGAGTCTGTAGGGTGAGCAAGTTTGGGGATGGTTTGACGTGAACAGCCAATGGTGACTACCACCTGTTCAACCCAAATCAACGCAGGGCATCGATGCCAGTGAGACTGAATGTGCTACCTTCAGCTATACTCCAGGTGAGATTTCAGAAAATACCACTCACAGAGAGACTCTGCCCCTGAGGACAGAGTCATATAGAATCAGGATAGGGATCGCAACGAGGATTCGCGAATGTTATACAACAGCATTTTTATTGTTAGATGTGGAGTCTACCGGGTGATTTTATTTTAGGAATTTTGTCTATATGCCAGTAAAGGTTTGAGAGCGAGAGCGAGATTCAGTCTGTAGGAGAATGGAGGCAGAGACGAGCAGGAGTCTTAGGACTCTTGTGTTGACAAGATGGCCAAACGTGCTCATGATCTCACCGAGGCAAGAGGGCGAAATGGCGCTCCAGCTTCCGCTGTCTGTACAAAGCGACCTCGAGTCTCCTAATAAGTAATAGCCGCTGTTGCATTGATATGTGATGGTGGTTCCAGCAAAGAAGTCCTCAGCGGAGTAAAATCCGTTTTCTAAAGGAGGAGGCACTCCACAGCTAATCCCTGCAAGCCAGACGATATATGCACAAAAGTATTAGGAGGTTAGACACGCTCACTTTCATCTCTTCTTGATACAACGGCCATGACTCTAAATCTTTAACAGTTTTGGAGAGAATGCAATTTTAGCCATCTTCACCTCTATTCAGTTCACCACAAAACCATACAATAAACCCTTTAAAAAGGTTAAAAACAGACACCAATTAACCACCGTCTACCGGTTTAGGCTTAATTGCTTGCTTAGGCTTGGTAAGAGAGAAAAGTTTTCAGCAGGTGTTTAGAAGTCGGCACTGAAGGTCAATGTTTGATCATTTGAACTGAACCTCTTCCCGACTCCTGCTTCGCAGGAAACACACTCAAGCCCTCTCATAAAGTTCTATAAGGGAATCACAGAGTTCAGTGCAAAAACAAACAAACAAGCGGAAAAACAAACTACTAAATATCAAACATTTTCTTTCTGAAAAGAAACCCGCTTGTATACTTGTAAAACCCATTTTGTGTTTATATGTTGTTTAATTGTGGGGTAAGAGACCAGACTCTTCATGGGGTCACGAAGAGTCGGACACGACTAATCGACTAAACAACAACAAGAGACCAGAAAGGAAGCATCTGGTTATGTAGACTATGAATGCATTCACAATATTGTACTTGGGTAGGTAACAAGCAGGATAAGTCACATAGTTAGCAGGATCAAAGCGGAAGTCACATAAGCCATACAATTAATAGGATCAAGGTGGTTTTGCCTAAAGGAGCCTTGTGAGCCTTTGAAATATTTAATAGAGATGTCTAATAGCTGTGCTAGTCCTGCCTTTATTTCTGTGTTTCCCAAACTTGGGTCAGCAGCTGTTTTGGGACTACAATCCCCATCATCCCTGACCGCTGGTCCTGGTAGCTAGGGATGATGGGAGTTGAAGTCCCACAAGAGCTGGAGGCCAAAGTTTGGGAAACACTGTTCTTATTTCAAAATGCTTTGTCTAGAAACTCTTTCTTCACTAGTGTACGGCTCAAGACACACTAGACTACAGACTAGCTTACTGAAGAGCAATGAAAGAGAAAAGATGATTAAAAAAACCCACACCTCTGGGTACCATGAAAGGACAGGAATTATTCTCTTACCATATGTTCCCATTTTTCCATGTGTATATAGGGAAGTCTCCACAGCCTACTGTAATTGAGACTAAAGCTGTGTACATAGTACAGTATACAGTGGTACCTTAGTTCTCAAACGCCTTGGTACTCAAACAACTTGGAACCCAAACAGTGCAAATCCGGAAATAAGTGTTCCGGTTTGCAAACTGTTTTCGGAAGCCCAATGTGCTCCGTTTTGAGTGTTGCGCTTCTGATTTGAGTGTTACGCTGAGATCGGTCTGTTTTTGCTATTTATTTTGTGTTTGTGTTTTTGCGGCTCTTTTTTTGCCTGTGTGGAACTCAGTTCTGCTACTGATTGATTGATTGTGTGGCTGCAGTACACTGTTTATTGCTTTCATTTTATGGATCAATGGTCTTGTTAGATCGTAAAATTAATGTTAAATTGCTGTTTTAGGGGTTG
Organism: Zootoca vivipara; assembly: GCF_963506605.1. Classification (NCBI taxonomy): domain Eukaryota; kingdom Metazoa; phylum Chordata; class Lepidosauria; order Squamata; family Lacertidae; genus Zootoca; species Zootoca vivipara. Next base: position 6,470,831 of record NC_083291.1, read on the forward strand.
TCTGGAATGGATTAATCTGTTTTGCATTACTTTCTATGGGAAAGCCCGCCTTGGTTTTGGAATGCTTTGGTTTTGGAATGGACTTCCAGAATGGATTAAGTTAAGTTTGAGAACCAAGGTACCACTGCACATTTAAAGCACACAACTTCCCCCCAAAGGATCCTCAGATCTGCATTTTACCCCTCACAGAGCTACAGTTCCCGTCCCTCTTAATAAAGTACAGCTCCAATGATTCTTTGGATCAACCTAACAAAATCCATTTACACCAGGCACCCCCAAACTGCGGCCCTCCAGATGTTTTGGCCTACAACTCCCGTGACCCCTAGCTAACAGGACCAGTGATCGGGGAAGATGGGAACTGTAGTCCAAAACATCTGGAGGGCCGAAGTTTGGGGGTGTCTGATTTACATTTTATGACAGCAGCACTAGAAGGGGCCTTCTGGAAATCACTAAGTGGCTTCCTGGACAGTGATTTATTTTGTTGTTGTTTCATTTAGGATCTTTGGTCTATTACTGCAGCAAATCCTAAAGCTAGGAGTATCCTAAGGGTATCCACTTACTTTCACAGCGTGGGAGAGGTTGTGCCCACTGCCCTAAATTTAGACAGTGCTGGATGTAATTCCCTTCTATGTGGAAACCTGGGTCGCAAAAGAGGGAGACTTTTGAGCCCGGCTTTGAATCTGTTGATGAAGTTCTCAGGTGAGGTATGGAACCTTCTAAGGGCGGGCAGTCTGAGAACAAAGGAAAACACACACACACAAAACAGCTAAAGCACATTAAAACAAGAGCTCCTGCAATTCCACATGGTTGTGTAACATAAATTAACATCTCCATTTAGTTGTTGAAGAAGTTGAAGTTTTGATCAGCTAGAGCAGGCATCCCCAAACTTCGGCCCTCCAGATGTTTTGGACTACAATTCCCATCATCCCTGACCACTGGTCCTGTTGTTAGCTGGTCCTGTTAGCTAGAGATCATGGGAGTTGTAGGCCAAAACATCTGGAGGGCCGCAGTTTGGGGATGCCTGAGCTAGAAGCATTAGAGTTGCAGATTTCTCCAAACTTTGATTCCCAAAACTTTACTAGTCTTCCACGCTACGCAAGGAGGTTTGGAAGACAGATATACCTGCTTCCAATGCTCACTTTCAGAAAAAAAACATAAGAGTATTATCTGTTTCAATATCCAAGGTTAAAGCCATTTTCACAAGTGAAAAACAAACAAACAGCAAAACAGAACGGGGAGCCAAAATAAAGACTAAAATTTTTGTTCCAATGAATGACTGGAAATCTCTCCCATTTGACCCAATCCTAAACTTTACTCTTTCAACATCTCAATCCAGGAAACCATAAATATTTCACTCGAGGTCCCAAGGAACATTTATTACACAACACTGGAATCCGAAGAATGAAGACGGAATGTTCCAGTCATTAAATGATCAAGTGTATCTGTGAAAGGCTAGGTGGGCCACGGGTATAATAATATCATAGGTTTTGCGCCACTTAAGGAGCACCAGTATACCAGCGATTTTTTTAAAAAAATTATTTGCTTTTTCTGCTTTCAGGGACTTATTTCTGTACTGAAACCAGCTTTGCAGGTGCTGCCAGAAGCTCTATCTAAAAGCCCAACGATAGCTGGTTGTCAAGTCATAGGAACATACAAAAAGCCTATCTGGCAGTCACATAGTTTGTGCAGCTGTAGTGTCAAGGAGATAAATGTCTGGCCCACGGGGCTGAAAAGGTTTCCCACCCCTACCTTCGGGCAAATGTGTGAAACCTCGGAGTCTTCCCCGCAGTCCTTCTGCTCCTCCAGACAAATTACAAAGCATGCTATGTATGACACGCTAAGCTGGAATCTACACGCATATAGAAACCATTCTGAAAATGCTTTTTTAAAAAAATACATTGAATTTTCCATAAGGCTCACCATCGCCAGCTAGTGTCACATTGTGTACTGCGCTTAAAACACACTTAAAACATTTCATTTGCAGCTGTGTAGCTGAGTCCTCAGTCAAACAATGGCTTAACTTAAAACAGCACAGCAGCAACATGACTGGAGGAGCAGGAGCAACGCAACTGTGACTTGCCCTTAAAGGACCCAACACATTGTCGCTAAGTCATAGTTTGGCTGGGCATGCAATGAGGCACCTCTGACTAGCTCCCAGGGTGCACCAGGATTTCCTGAGCAAAGTTTAAAAACCATTGCATTATATTACAACAACACTTTTAGGAGATAGAGCTCTAACCAGCACAGAATATGCTCTTGGAATCTATCTTCACTCTTCCAACAACCCCAGGTAGGAAATCTGGCCAGGCCAATACATTGCCCTTCTGGAGTTCTTCTGGACAAGAAGTAGCCAAGGAATTCACCTGATAGTTCAAAAGAAAAGGGACAGATACAAGCTTGTTAATTAGCTGATTCCTCCTCTTCCTTCTCACCGCAATGATCAGCGAATGTTCAAAATGAACAAACCCATGTCTAATGTATCAGAATGTAGGACCTTCCTTTCGAGAAATAACGGTGGTGTTGGACACACGGTGTTGTGCAGAAATGGTTGGAAGAATATCTGCTCTTCACTTATTTCCTGAAACATGGATCAGGCGGGAAGAAAGACACTCTTGGATACTGACACCCATTTCAGAAAAACACAGTGTTTTCACGAGAAAACAGAGATCTTGGATGTCATTAAAACTGTTATATAACAACCCCAGCACTCTAACCAACTCTACAACATACAACAACTAATTGCTTTCAACTAAAAACCCGTTTAAAGTGATGTACAGTGGTACCTCTACTTACGAATTTAATGCGTTCCGAAAACAAATTTTAAGTCGAAAAAAATTGTAAGTCGAATCCCATAGAAATGCATTGGGAGAAAAAAATTGTAAGTAGAAGCAACCCTATCTAAAAATTCGTAAGTAGAAAAAATCCTATCTAAACTGCATCCAAGATGGCGGACGGAGCTCCATTCGTAAGTAGAAACATTCGTAAGTAGAGTTATTCGTAAGTAGAGGTACCACTGTATGACCCAATACATAAACTTCCACCCACTCTCACAAAAGAACTTCCATAAAGAACTTCCACCCACTCTCACAAAAGATGGTCACTTGAAGCAGGGCTGGTTAGTCTCCCTTCATCCCGTAAGTGGTACAGCAAAAAAAACAAAAGCAAAAAAACCCAGAGTTTTGCAGTGCTACAGGCTATAGTTTATGAGGTGGGCCTACTTCCACTGATAGATCAAACACAGTTTTAGGGTTTGGATGACACACTAAGTTGCGGTTCATAAAAATGCCACAGGAGGATGTGTGAGCCTGGGGAAGCTAGGCTCATTCTTGTCTGAAGACAGCCACTACCTTCCAATTTCATTACTGCCAACGTGGTTTCATTTTTCACAGATATAAAACAATTCTGAGCAGTTGATGAGAGAAAGAGGAAAGGATCAGGCCCAGAATATGGGAAATTGCTTAATATATTTTCATTTGCCAGACAGCACTCTCCCGAGCTTCAAAAAAACCAAATGAAATGTTACATATGTACCTGTTCTGGAGACAGAACATAACCCCAAATGTTGAGCTGGCTAATTGAGCCGACAAAAGACTCTGCTGGGTTAAATCCTTCTCCTCTTTGGTCCTGCTCCTGTCCAAGGACCAATGCACCCCCACCTATTCACAAAAGAAAAACAGAATAAGAAGATAACTGAATCGGGTCCCACCTTCTATGCTGTAATTGAAAAGCGTAAAAACCCCTCTCAATCAATTTGCATCATTGTTAAGTGATATAATCAAATAAATATGGAAAGGTCCATACCAGGGATTTCTGATCCTACAGATAAACCACTGCCTCCATCGGATAATTTCCCATCAATATATACTCTCCAAGCTCCATCAATGCTTGACCAGGTGACAGCAATGTGATGCCAATTGCCATCATTCACAGAAGGGCAGTCTGTAATACTCTCCTTCCCATTCACATAAAGAACCCACCTAATTAAGAGAGAGAACAAATGAATGATTCGTCTTTGCCCAGGGATAAGAAAAAAAAAATGATTTAAAGGCGAACCTTCAAAATTTGCACTTTCTGAAATAATATGCAAAATGAAACACAGCCATCCTTTGAAATGCACACCTCTCTGAATTTTCCAGTGCAGTTGTCTACCTAAGTAATGTGTATTTTTTAAAAGTATATATTAGGGTAAAGCATGCATACAAAAATGCTTTGTATTCGGGGAAACCGCTTCACTAGAGAGCCTGATTACCTGAGAAATTTTCAAGGTTGTGTGTGCAGCAAATTACAGCTCTGCCCATGGAGAATTACGTGGTCCCCAAGAATACTGAAATTCATCATTCTAGAGGGTAACACAGCCAGGGCAGTCTCGAGCAGGTTGGGCGCCCTGGCACTGAGGCGCGGAGATCGCTCTGGCGCCCCCACCCTTGCAGCGCCCCACCTGCCGGCCCGGCGCCCTGGCACCCCGCACCACCGGGACTATACCTAGAGCCGGCCCTGAACACAGCACTGTTTTCTGTTTCACACCTACCCGTTGTAATCTGTAAGCAGAAAGGCATTGTCACTTCCATCTTCCACCGCATAAGAAATGGGAGTCCCATAATTAGTAGTATCTGCCGATTTCATCCAGAACGCACAAGTGATTTCGCTGAGCGAGGGGAGGACGCTGTCAAGCAAAACATAGCCATAGATCCCAGACACGTCAAAATCCAGATTAAATCTGGAAGACTGTTCTGCAACAAACGGGGAGGGGGGGAAAGTTTCGCTGTTTCAATGGCTTGCTAAGAAACATGCTTGCCTTCAAAATAAATAATTTCGTTTGCTTTTCCACTTATGTTTCCCACGTTAACGGACTACAGAAGTTGATCCTGAAACAATCCTAAAACGCCTGGTTTCTTTAAAAAGCTCCTGTATAGATGCACCAGTCTCCAAACATGTTGCCAGAAAGCTAACATTCTCCTTTTTAAGGGACTGTGAGCCTGCAGAAAACATGTCACTTTCTTTTCATCGGATGGGATTGACTGTAAAGATCTGCTTTGAAGTTGGATCGTGCAATGCCATCCCAAGATCCTTCACCTCTTGCCTACAGACGTACCACCTGTTGCATCAAAGACAAACGGTTTAGACCTTGTCCTTGTGCATTTACTATAGGTAACAAGTTCATCTTACATTTGGGAGCTGAACAGCTCAGTCTCTCTCTGGGTCATACTAAGATCTATGGATGAAATATACAAATTTAAGAAATAATAATAGCAACTACATCTCGGATTGCCATCAGGACTGAAGCGTGCAGTCAGGAGAGGTTTAAGCCTTCCTTCTCCACCTGCCATCGCAATGAAAACGCCCCTCCCATAATTAATATTTTCAAAAGGCTCCCAGTGTTTCATGGTAGCAGATCAAAGCTTACTCTTAGCGCTCAATGTATTAGAGGAAGATCGGTAGAGGAAACGGAATAACATGCAGATTGCAAAGCTTTGGCAAGGAGAAATGCTCATACAATCGTACCTTGGATCTCAAACGCCTTGGCTCCTGAACAAATCGGCTCCCGAACGATCAAAACCCGGAAGTGAGTATTCCGGTTTCCCAACGATTTTCAGAAGCTGAATGTCTGCTGCAGCTTCTGATTGGCTGATTGGCTTCCTGCAGCCAATCAGAAGCCACATTTTGGTTTCCAAGGTACTTCCAACTTCCAAGGTACGATTGTCATTTGTTAGGGATAAAAAATAAAAAATATAAATAATGGCAGGGCTGCCTTTTCCACAAAGTGCAGGTGTAGCATTATTTATTGCAAGATGAAAGCTGCAGTATCGTTGTTGTTGTTGTTTAGTCGTTTAGTCGTGTCCGACTCGTTGTGACCCCATGGACCAGAGCACGCCACTGCCTCCCACAGTTTGGTCAGACTCATGTTCGTAGCTTCGAGAACACTGTCCAACCATCACATCCTCTGTCGTCCCCTTCTCCTTGTGCCCTCAATCTTTCCCAGCATCAGGGTCTTTTCCAGGGAGTCTTCTCATGAGGTGGCCAAGGTATTGGAGCCTCAGCTTCAGGATCTGTCCTTCCAGTGAGCACTCAGGGTTGATTTCCTTCAGAATGGATAAGTTTGATCTTCTTGCAGTCCATGGGACTCTCAGGAGTCTCCTCCAGCACCATAATTCAAAAGCATCAATTCTTCGGCGAACAGCCTTCTTTATGGTCCAACTCTCACTTCCATACATCACTACTGGGAAAACCATAGCTTTAACTAAACGGACCTTTGTCGGCAAGGTGATGTCTCTGCTTTTTAAGATGCTGTCTAGGTTTGTCATTGCTTTTCTCCCAAGAAGCAGGCATCCTTTAATTTCGTGACTGCTGTCACCATCTGCAGTGATCAAGGAGCCCAAGAAAGTAAAATCTCTCACTGCCTCCATTTCTTCCCCTTCTATTTGCCAGGAGGTGATGGGACCAGTGGCCATGATCTTGGTTTTTTTGATGTTGAGCTTCAGACCATATTTTGCGCTCTCCTCTTTCACCCTCATTAAAAGGTTGTTTAATTCCTCCTCACTTTCTGCCATCAAGGTTGTGTCATCTGCATATCTGAGGTTGTTGATATTTCTTCCGGCAATCTTAATTCCGGTTTGGGATTCATCTAGTCCAGCCTTTTGCATGATGAATTCTGCATATAAGTTAAATAAGCAGGGAGACAATATACAACCTTGTCGTACTCCTTTCCCAATTTTGAACCAATCAGTTGTTCCATATCCAGTTCTAACTGTAGCTTCTTGTCCCACATAGAGATTTCTCAGGAGACAGATGAGGTGATCAGGCACTCCCATTTCTTTAAGAACTTGCCATAGTTTGCTGTGGTCGACACAGTCAAAGGCTTTTGCATAGTCAATGAAGCAGAAGTAGACGTTTTTCTGGAACTCTCTTGCTTTCTCCATAATCCAGCGCATGTTTTCTATTTGGTCTCTGGTTCTGATATTCTCCAATCCTCTGGCCACTGCTGAGTTTTCCAAACCTGCTGGCATATTGGGTGTAGCACCTTAACGGCATCATCTTTTAAAATTTTAAATAGTTCAGCTGGAATATCATCACTTCCACTGACCTTGTTATTAGCAGGGCTTTCTAAGGCCCATTTGACTTCACTCTCCAAGATGTCTGGCTCAAGGTCAGCAACCATACTACCTGGGGTGTACAAGACCTCCATATCTTTCTGGTATAATTCCTCTGTGTATTCTTGCCACCTCTTCTTGATGTCTTCTGCTTCTGTTAGGTCTTTACCACTTTTGTCATTTATTATGGTAATCTTTGTATTTTACTTACCTCCTCTCCCCCGCTATTTGTAAGGCCTCATTGGACAGCCATTTTGCTTTCTTGCATTTCCTTTTCCTTGGGATGGTTTTCGTTGCTGCCTCCTGTATAATGTTACGAGCCTCCATCCATAGTTCTTCAGGCACTCTGTCCACCAAATCTAAATCCTTAAACCTGTTCCTCACTTCCACTGTGTATTCATAAGGGATTTGATTTAGATTGTATCTTACTGGCCCAGTGGTTTTTCCTACTTTCTTCAGTTTAAGCTGGAATTTTGCTATAAGAAGCTGATGATCTGAGTTACAGTCAGCTCCAGGTCTTGTTTTTGCTGACTGTATAGAGCTTCTCCATCTTTGGCTGCAGAAAATATAATCAATCTGATTTCGATGCTGCCCATTTGGTGATATCCATGTGTAGAGTCGTCTCTTGTGTTGTTGGAAAAGAGTGTTTGTGATGACCACCTTGTTCTCTTGACAGAACTCTATTAGCCTTTGCCCTGCTTCATTTTGAACTCCAAGGCCAAACTTGCCAGTTGTTCCTTTTATCTCTTGATTCCCTACTTTAGCATTCCAATCCCCTATAATGAGAAGAACATCCTTCTTTGGTGTCATTTCTAGAAGGTGTTGTAAGTCTTCATAGAATTGGTCAATTTCAGTTTCTTCAGCACTGGAAGTTGGTGCATAAACTTGGATTACTGTGATGTTAAAAGGTCTGCCTTGGATTCGTATCGAGATCATTCTGTCATTTTTGAGATTGCATCCCATTACAGCTTTTGCCACTCTTTTGTTGACTATGAGGGCCACTCCATTTCTTCTACGGGATTCTTGCCCACAGTAGTAGATATCATATGTGTGTGCTATAGCAGTATCATATATGTGTGCTATAGCACACCAGCATAATATAAAGCAGAGTAGGAATAAAATCTTTTCCATGGTGGCAAGGACTGAATACATTGCACTGCCCAAAATCTGCTCTGAAGGGTTGCAGGGAAGGGTCGGGGATTCTGTTGCATGGGTAGAATTCATTCTGCTTATGCAGTAGCTTCTTGCGTAAAACCTCAAGCATTTGGAGGAAATCTAGAGGTAACACTGGAGTTCTGTACTGTTACAAGAAATGAAATTGCCACTTGAGCAGAGACAAAAACTCTATATGCTGGTTTTCTATTTGCAAATATTTCTTCTTTTTAATGGGATTGGATTCGGTACTTAAATCATTATGATCATTATGATTTGCAAAATCTCCTACATTCACAACAGCTGTCTGGTATCAATTCAACGCTGCACTAGCGTTGCCATAAAGCTTTGCCAACCCTTCCTTCTCCTGATACTTTGGTCCTGTGTACCTGTTTCACACCTGCTGCCTGTAAAGCCAGGGGGACATTTACAAATGTACGCATTCAAGGCATCCACACAAGTTGCTTGGTTTGCACAGGGATTGGGTTCACACTCATTTATGTTCACTTCACACTGAGGTCCCGTGTATCCTCTGACACAGTGGCACCTGTGGGGGAAAAAAACCAAAAGCACCTTTTAGTACAGCAGTCCACAAAACAAAATCCTGGTTGTTCCAAGTGAAATGAGGGAGCAAAGCAGTGGGGAAAACCGGTGCCATGAGTTAAAAGCAGCCTGAGCAGATGCCCAGTTTGGAAAAAACCAAAACCAACAGTTTGCTATTATGTGTAAACTAGAACTGCCGACAAATTCTGTCAACCCCAAATTCTTTAAAACTCTGGTCATGAGGGAGACTATCCCCTGTGAATCTAAGAAGGTTCAGGTCTGGGCTCAAAATGGACAAGGATCGGATCCTTGGATGCTGTAGCCCAGCGACGAGGAACATTGTGGCTCTCCAGATACTGCTGGACTACAAGTCCCATCACCCTTGACTTTTAGCCAGGCTGGGTGGGGCTGATGGGAGTTAGAGTCCAACAACATCTGAAGAGCCAGCGATTCCAATTCTAGGCTTAGCCCCCTCTGCAACTTTCACGAGCAAGTCCAGCAGTTGCTGAGAAGCTCAATTCAGCAGCAACTTTACACATACCCCAGATCTATGGGCCTATTTCGCTCCGAGAGATAAGCTTGATGCCATTGTGATGGCATCAGAGAAAATAGCAATGATTTTAAGAACAAACAGTCCCAATACAGCAACGGTGTAAGAGGCTGAGCTAATTAGGGTTCCAGAACCTTTGCTATACCTCATACAAGAATCCGCCTCTAGACCCATCATGTATGAACATTAAGAAAGTGACAATGGGCCACATTCCAGCAAACATTTTTACACACTAATTGGATTAAGTACAAATCTACATTTCCTGGGGAAAATCTCCATCCTTCTCCAGGAGAAGCATCTCCTTCACCTGGCTGTGATGACACTGTCTGGTGTCATGAATGAGCCAGCTCCCAGGGAAGGGTTGCTGCCAAATGAGGAAAGCAGTCAAGGACAGAGAGGGTTAACTGCCAGGGCAGGATGTGCATTGGCTAGTGCCAACTCCCCCAGCCCTTGGAATGCCAGCTGATAAGGGAATGGCAGAGAGCAAGCTAGAACGCTTTCAAAGCTCGCTGGAAGCACAAACAGGTGGGAAAGAGTTAAGAGACAGCCTCTCAGAGAATGGGGAAGAGGCAGGAGCTGACCCACTCAGTCCGAGGTCTCGGCGAATGGGAGGGCTGCAAGATAGGAAGCAAAACAAAAGACGTATGAAGCGAAAGTTCAGTTGCTTCTGGTCTCGCTGGAAGCAGTCTTCAGAAGGGTCATCTTGACTGATGATGGCGGAGGCTGTGTTAAAGCCGTCTGGAGTTATCTGTTTGTTTTGACAATAAACAATCCTTTCTAATTAACTACACTCACTATGTTATCAAGCCAGGGACTGGACTCCTGACATCTGGTAAGGACTCTGTATTTCAGCTAATTAGCTGCCAATCCCCAGATGGATTCAGTATGGTTGTTCAATACAACCACCCTTCACCTCTGCTTCAGGAAGACCTTTCAAGAATGTGCTTCCCAGTTCCCACTTTGCTCCTTCTTTTCCTTATAAGACTGCTCACCCCTTATGGATATTCATGGTAGGGAAACTTTTCAGCCTTACATAGACACCCCCCCCACTTTCTAGAGTCCTTTTTCAAGATTGTTCCCCCCCATCGGGAACCTTAATGGAACCTCAGGAAAAACCCCTCTCTCTCCTTTCTCTGGAACAGGTAGCCATGGGCATTTTATTCATTACTTTTCTCCCCATCCCTTTCATTTCCTAAATCTTGCTGTTGACGGGAAAGGCTACACGATGGAAAACACACTAGCTTAAAGGTCCTTTGATGAGAAGGAGCATCTAAGCCCCATTGGTGAAGGTCCATGCCCGGTGGTTTCTGCCAGGAAGTGACAACCTAGCGCTCATAAAGCTCTTGGGAACCTTAAGGAGCACAACTCTGGCACACATTTAGCTCAGAAACAAATTTAGCTACGTTACCTGCCCTTCTCTTGTGCAATACTGTAGGCAAATCATGACCACAGACTAGCCCACGTTATTTTATTGATTTGCAGTGAAAATATGATCTTGCAAAACATATTCATAGGTGAGATATTTATACCATATCTGCAGACATCCTGCTATCTTCTTGTTCGTTCTAGCGCTGATGGGGAATCTCAAGCTGGAAGGAATTCCAGACCTCCCTTGACACAAAAACTACCGTTTTAACTTCCTTTAAATCACACGTTTATTTCAGTTTGAGAAAGCGCATTTGTTTTATTTAATAGCTTAGCCCGACACACTTTTTTTTTTTTTGTCTTTGGAAAGACGGTAAGACTATGAGGTCTTGAATCCCTTTTTAGTTACTATTTCCATCCCTCAAATCAGTTGTTACATATGTAAGCCGCAACCTTAAACACACTTATTAGGGAGTTGTTGTTGTTTAGTCGTTTAGTCGTGTCCGACTCTTTGTGACCCCATGGACCAGATCACGCCAGGCATTCCTGTCCTCCACTGCCTCCCTCATGTTGGTAGCTTCGAGAACACTGTCCAACCATCTTGTCCTCAACAGGCCCTTAAACTCAAAGGGCTTATTACTGAGAAAAAGACGTATAGAGCTGTGCTGTAAATGAAGCTAATGCTTGTCACTTTTTACCTGTAGCCATTGATAGCATCATTGCAGGTGCCTCCATTTTTACAAGGCCTGCTGAGACATTCATTAATGTTTTTTTCACAGAGGGTACCAATGAATCCAGAAGGACACTTGCAATAGAAACCTCCGACCCGATCCTCGCAGGTAGCTTTGTTTAAACAGGGGTTTGAAAGGCATTCATTTATCTCTTTTTCACAGTGAGTACCTGAGAAGAAAGGTATAAAGAGGAAAGTTAGGGGCGGGGGGAATAGGAGCAGAATGTCTTTATTGGGCAATTTCTAGATTTCAGGAACTCTGACAGATTAAAAAGAACAGAGATGAAAACTAAAGAGTATTCCAGAAAATGAAAACAACAACAGGTGTCTGAAGAAGTGTGCATGCACACGAATGCTCATACCAATGACAAACTTAGTTGGTCTCTAAGGTGCTACGGGAAGGAATTTTTTTATAGTAATTTATTGGTTACATTAAACACAATACTAACAAATGCACCTTTCCTCAGCAAAACACATTGGGGGAACAGGTAGGTAGCCGTGTTGGTCTGAGTCGAAGCAAAATAAAAAAATTTCTTCAGTAGCACCTTAAAGACCAACTAAGTTTTTATTTTGGTATGAGCTTTCGTGATACCAAAATAAAAACTTAGTTGGTCTTTAAGGTGCTACTGAATGAATTTTTTTCATTTTACATTGGGGGAAGTTATTCAGGAGTTGCAGCAACACATTTTGCTAGCATATTAATGTTTAAAACCTTTGCCAATCTTTTTCATGTAACAGAGTTCCTGTTTATAATGCTAAGGGAATGTATGAATCTGAAACGAGAGCTATATCTTTATATTCCTTTCCAATAAAAGCTGAAATCCTCTCAATTCTATCAGTACAGAATACTGTATTTAAGTAGGCTGTATTTAAATAGAAATGTCCGAAGCAGTAGTTCTTCTCTAAACAATGACAAAAATAGCCTGGTGTACTTTTTACAACACACATCAGAAGATGAAGCTCACAGCTCCTGGTGTTTTCTCCTGCTAATGTCGGCGTAGAAAGCTTCTGTTAAAGGCAGAGGGACAATATAAAAAGCTGGCAACTCTTAATACAACCAAATCAGTTATTTACCCGTGAATCCTTCTGCACACAGACACTGGTAAGAGTTGGTACCATCAATGCAGACTGCTTCATTCAGACATGGATTTGAACTGCATTCATTTACTTCTTCTTCACATTGCAAGCCTTCAAGCAAAATAATGGTGACAGAGGCATTGTTAACAGTTCAGACGCATGGAAAATGCAACCCTAAAAAAACTGAACTGGCTGTTCTAAAAGGTTGCACAGAGTCTCCATGTTTCATCTACTGCTTATTATGTGGTTCCCATTCATGTGCTTCCCACCCACAGCTTGAGTTTCCAGGTTTCAAAGTGAGCCATGTGGGACACCCATATTGCACGACCTATTTATTGTTATCCAGTACTGCTAAGGAATCGGACAATCTCCTTTCTTTTGCAATACATACATCAGAGCTCCTTGCTTGGCACTGCGAGGGCTCGATGGGCTATTATGTGGCTCGGTTTGTCACAAGTTCTGCAAGGCAAAGCTTAAAAATGGAATTATTGAGAAAATAAAAATATTTTCTCAATGAGGATTTTGCTTGTGTCTAGTCTAGATACAGGTAGGCAGCCGTGTTGGTCTGCCATAGTCGAAACAAAACAATAAATAATAATAATAATAATAATAATAATAATAATAATAATAATAACAACAACAACAACAACAACAATATATTTATACCCCGCCCTCCCCAGTCAGGGCAGCTAACACCAATAAAATATAAAAAGCAATTAATTAAAATACAATATTAAAATTTAAAATGCAGCCTCATTTTAAGTAGTCCATAAATCCAAGCCATGAGGGAGGAAAACACAGGGGTCAGAATGAGTCCAACCCAAAGGCCAGGTGGAACAGCTCTGTTTTGCAGGCCCTGCGGAAAGATGACAAATCCCTTCCATTTTTATTTATTTTTTGCCAAATTACTCTGTAAAAACTTGCTCATATTTATTCCTAGTGCCTGCTCCGAGACTGACAATCTAGGAATACTGAACTTTTGCACTTTTTATTATTTTTCTGTTGGATGAATATTTCAGGAATTTCTTCTTCTTCTTCTTCTTCTTCTTCTTCTTCTTCTTCTTCTTCTTCTTCTTCTTCTTCTTCTTCTTCTTCTTCTTCTTCCACACTGTTTTTAAATTCATTGGCTCCTAATTTATTTTATCTGTTTGTATTTTATCTTATCAAGACACTCTGAGACTCTTTTATACCAAGTGACTAACAAAGTATGGAGTTTCAGCAAGTGAAGAAGGGTCAGCTGAAAAGACCACCTGATTTTGCGTTAAGGAGGTCGCTGCATCAAGAAGGCAGGCAGTACCGGCCTGACTCAGAAGGAGGCAGTTTTATATGCTCACGAAAACTGAATTCTAAAATAAACCTCCTAGATCTTTCCACCAGTGTTTTTATCTCCATAAATACAAGTACTAAATCTTAGGCTGTCAGCACAGCCCCAGCTATTTCTACTTTTGACACAGTCTGGTTACTGAAGCTAAGCAGACCTCTCTCTGTAAGCTGCCAGGATATGGGAACCATCTATAAGTTGCAAAAAGCAGGGTATACAAACTATACCAGTGGGACACGCTTTAAGATAAGTATGCATTGCAGCCTCTGACATTTTAACATAGCTGCCAAGTACCCCGTTTTCCCCGGGAAACCCCCATTTTCTCATACCGTTTGCCGGCGGTCCCCCGTATCACTTCGTCTCCCGTTATTCTCCCTTATATTCTCCTGCCGGCGGCCATTTTTTTTCCTGCTTTGCCCATCTTATGGGCACCGAAAATGGCCGGCACCGAAAGTCGCGTCTATGCATGTCTGGAAGTGCGTAGACGCGACTTCCGGTGTCAGCGGCGGCCATTTTTGGTGCCCATAGATGGGCAAAGCGACACCGGAAGTTGCGTCTACGCACTTCCGGACATGCGTAGACGCGACTTCCATTGCCGCCGGCGGCCATTTTTTTGTGCCCATAGATGGGCAAAGCGACACCGGAAGTTGCGTCTACGCAACCTCCGGTGTCACGCGGCTGCCGGTCCCGGATTCTGCAGTCCAGGACTTGGCAGGTATGCATTTTAATCAGAACTTCTAAAACATGCGCCGTTGTATCAAATTCCTCTACATTGCAACCATAAAAAGTGTACTGATTATTTTATCATCAGCTGACTGAAAAGATCCAGTTTCCTGCAGCTAACTAACTTATTCCACAGAAGGCAAATAATTTCACACTTGGCTGTTTTTTAAAAAACAAAAACATATGCAACATGGAGTTGACACCTGAGTTCATCATTTGTCACCTGTATAGCCTGGCTGGCACTGGCAAATGAAAGTTGCATTGCCATCCTCGCAAATCCCTTTGTTGAGACAGGGGAAAGACTTGCACTCATCAATATCTGTTTCACATTTTAAGCCTAAAACACAACCCAAAAGAACACAAAAGAAAAAATATATATTCGGGTTACTAAGGAGGGGCAGGGGAAGAAACAGCAAAGTAAAATTCCAAATAAATGTAACGTAAATAAATAAGTATATACGAAAAGGGCGGGATTCAACTCGTGAGTCTGTTAGACGGTGTCCTTTGCAAGGGTTTCTGCTTGTGCAAAATGGCTTTCCCCTCTACTCTACTCTGCTCTCCTTTCCCCACCCCAACACCCAATATTGGCTGAGGGTGTGTCTGGAGAGCCCCGCACCCCACTCCTTTTACATATCAAGACACGTGCTGTCTTTACGACTTCTACTAAAGACCCTCCTTTTTTCAACGACTCCAACTTTTCAGTGGAGTTTCTAAACCCCATCTTGTATCTCTTCAGAATGTGAAATGGTTGCTATGAATGTTTTCATTGTTAAGTTGCTTCAAAATCTTTCAAGGGAAGCAGCTCCAAAATGGAATGCGAATAAATAAATAAAAGTTTCTAGATAAGCAAAGTGCTGCTTAAATGTAAATACACAGTATTAAAATACGTTTTATGAAAACAATTCATGCCATCATGGCCTTGTTTGTGCCTTCAGAAGTGGTTCCTACTGAGTTTGGGAACGTGGTATCTTCTACATGTTTGGACCAGCATGCCCAATGGTCAGATGATGCAAACTGTAGTCCATCAACATCTGGAGTAGGGTTGGGGGTTAGATCATCCAAAACCGGTTTGAGGTCCATATCGTGATATCGGTTTCATAATTTTTGACCTGGCAATATATCGCGAACCATGATGTGTGTGTGCGTGTGTGTGTGTGCGTGCGTGCTATGAAAAAAATTTCCAATGTGAGAAAAACCAGCCAATGCTTCTCTTGATTCCTGCATCTCCTGTTAACTCTGCTGGCTCAGCTCTCCCCTACATCCTGCAGGGGGCAGCAAGTTACAAAAGCAGCCGCTGGCAAAAAAAACAACAACCATAACATAGGCGAAACTGTGAAGCCAGCCAATGCCTCTACATAGCTTGATCCTTATTTCAGACATTGTGAAATATTGGTATACTGTGATGCTTAGCTGGTGATAGACTGTGAGGCTGAAAACCAGGTATCGCCCAGCCCTATTCTGTAGGGCCACAGGTTCTCCATCTCTGCTGCACACAGTAATTAGGGAATATGCCCCAACGAACTTGGTGGGACCCTAACCTCAGGAGCAGGCTGCACATCCTATTAATACTGATGCATCAAATTAATCATTACTAACAAGCTTCAATGGTTTCCGTAGGAATTAGTCACAAACAGTGGTACCGGAGCCATAGGTGCAAGAGCTCACGCTGGAAAAAACCACTAATACATTTTCTCTCCTCCCACTCACAATTATTTGGATCCAACCCTCCATGTGCTGTACAAGATGCCAGTCGACACTGTCATTTACCTTCATATCCTGGGAAGCATATGCAGATGTACCCACTTCCAACATGTTTGCAAGTTCCATTTTTGCACGGTTCCAGGAAACACTCGTGGAATACCTGTTTGCCAATGGAAATAACACAGTTCATTAAGAAAGCAAAATGCAAGCAAAGGGAACTCTGAAAGCAACAAACTAGTTTACCCCCCCCCCCAGAAGTATAAGCCAGGCTTATAGTCCTAGTAAGTTACATAAGATTAGTCTATCACAGGCATCCCCAAACTTTGGCCCTCCAGATGTTTTGGACTACAATTCCCATCTTCCCTGACCACTGGTCCTGTTAGCTAGGGTTCATGGGAGTTGTAGGCCAAAACACCTGGAGGGCCGCAGTTTGGGGATGCCTGGTCTATCATATGCTTGAAGGTTTGTAGGGCTTTGTCCAAACTGAGCCTTGGGCTAAGTATTGGCCTGAAATATTCCCAACTGCTTGGGTTGAAATGCAAAACACATTGATTGAATAGGGAGAACTGTTCTGCTGTTCCCATGCACAGTTTGGGCAGCTTCTGGTAATGGATGGATGCAGCGCTGAGACACCTATGGCAAAAATCACCATTCGGTTTTCACAACTTAATGGGATTAGATGACAGTGATGTCATCAGCACCAAGAATGATGTTATTGAAAAGCACATTTCTGCAGTGAATATTGAAAAACCCTCAAAATTGACTGTGAAATTTTGACACTCATGCAAACCGACACAAAAACAAGGCAAGGAGTTTTGGCTCACTGTAAATTGTATGCAAAATTGTGAGGCTCAGGTTCAAAACTACACTTAGCCATGAATCTCACTGGGTAACTGTGGGCCAGTCACTGTCTCTCAGCCTGACCCATGAGTAGGCAAACTAAGGCCCGGGGGCCGGATCCAGCCCAATCGCCTTCTAAATCCAACCCCCGGACGGTTCGGGAATCAGCATGTTTTTACATGAGTAGAATGTGTCCTTTTATTTAGTTACAGGTAGGTAGCCTTTTATTTAAAATGCATCTCTGGGTTAATTGTGGGGCATAGGAATTCATTGATTCCCCCTCAAAAAAAATATAGTCCGGCCCCCCACAAGGTCTGAGGGACAGTGGACCAGCCCCCTGCTGAAAACGTTTGCTGATCCCTGAAACTTATCTCAGAGTTGTAGTGAGGATAAAAAGGGAAAGAGACATGTACTGTGTTTATATGTTATTCCTATTTAACAGATTCGTATCCTACTTTTCAAGAAATCCCCTTTCCAAAGCAATTTAGAAGCCACATGTCAAACATGCAATGGAGTAAAATTTAAGGTATATTATTTCCTCTAGCTCCTTGGGGGGGGGGAAGGTGTGTTATGAGAATTATGAGGTCTAAGATATAAAATAAATGTTCATAAATGTACCAGGCAAACACATACATAAATATATAAACCACACGTCTGAAACAGTATACAGGAAAACAGTCTAAAGCCATTTTGACTCTCAAATATTTGACCTCAAATATTCATCTGCAGTCTGGATGGTAATGGGAAAAGCTTCCCCATTGTCTCTGTGCTCACAAATCGTGCCATAAGGGCACATTTGGGTAAGAATAGGGTGAGCCTGTGACCTGGACTCAGGAATTAAGCATTTATACCTGAAGGAGCATCTCTACCCCCATCGTTCTGCCCAGACACTGAGGTCCAGTGTTGAGGGCCTTCTGGGGGTTCCCTCACTGCGAGAAGCCAAGTTACAGGGAACCAGGCAGAGGGCCTTCTCGGTGGTGGCGCCTGCCCTGTGGAACGCCCTCCCATCAGATGTCAAAGAGAAAAACAACTCCCAGACTTTTAGAAGACATCTGAAGGCAGCCCTGTTTAGGGAAGCTTTTAATGTTTAATAGATTATTGTATTTTAATATTTTGTTGGAAGCCGCCCAGAGTGGATGGGGAAACCCAGCCAGATGGGCAGGGTATAAATAAATTATCATCATCATCATCATCATCACAAAATAATGGCCAGGCTGTCCAGGTAAACCAATTAACAGGTTTCCTGCCAGACAGGATTCTGCTGTAGAATGCCCCTTTCTGTGATGTACAGTATGTATGATGTATTGGGGGGGGGGGTCCTCGAGCTACAGAGTGGCAATTTCAAAAGTCTATATAAGGGCTTGCGTACCATTGTTCTGTGTTCCTCCTCCCTTGTGGTGAGTGAGGACCCTGTTGCAACAGTTGAATAAAGATCAGGCTTACTAGCTGCTTTGCTTCTCAATATTCTCTGGTTGGCCTCTGTTATTTTCTCCTACCGATAGAGAACCTACATAAGGATTCTATATGGGCTCTTGGGTACCCAATAAGGGGAAAGGAGCAGGTTCTTTTTTTAATAACAGGTGGGGCAGAAGTGAAATACAGAACAATAATATTACAAGAGACAGATACTGTATGCATGCAAGATGTTTTCATTTTTAATACTAATGCTAACTTTAGACAATTATGACGTTTGTTCTTGCCTGGCTGCTGGTTTGGTATTTGTTGCTGATGTTTTCTGGGGAGACTGGCAGGGCTACGCTCTCTTCTGCTGCAGAGAAAGTAGAGCCAAAACCTAAATGGGATTGAATGAAAGCAACTGTAAAAATTCCACTGACAAGGTCCTCTGAGTCAAGGTTGTGACATGATCAATAATACAGCAACGGAAAAAGAATCAGCCTTGATTTGTGTGGATATAGATAGATCTATTCAATTACAGTGTCAACTGAAGCATGTGAACCTGACAACCGCAAATGTGTGCCTCAGCTGGACTCTGTTGTCTTTGAGCACAGCTCAACACAGCTAGATAATTTTATTTATGATCTCTGTCAGTTCTTCATTCCTAAGTCCATTCTGTCTTGTTTTTGTTTGCTTGGATACGTGGAATTAACAGAATTCTCGCCCATCCTTACACTAGTTGCTCACTTCCACACAACACCTCTCCCCGAACACTTTTCTTGCAGGCTAGCATCTTTCTGGGAGCAAGCTAAGGATGGAGAAAGGTTTCTGTTGTCACTTGCATGCCTCTTTCCCTCAATCCATGTATTCGGATTGCCTGCTGACACATCTAGTTTGACCCAAACTCCCACTAACATTTCAGTTTGAACATCTCAGCATCTTAGCTCCTAGAGAACTAACATCAGTCTTCAGGTCTTGTGCAACTAGAGAGCTTTGACAACGTCTAAGGAAGAAGTGACCATGTAGGACAGGCACCCCCAAACTGCGGCCCTCCAGATGTTTTGGCCTACAACTCCCATGATCCCTAGCTAAGAGGACCAGTGGTCGGGGAAGATGGGAATTGTAGTCCAAAACAACTGGAGGGCCAAAGTTTGGGGATGCCCGAGGTAGGAACTATGGGTCTTTTAACTGTCTTAATTTCCACTAGATTTCTCAGTAAACCCGACCCTAGTTTGGGGTTTCTCAAACTTGGGTCTCCCGCTGTTTTTGGACTACAGTTCCCATCATCCCTGACCACTGATTCAGCTAGCCAGGGAAGATGGGAGTTGTAGTTCAAAAAAACAGCTGGAGACCCAAGTTTTGAAAACCCTGCCCTAGTTCTATTCATTAAATCACTGAATTGAGTATCTTTCTTAAATATTTAAGGCCACTGCAGACGAATGCCAGTGAATGTATGGACCATGTTTGTAGCAATGGGAATAGGAGGACCAAAAGGACGGCAGCACACATGAAAGAAAACAGGCTGCAACTTCTGAGATCATCTTATCGAACCAGAAACCCAATTGTTTGGCCTTTGAGACGGTGGGTGGGGGGGATGACTGAATTTGCTAGTGTCCAGCCTACGTGCTGGGTACAGACTGTGGGAGGGACTCACCCAACAAGTCCCACCAGCAGAAGCCCTGCAGAAGATCTGACGGGTGCACAACAGGGCTTTCTTCCTTCTCTCCCCCCCCCCTGTGCACCACCTACAATTGGCTCGGGGTGTGTGTGTTAGTCAGGAGAACCCCCTCAACAGCCTGCCGGGGGAGAAGAGGAACTGTTCCATCTATCAAGGTGGAAAGCTTGTGCTGATGGAACATTCCACATAGTGTGACATGGAGTTCCTTGCTATGAAAGGACAGGGAAGGCAGTAAGCAGCTTTCCCTTGGAAGCAATCATTAGTAAAAGCATGTTGCTATGCAACTTTTTTTAATAAACAAATTTTATTAGATTTTGTATTGGAAACATCCAATTATCACATCATATAATAAAAATAAAGAAAAAGATACAGTTTTCCCCTCCCCCCTATGACTTCCCTCAACTTCCTCTTCTGGTTTATTTTTAATGTCTTCTCCTGCGTTCTTTGATATATCTTAAATTTTAATGTCTTAAACTTGTAACGTTGTTATACTTATATTTTACAGCATCATTGTAAATATATTTTGTTGATTGTAAGTGTTTACTCAAAACTTGCTAGTGAGTTCACTTCTTTACGGTATTTCTCTAGGTATATCATAAATGGTTCCCAATCTCTCCTGAAGTCTCTATTGTCCTTGTCTCATATTATTTCAGTTAGTTTTGCCATTTCGGCATATTCCACTAGTTTTTCTTGCCATTGGTACTTTATCACTCTTCCATCTATGGGCTAGCAGTATCCTGGCCGCAGTTGTAGCACACATAATCCAACGCACCCTGGTCACCATTTCTTTGAGCTCCTGCCATCGGGATGGAGATATAGAACAATGCAGGCAAGAACGAGCCGTCTCAGGAACAGTTTATTCTCTAGAGCGATTTTGGCCTTAAATGGAAAGCCTGGAGTTTGAAGTCATCTTATTTTACTTGTTATTTTGTATTATATTTACTGTTTTTAATTAGGTTTTGTAATTTTGGATTATGCGGAATGCTTTATCTGAGTGGATGTAGCAACCGAGTAATTTCGTTGTTCCCGCAAGGGGACAATGGCAATAAAGATATCTTATCTTATTATCTTATAAAGAGTTTCTGTCCCTCTTTTGGCAAGTCTTGACCTAGAATGCCTAACAATTGCTAT
Organism: Zootoca vivipara; assembly: GCF_963506605.1. Classification (NCBI taxonomy): domain Eukaryota; kingdom Metazoa; phylum Chordata; class Lepidosauria; order Squamata; family Lacertidae; genus Zootoca; species Zootoca vivipara. The sequence goes on from NC_083291.1 coordinate 6,492,125, forward strand.
GTAAGTTTGATCCTTAACCCTACTGCCAATTTTTCATATTCTCCAAAGAAAATAACTTACTTGAACAGTCTGTTATAGACCTGGCGCCGATCACGGTAGTAGTCCCATAAAATGGGCAAGACAGGCAATAGGACTTTCCAGGGTCAGGTTGATAATAGTCCCTGGGACAAGGGTGGCAGGGCATTAAACCAGAGCGAGAGAATTCTCCAGATGGACAAGGTACTGCAAAGTGCAAAACACAAACCTATTTCAATGACTACTATACCGTCTTCGTAAATAGTTGTTTGTTTGTTTTTACAAAATACTGGCGACCCTTTTTCTCAAGATGGAAGAAGAGGAGGATATTCAAGGCCAGACTAGACATCTGACACCTTTTATTAACTTCTGCTGAGACCTAGGCTGCAAAAACAGAAGGCAGATCAGACTCCTAATTGGTTACCTTACTTGGGTGATGAGTCATGATTTGTGCAGGCCTGGAAGGAAGGAAGCATATATGAAATGCTAAGTTTTCCCCAACTTTTTTTTAATGTAAAAAGTGAATAAAGACATCAGTTTGTGTGGGCTTTTAGCCGCAATAAAGAATCTATCTAAGACATCAGTGATATGTGACAGTACCAGTGTTAACTATTAGACATCTCTATGGAATATTTGCCAATGGAGGAAAATTGTCCCAAAAGAGATTCTTTCTGTACCTCAAAGCCATACGTTCAGTTCAACCTTGTCTTTTCCTTCCTTCATAAAGTTAAAGGATCGATAAGCAGAGTTAAAAGAAAGATACAACGCATGCTGCTACTCAAAAATATTCCAAATTATTCAGAGATCAGGAAAGTTGTACCGCCTAGGGTTTAGCAACATGCTATTTCCCGGAATTTGAATTTCGCAAACCTCCACATGCTGATATATCCACAGCTCCTCTTTTGACTGTTGACATGCTTTCTGGGCAAGCAATGCAGTGCTTGGATCCAGTTACGGGCTGGTATTTGCCAAGAGGACATGATTCGCAGATCTCAAGGCCATTTGGAGAATAGGTTCCCGGTTTGCACTCAGCTAATTAGGGAAGAACAATACACCAGAATTAAGCAATGCCTAGCTTCAAATATGCATCAAGGACAACAGCCAATAGCCCAAGGAGCCAAAGGCAGAATAACCTCTGAAACACAATGTAAAACTGGCCACTTACAAGCCCAGAGAATCTGCGCACCACAACTGCTTGCAAAATGCAATTGGCACAGAGCATTGCACTTACTGTGCATTGCACTTACTGTGAGCGCTGAGCAGTTAGGCAAAACGTGAAGCCGAAAGAATAAAGAAGTCCATTTGGTGATTGGTCTTTTCAGTCAAACACACCTATTACAGTATACCAGTCGCATTGGATCAACAGTCGAGGGAGAGACAAAAGGCTGAGAACTACTTGTGTTGAGGTTTTGAGTTATAATTGTTTCAATCTGCTGTTCTTACTGCTGGTTTCTTGTTTCATGCCCGATCTACTGATTTTGTTGGTTTCATTGCCATTTTTTATTGAGTGATATTCAACTGTGGCTACCTGAAACGGGCTTCTGCTGGTGCAAAAGGACTTCTCCCTCTCTTCCTCCTCCTACGCCTTGTGTGCCCCATCCCCAAGTGTTGGGGGAACCTTTCAGAAAGGAGCTGAGGAGGGTGGATGGTTGGAGAGGATGAGGAAGTCCTGTCGCATGGAGAGGATGAGGAAGTCCACGTCATGCTGAATATCACTCAGGGTTGTCAACTGCCTTCGAGTCATTTGGTTGAATGACAGTGAAGGGAGAGATTTGCCAATTGTGTTATTGAGCTAAGATCTCACCCTATAGTTTGCATTGCCTGCATTGTGTATGGTTGACCCCCCCCCCCCCGATCCTGGGGATGTCTTGCTTAAATGCTTTCCCCCCCTTCGCCTCTCTCTGTGTGCCAAAGGGTGATGTGGGCTGGACAGGATGCCCTGCTAAGCTATCAAGGCCTGATGACTGTCTTGTCTGACGCTATCAGTCTGACGCACAGAACAGGCAAGCCCCCCACTCAAGGCCGCTGGAAGATGCTACCGGGGTAGCATGAGTCAGCATGTGTTTATGCACAGGACCGGACACAGGAAGATCCTTATATGTACTTGTGACCCCCTTGCATGCGCACATTTCCAAAGGAGGGGGAAAGGAGCCCAAGAAGTGTATAAGAAGCTTTGCAATTTGTGTTTCTTTACTCTTGTCGTGAGCTGATCACCTAGAGTCTCTTATTAATAAGAAATTAAATTCTTTCTCTGAATTCAACCCCCGGTGTCATTATTGACTGTCTCTGGCCTGCCTGGGTGCAACTTAAAGGACCCTTAGTAGCTGATAAGGCTACAACAGTACAGATTAAGAAATAGATTTCTACCTCCCCGCCCAAAAAGGCTGAGCTTTTAATATTAGTTTTGCAATTTCCCCTTCCTCTATTATTCCACAATTCTGAAACAACAACAAAAAACCCTATAAACTAGACTTTTATTTGAAATATTTAGTTCTAGTCTCCACAACTGTTTAAAACTACTTCTAAATATTATTAAAATATTTAAAAAGCAGTCTCTCAACAAAAAACTTTAGTCCATAGTTGCTTTTTTAAAAGGGATTACATGATTGCTAACCTCTCACCTTTACATTCTGATATACTTCTGGCATGGAGATATTCAGTGTAGCTAGCAGAAGGGCAGTTCTTGCATTCCAGTTGCCCTTCCTCATCTTGGTATGAACCAATCCAGCAGCTTTCACATGCATGGTGTTCCAGGGAGTAATAAGTCCCCAGAGGGCAGTTAACTGCGATTTAACCGGACGAAATAATAGTTATGCATGGAAAATGTAATGAAGACCTTTGTCTACGGTGGTTGTTGACCATTGCCCAGTTCTCACAAGCAACAGAAGGCAATGCAAAACCAGTGTCTGAACTACACCAGCCAGACTGCAGGGGGGTGGGTTCACATAGCTGAATGCTCCTCCGTTCGAACATTTCCTACCTGCAGAAAAGCCGTATGAATTTGGCTGAAGGATGAGTTAACGCATCCATTTCAGCTGATCTTTGAAAGTGCCACAAAACAGATAATGCAATGTTTGCAATCAGGCTTCCAGTTCCGGTCTGCCTTAAAATGGAAGCAGCTCCCATGACAGCGGGAGATGGTTGGTGAAGAAAAAACAAGGATGATTGATAATAATATAATAATAATTTATTATTTCTAACCCCCCCCCCCAAAAAAAATCTGGCTGGGTTTCCCCAGCCAATCTGGGCTGCTTTCAACAGAACTTTAAAAACAGAAAACTTCAAACATTAAAAAGTTCCCTAAACAGGGCTGCCTTCAGATGTCTTCTAAAAGTCAGATATTTGTTTATTTCCTTGACATCTGACAGGAGGGCGTTCCACAGGGCGGGCACCACCACCGAGAAGGCCCTCTGCCTGGTTCCCTGCAACCTCACTTCTCGAAGTAAGGGAACCGCCAGAAGGCCCTCGGAGCTGGACCTCAGTGTCCGGGTTGAACGATGGGGGTGGAGACGCTCCTTCAGGTATACTGGGCCAAGGCCATTTAGGGCTTTAAAAGTCAGCACCAACACTTTGAATTGTGCTTGTGAATTATGATTGAGGGTAATTATCATTGCAAGCACCACCACCCCCGGGACAGGGGGAAATGGGCTCCACTCGTGGTTTGTCTTGGTACCTGGCTCTCGCTTTGGCATGGAATGCGGGAGGCAGGGAGGCGCTGGGTGAAAAAGCACTTTACCTGCCGATAGCCCCCCCCCCAATGCCGCCATTAAGAATCAGAGGTTCTCCTGTTAATTAGAGTTTAATTTGGACTAATGTACGGGCACGTGCTAGAAGAGATGAGATCATAAACTGCGGAACTGAAGCAGCTGCAAAGTCGTTAAGATTTGAACTTGAAAGAAGACTTCATTCAGTGTAATATAATGTTTGCAATCACACAAGCAGCACTGCTGTCCTGTGAAATTGTACATAGGGCATAGCACTGAAATATCCAGATATATCCCAAATCTGCACAAAGAAATTAAGAAAATTCGCCTCTTTCACGTTTTTTCTTTTATAGTGGAAAGAGGGAATGGAACAGCGTTACTGAAAACTTTGCCACCTGTTAAAATTCTACCATGCTTTCTAAGTTCTCCTTCGAAAGCAGTAGCCTTTCTTTTATTTACTGCAGCTAAGGACGAGAAAAAGACTTAAAGCTGAATTTCGCTTACCACACATCCGGCCTCTTAGGACAGAGCCTGGCCTGCAAAACAGGAAGGCCTTTTCAGCTTCTAGTGAGTTGGCGTCCGCTACAAGCAGTTCAGAAGAAAACTGAAAAGAATACATTGGATCCTTACTGAGAGTTCTTTTCAGTCTGTTTGTGATAGTCTCTAGTGTTTTTAGAAGGCGCCTTTGATTCTCCGATTCCAGTGTATCATTTCGTTCATCAGGCAATGGTACACTAGCTGGGATTAGGGGGAAAACAAAAAGAAACAAACCTCACACACATACACAAAGGCTCGAAAAGGTTGACTCCCACAAAACCGTAAGTCAGAGCAGGAGAGAATAAAATACAGTGGTACCTCTACTTACGAATAACTCTACTTACGAATGTTTCTACTTACAAACGGAGCTCCGTCCGCCATCTTGGATGCGGTTTAGATAGGATTTTTTCTACTTACGAATTTTTAGATAGGGTTGCTTTGACTTACGAATTTTTTCTCCCAATGCATTCCTATGGGATTCGACTTACATTTTTTTCCGACTTACAAATGTGTGTTTGGAATGCATTAAATTCGTAAGTAGAGGTACTACTGTAATAACAATAATGCAAATATGCAGATTGTTAGACACCGCTCCTGAATATCACGGCAAAAGGAAAAGCCACTCTTAAAACTCACTCGAAAATCTCTTGTTTTTATACCAGGCACAGTATGAAATGTTTCACCCGATAAACAATATTTTATAAAAAATAATGGAAAAAAGAGGGTTTTCCTTACCAGTTATATTAAAAACCAACTTTATTTTGTGGTCTGATGTGGGCACATTTATTTTTTTGTGCCTTTTGACCCGGGAGTGTGCCACATTCACCGAACCAGATAGTGGTTTAGGTTTCTCTTCTCCAGGAACTGCTTCGAGGAAATCATCATATGAATAATCTAGCCGATTTGCTCCACCCCAGCCACCAGGACCTGGCAGTCATTAGTATGAAGAGGAAATATCACAATGATAATAGAGCAACAACTCCCAAGGATGCCAACACACACACACACACACACACACACACACACACACACAAATGAAGCATTGCAAAATCGTTGAAAGAAGAAAATGAAAAGACCTCACTGTATGTAGAAATCTGACTTGATTTCAGAAAATGTATCCAGCAGAGGCAGGGAACCAGGCAGAGGGCCTTCTTGGTGGTGGCGCCTGCCCTGTGGAACTCCCTCCCATCAGATGTCAAGGAAATAAACAACTACAGTGGCACCTCAGTATAAGATCAGCCCTGTTAATGAACTATCCGGTATAGAAACTCCACAAAACCGAAAGTACCAGTAGGTGTTCCGGTTAGCAAACTTTACCTCGGTCTACGAACGGAAGCCGAATAGTGGAATAGCACCGGCAGCGGGAGGCCTCATTAGGGAAAGCGCGCTTCGGTTTAAGAACAGCTTTGGTTTAAGAACGGACTTCCGGAACGGATTAAGTTTGTAAACCGAGGTACCACTGTATCTGACTTTTAGAAGACATCTGAAGGCAGCCCTGTTTAGGGAAGTTTTTAATATTTGATGCTTTATTGTATTTTTAATGTTTTGTTGGGAGCCACCCAGAGTGGCTGGGGAAACCCAGCCAGATGGGCGGGATACATAGCTGCCAAGTACCCCGTTTTCCTCGGGAAACCCCCGTTTTTCATACATTTCCCAGCGGTCCCCCATATCTCTTCGTCTCTCGTTATTCTCCCTTATTATTTTCCTGCCGGCAGCCATTTTTTTCTGCTTTGCCCATCTATGGGCACCGAAAATAGCTGGTGCCGGCGTCAAAAGTCGTATCTACACATGTCCAGAAGTGCGTAGACGCAACTTCCGGTGTCATGCGGCTGCCGGTCCCGGATTCTGCAGTCCGGGACTTGGCAGGTATGGTGGGGTATAAATAAATAAATAATAATTATTATTATTAGTAGTAGTAGTAGGCAGTCCTTGCTGCACATTATGCTGAAATGAATTCAACAGAGCGCCATAACTGTTCTTTCAAAACAAGAAGGAAAATGGGAATATGGAGTGAAGCAAAAGTTCTCTACTCTGAATCATATCTGCAAACTATGCCCCCCCCCCCAAAAAACCCACGCCTCACTTTTCTTTGTCCAGGGCTCAAACATGTGGTTGCAATGATTTCATAGTCAGACCAAAATCGAGATTTGCTAGATGGATGAGTACATCTTCAGGATTGCTGAATGGTCCCCTTCTTATTTAGGCTAACAAAATAATTCACTTACCAATGGCAAAGCCATTTTCATAGTCATAATTATATTCTAAGCAATGTTTCTGTGGCAGATCCTCCAGCCTGCAGTCAATGTCATCGACGTCATTGCAAAACGATGGAACCTATGAGCCAAGATTTAAGAGTAACAGTGAAAACACTGGGAAGGAACTGCCTGATTATTTCTGTAAGTCAAAGTCCTATGCAAGGACTTCTGCTTGCACGGGGGGGGCATTCCCCCTCTCCTCCCCCCGTGCCCCCCCAAATTGCCTCGGGGGGGGGGGAATTGAGAGATTCCCCCCAGAACAGCACATTCTATCTGTCAAACTGTAGTGCTTTGCATGGACAGAACAACACATACCTCTTAATTTAACATACTTCTTTAAATACAAAGCTTTAACTTCCCAGTGATTACCTAATTTAAATATCATTTTCCGAATAAGAAATAACTGTTCCATTAGCCAGTAGCTTTCATAAACTGAAAGGTAGGAAACAGGCTTGGTTTAGGAATATAAACACATCTTATTCAAACGGTACAAACTATTGCAATTATTAGACAAGTGCCTGTATTTGAGCTATAGAAAATTTACTCCTGAAATTAAATATTGTCGCTCTGCTGTACATTTTGTGTGCTCAACATTTCGGGGGCAAGCAATTCAATTCATGAAATGATAATAATTACTTTTTAAAAGATGGTGCATTACTAACCCACCATTTTACCAAGCGCGCTCTGAAAAGCGTCCCCGAAATTTTTAAGAAGGTTGCTGTCGTCACATCGCGTTGCTTTGTACAGCATCTCAAAGGATTTGAAACCATGGTTTGCCAAGCGATTCACTGAAAAAAATGGGTACGGGATGATTCTTCGTTTATTTAAACGATTCATATACCGCTTCCAAGCAGTGTACAAAAGAGATTTTTAAAAAATGATAAGTCAGTTAAGATGATTATAATATTGTTATATATTTATTTATACCCCCACTTTCCCTCCCTAAGGGGACTCAAGCATAGCTGCCAAGTTTTCCCTTTTCTCGCAAGGAAGCCTATTCAGCATAAGGGAAAATCCCTTTAAAAAAAGGGAGAACTTGGCAGCTATGGACTCAAGGTGGCTTACAGATAAAACCAAGAATTGCTAAGGGGGGGCATTAAAAATAAATAAACATTAATAGAATTAAAAACTACATGCACATATAAAACCTGTTTAAAACATACAAATAATTAAAATGTAAATAGCACAACACCAGCCGTTTCATTAAAAGCAGTCAATTAAAAGCCTGTTAAAACAATAACATCTTCACCTGCCAATGGAAGGACAAAAAGGAGCAAGCCAGTCTAGTTTCACCGGGGGGCGGGGAGTTATGGAGTCTGGGAGCAGCACCACTGAGAAGGCCCTCTCCCATAACATGAGAAAAGTTTACTTTAAATAAGTACTTATTTAATACTTAAAAAGCTTATATATAGTAATAAAAAATAGTCTTCACCATGTTCCTGAAGTTAAACAGGGTGGCAGGGAGCGGCTGGGGGTGGGGGTGGGGCTGTCTGAAAAGTATGTTAGCCTCGTGTATACAAAATTTTGTTAGGTATTTTATGTCAAAATGGGAAATTTTCTGGTTTTGTTTCCATAAGCAAGAAGTGAAGAAACCAGTTACAATGAATAACTTGTATCTGACTACTATCAGCAAGTATGTAAGAATTACAGTCATACCTTGGATCTCGAACGCCTTGGCTTCTGAACAAATCGGCTCCCAAACGATTGAAACCCGGAAGTGAGTGTTCCGGCTTTCGAACGATTTCCGGAAGCCAAACGTCTAGCGCTGCTTCCGATTGGCTGCAGGAGCTTCCTGCAGCCAATCGGAAACCGCACTTTGGTTTCCGAACGTTTTGGAAGTTGAACAGACTTCCGTTCGACTTCCAAGTTGCGATTGTGTTCCAATCGCATATTTTGGCATGTTCACATGACACACTAAGCTAAACCATGACTTGGTCCAAACATGGTTGGCTCTTGAGGAGGAGATAGTGGCCACTTTGTTCCTTCTTGGGCTGTTTAGGAGTGGCATCCATGGCTTGACTTAGCATGTCATCCAAATCTTGGGTAAGGCCTCTTCCTTGTGGTTGTGAGCCAAGGTTAAAGAGAGGAGACTTTAACTACAATCCATGTCTGGATAGCATGCTAAGCCAAACCCTGATCTAAAAAGATTGGGAAGAGAAAAGCAGGTTATAAGGTCTCCAATGGGAGCCAGCATGTTCACACACTCATAGTAAACCAAAATCTGGCTTACCATGACTGTTGGATTACTGCAATGTGCTCTACGTGGGGCTACCTTTGAAGGTGACTCAGAAACTGCAATTAATCCAGAATGCAGCAGCTAGATTGGTGACTGTGAGCGGCTGCCGGGACCACATAAAACCGGTCCTGAGAGATCTACACTGGCTCCCAGTACGTTTCCGAGCACAATTCAAAGTATTGGTACTGACCTTGAAAGCCCTAAACGGCCTCAGTCCTGTATACCTGAAGGAACGTCTCCACCCCCATTGTTCTGCCCAGACACTGAGGTCCAGCATCGAGGGCCTTCTGGCGGTTCCCTCATTGCGAGAAGCCAAGTTACAGGGCAGAGGGCCTTCTTGGTTTAGGCCCTCTGCCTGGTTCCCTGCCCTGTGGAACGCCCTCCCAGCAGATGTCAAGGCAATAAGCAGCAACTATTTTACTTTTAAAAGACAACTGAAGGTGGCCCTGTTTAGGGAAGTTTTTAATGTTTGATGCTGTATTGTTTTAAATATTTGGTTGGAAGTCACTCAGAGTGGCTGGGGAAACCCAGCCAGATGGGTGGGGTATAAATAAATGATGATGATGATGATGATGATGATGATGATGATGATTATTATTACCATGACTTGCAAACCAGGCCAGCATGACACTGCCTGAGACCCTAAGCATGCTTCCTGGGAGGCAGTAGGTGGCTAAATGTATTTGTTATAATAATTTTAAAAAACGTGCTTTGAATTAGGAGTCATATTTCTAACAATTAAGAAGGAAGGTATTTTGCTGACATTTCAGTATTTGCTTAATAGCTAGACATCTAATCCAGTTCCTCCCCTGTGTGTGTCACTGAAGAGGTTAGCAGGAAAGGGAAGATAAGAACTCTCCCAGGGGTCTGGATCAGCCGCTGAATCTCTGTTAAATAACACAGCCCCATCTTTTTCGTTTTTGAAACAGAAATAGTTCCAGCAATTTCTCAGCCGTTCTCAATCCTAGCTGTGGTTGCTTATACTGTAGGTTTTATTAGAACCAGGACTTCAGACTGAAGCCTCGGTTTCTTCTAATATAATGCCCACTTCCCAGTTCCTGTATCACCTAGACAAAGAATGCACTAGGTCCTTGGAAATCAAAATACATAATAAACCTTACGAGAACAGTCAGGCCATTCTGTAGAATACGGTGGATTCCAGATACCATCTTTGTAGGCACAATAGTAATTTTCATTGGAACCTGATGTGAAGTCATATCCAGCCATGCAACGTAATGTGCAATTAACTCCAGTCTTGTCTTCTGTGCATATAAAATCCCCGTTTACTGGGGTAAAGGGGATTTCACAAGGAGAGCCTGGGGAAAGGGGAAAAAAGAGAAAACAATAGAGGAAGGCTCTCGTGCTTCCTCTTGGCATTAAAAATGCAAATCACCTTTATTCTGGATATTGAACCTGTGGTACACAAGGACGAGATCCCCCACCCCACCCCAAAGTTCTGTACCTTTGATTGCTCTGCGATCTTCTTCTCAGTTCCACTCCTCCTGAATTCTCCTCCTGGGAGAATTTCTAAAATTAATTCTGGAAGCAGAGCATGTGATATTTCCCACAACTTACGAGTTCATTTGCATCTATCTCCTTTCCCCTGTATAGCACCCATGGGTGCGTGGCCATTTCTAAACACTACAACAAAGGAATCTTGATGTGATTGTATGTACGATTGCAGCAAGAGTCTTTTTTTCTGCAGTGTTTTAACGATGAGCACAGGCACGCCTGCACATTGACAAATCACCCCACACAAAAAGGTTGACGTAGCTGTACGTAGGGTCGCATCAAGATCGCTATTTTGTTCATCGGGGAGAGAAAACACAAATTAACTAAAGGAGCTTAAAGCTACGGCAGACTGCACTCTGTATACAATCCAGAAATTAAAGCAACAACAACCAATTAATGGAAAACTTGGAACTCTTAAGTACAAAAGAGAAATTCAGAGGAGGAGAATTTTGGAAATACAGTGGTACCTCGCAAGGTGAATGCCATGCAAGATGAATTTTCCGCAAGACGAATGTGTCTTGCGATCTGATGGTGACTTGCAAGACGAATTTGTTTTGCGAAAAATTCGTCTTGCGAATCGCGGTTTCCCATAGGAATGCACTGAAATTTAATTAATGCGTTCCTATGGGCAAAAAAAGACATTTCAATGCATCCCTATGGGAAACCGCGATTCGCAAGATAAATTTTTCATAAAACGAATTGTGAGGGACAGGGGATATCGCGAAGTCCCTCCCCTCCTGAGTTCAAGCCCGTCCCCGAGCAAAGGGGAAAGCAGGGAGAGTTCCGATTCCAGTGGGGAAGCAGGAAGTCGTGTCCGAGGCTCAGGCAAGGTAGAGGAGCCAGGGTCCCAGGTGGGACAGGAAGGGGCAAGTAAGGGGGGAAGACCCATCCCCCCAACTCCAGAATTACGCAGGAAGAGGAGGGGCAAGAGGATGGGTCTGCCAAAGCTTTTGTGTTGGAGAAAGACGCGCCAAAAGCCATTAGGAGGTTCTGAAACCGACTGACAACATCGCTCCGTGTAAATAGCAATGACTTGAGCACTGTAAATACGCAGCACCAATAAAAGAATAAAATGCAGAGCTGCGTAGCGTCGTTACTCTGAAGTAGTCCACTCCGGCCACTGTGACAGCAACCTCCTAATCATTTTTGGGCTACTTTGGAGTTGCCGGGATGAGCGTGTCAGAGGCGGAGAAGTGGCGGCAGATCGCTGAGCAAGCCCAGCTAGAACTGCAACAGCTGTCGCTGCAGGCGCAGGGAGAATTGAAGGCAGCTAAAGAGGAGACTAAGAAGGTCCAGGACGACCGGCTACAACTTGCGGAACAGGTGAGAGAGCTCCAGGAAAAAGAGCAGCATTTAAGGGCGGTGGCGGTAGACCTCCAAAACAAGCTGGATGCAGAGAAAAACAAGGCGGGAGGGGCACCCCAAGTCCAAGTGCTGCCAGGAAGGAGAGCCGGGACCCTAGTAAGCAAGTTCAATGGAGACCCGAAGGAGTTTCAGGGCTTTGAGACTGAGATTGTGTATGCTCTTGAGCTGCACCACGATGAGTTCCCTGATGATGAGCACAGAGTAGCGTTTATTGTGGAGCACCTTACAGGGGCGGCCAGGGAGTGGCTAAGACCGTTAATTGCAACAAGGAATCCTTGCATGAAGAATGTCAAACTATTTCTAGAAGGTTTGAAAACGATGTATTCGTCCGATAGTCATATGGACCAGACTAAGGAGGAACTTCATAATTTACGCCAAGGAAATATGACAGTTCGCGCGTATTGGGCGAAATTCACCATGCTGGTGCACAGATTGGGGTGGGATCTGGAGTCTGCCCCAATGCAAGCGGCGTTTTACTTGGGGTTGCATGAGGAGGTGAAGGATGAGCTCTCGAGAGGTCCAAAGCCCAGTAATATGGATCAACTGAGCAAAGCGGCTCTGGCGGTGGGGGTGAGGCAGGAATCCAGATGGAGCGACAAGCAAGCAACGCGCGCAAAGCGGGCTTGGTTCCCACGGTCGCAGGAGAAGCCACTCCCTCAACAACCCTTTCAAGCCACGCCTGGGGCCAGTCAGGACCAGGAACCCATGCAGATTGATAGCGCGCGCGCGCGGGCTTTTCAAACCCCAGCGGCGCCAAGACGCAAGGAGGGAAGGGGTGGGAATTGCTTTCTCTGCAACTCCCCCCAGCATCTCGTCAGAGACTGCCCACATCGCAGGGAGTGGCAAGGAAAGGCGGGAACGGTTGTGCCCTCCCCCACTGACGCAGCACCACAGCAGGGAAACGGGAAAGCCTGGCTGCAGGAGACAAGGGGCGGCAGCCAGGCACAGTCAGCAGACAACAGCCCCAGCCCACCCACCCGCACAGAGAGGAGCAGAGCCAGCCCACCCCTCCCAGAGCAGGAGTGGTTCTAGAAGTGACGCTCACGCTCCCAAATGGCTATCCATTGACGGTCCTCGCCCTAATTGACAGTGGTGCCTCAGCCAACTTCTTCTCGAGAAACTTTGCAGAAGAGCACCAGATCCAGCTTCTGCAGCTGGATTTTCCTCTGCACGTGGCAACCATTGACGGCAGAGAGCTGCTGGGAGGGGCCATCACTCATCAAACCCCCCCCATGAGAATGACGGTTGGAAGGCACTCAGAGACACTGGCATTCAACGTCACCACCATCTCAGACCCCCCAATCGTTTTGGGCATGAGCTGGCTGGCGCGCCACGACCCCTCCATAAGTTGGCATCAGAGATGCATCACTTTTGGATCGGACTTTTGCCTGGAACATTGCATGCAGCACCAACCAGGGGAGGGGCCTCCGATAGCCACGGTGGCCACCATGCACGTCAAAGGGGGTGAGGCGATACCCAAACCATACTGGGACCTGCAGGAGGTCTTCAGTGAAGCGGAGTCCGACCACCTGCCCCCACACAGGCCTTTTGACTGCCAGATCAACCTGGTGCCTGGGGCAACTATACCCCCAGCCAAGCTGTACGCCATGTCAGACCAGGAACTGGAGGATCTGCGCGCTTTTATCGACAAGAACCTCAAGCGGGGGTTCATCAGAGAAAGCAAGGCAGCAGGGGGCAGCCCGGTCTTCTGGGTGGACAAGAAAGACACGCAACAGCGCCGTCTTGTGGTGGATTTTAGACGGCTGAATTCGGTGACAGAGCCAGTGGCTTTCCCCATGCCCAGAGTGGATGATCTCCTGACAGCGGCACGCAGAGGCAAGATTTTCACCAAGCTAGACCTGAGGGGGGCGTACAACTTGATCAGGATCCGGGAAGGCGATGAGTGGAAAACCACGATGTTCACGCCTCTGGGCTCTTTTGAATATCTGGTGATGCCCTTCGGGTTGCAAGGGGGCTCAGCATGCTTCCAGGCCTTCATGCACCACGTCCTGGGGTCCCTACTCTTCAGGAAATGCTTGGTCTTTCTGGATGACATCCTTATTTACTCCAACGACCCAGTGCAGCACGTGAAGGACGTCAGGGAGGTGTTACAGCGCCTGAAGGAGAACCACCTGTATGTGAAGCTGGAGAAGTGCAAGTTTCACACCAAGGAGGTGGACTTCCTGGGCTACAAGCTGTCAGACAAGGGGCTGGCAATGGACAAGGACAAGGTGCAGACCATCCTGGACTGGCACAGCCCCAGGACGCGCAAAGATGCCCAACGCCTACTAGGCTTTGCCAACTTCTACAGGAAGTTCATCAAGAACTTCTCTCGAGTTACGGCTCCCATCACTGACTGCCTGAGAGGCAAGCAGAAGTTCAGGTGGACACCAGAGGCGCAAGCAGCGTTCGAAAGCCTCAAGAGGGTGTTCGCCTCAGACCAGAACCTGTTCCACGTGGTTCAGGACGCGCCCCTACGCATTGAAACAGATGCTTCTGATAAGGCTGTGGGCGCCATTTTGTTGCAACTGGACGCCAACAGAGAGTGGAGACCCTGTGCCTTCTTCTCCAGGAAGTTGACCCAGCCCGAGCGAAACTACACAGTTTTTGATCGGGAACTTCTTGCGATCCACGCGGCGTTCCAGCACTGGAGACACTTCCTGGTGGGCGCCAAGCACCCCATCCAGGTGTGCACAGACCACAAGAACCTGGAGTTCTGGAGAACTGCCAGGGTGCTCAACCAGCGGCAGATACGGTGGGCGGAGTTCTTCTCGAACTTCAACTTCTCCATACACTACATCCCAGGAGAGCAGAATGTCAGGGCGGATGCCCTCTCCCGCAAGCCAGAGTACATGGAGGAGGAGGCGCCACCAGCCCCAAGGCACATTTTCCCCCCGTCGGCATGGTCCTGCGGAGCAGCAGTGGTGAGCGAGGCAGAACTCACAGCACTGACGGCAGCGGATGAATTTGCCAACCGCATCTTCAGAGAACTGAGAGGGGGGAGGGAGCAGGCAAAAGACTTTGCAGAACGCAGAGGGCTGCTTTTCTACAAGGGTGCGCTGTACCTACCCACCACCCAGCTTCGACGTACGGTCCTCAAGCAGATGCACGACAACCCTACAGCGGGGCATTTTGGAAGGGACAAGACCACTCACCTAGTCATGAGACACTTCTGGTGGCCAGGGGTGAGGGAAGATGTTCGAGACTATGTAAGGGGCTGTACCACCTGCCAGCGGGCGAAGGTGGTCAGAGCAGCGCCACCAGGGTTGCTGGAGCCCTTAGCCACACCACACAGGCCGTGGGAAGTGGTGTCCATGGACTTCATCACAGATCTGCCTTCGTCCAGGGGTAAGACTGCAGTGTTGGTGGTGGTGGACCTCATGTCCAAAATGTGTCACTTTATACCGTGTGCCAGGGCAGTCTCGGCAGAAGAGACAGCCAAACTGTTTGTTGATCACATTTTCAGACTGCATGGATTACCTTTAAGGGTTATTTCGGATCGTGGCCGCCAATTTGTTTCCAGGTTCTGGCGGCGGCTCATGAACCTCCTGCAGGTGGAGGTCAGCTTGTCGACGGCTAGACACCCGCAGACCAACGGACAAGCGGAGAGGGTCAACGCCATTCTGCAGCAGTACCTGAGATGCTACGTCAGCCAGCGGCAAACGGACTGGGTGGATCGCTTGCCACTAGCAGAATTTGCCTACAACAATGCAGTGCACGTCTCCACAGGGGTGTCGCCCTTTAAGGCCAATTACGGGCGCGACCTCAGATCTTTCCCAGAGAGGGAGAGGGAGGAGGAGGAGGAGGGCCCACAGGCTGAGGATTGGGCAGAGGAACTGGAGACGGTGCACCAGCAGCTCAGAGAACACTTGGAGAGGGCCAAGGAAGCGTACAAAAAGGGGGCAGATCGCCACAGGCGACAAGGGGAGGTCATCAGGGTGGGGGACAAGGTGTGGTTGTCCTCGGAGGGCCTTCCCACCAGAGGGAGGTGCAAAAAGCTGGCACCCAAATGGCTGGGCCCCTTCACGGTCACGCAACAGGTCAACCCGGTGGCATACAGGCTGGCACTGCCAGAGGACATGAGGGTGCATCCAGTGTTTCATAGATCGCTGCTGTCGCCGTACAGGGAAAGCAGCAGGCTCAGAGACAGCGAACAAACCCCCGAGGGAGGGGGGGAGAGGGAAAGCAGGGAGCAACTCAATGAGGCCACGGCCATCCTGGATTCAAGGTGGGGGGTGGGGGGCCTGGAGTACCTCATGGCATGGGAGGATGCTCCACCGTCCCAGAATGAATGGGTTCCCGCCACTCAGATACAGGAGGAATTCTTGGTGGAAGAATTTCACGCCCTCTTTCCCCACAGACCCAAGCCCTGGCACATGGAAAGGGAGGGGGAGGAGGAGGAGGCACGGGAGAACAGCTCACCATGGCGCTGGGAAGCGGAGTTTGAGGAACCGGAGGATGAGGTATGGGTGTCGCCAAGATCCACCCAGTCAGAGGAAGGAGCAGATTGGCAAAACATTTTTACCCCCACCAGCTCTGACGCCACGGACTTTTTGGGATTCCCGTCCTCCCAGGCGGAAGGGGGGGGCTCGCAGGACTGGGGGGAGGTGTTCACACCAACGGGCTCGGAGAGCACCGAGTTTTTAGGCTTCCAGTCGTCACCGACACATGGGGGGGGCCTGGGGAGGGGTGAAGGAGAGCTTGGGAGGGGGTGGATGTGAGGGACAGGGGATATCGCGAAGTCCCTCCCCTCCTGAGTTCAAGCCCGTCCCCGAGCAAAGGGGAAAGCAGGGAGAGTTCCGATTCCAGTGGGGAAGCAGGAAGTCGTGTCCGAGGCTCAGGCAAGGTAGAGGAGCCAGGGTCCCAGGTGGGACAGGAAGGGGCAAGTAAGGGGGGAAGACCCATCCCCCCAACTCCAGAATTACGCAGGAAGAGGAGGGGCAAGAGGATGGGTCTGCCAAAGCTTTTGTGTTGGAGAAAGACGCGCCAAAAGCCATTAGGAGGTTCTGAAACCGACTGACAACATCGCTCCGTGTAAATAGCAATGACTTGAGCACTGTAAATACGCAGCACCAATAAAAGAATAAAATGCAGAGCTGCGTAGCGTCGTTACTCTGAAGTAGTCCACTCCGGCCACTGTGACACGAATTGACTCATGGAATGAATTAAATTCGTCGTGTGAGGCACCCCTGTACCCATAAACTGTGCAAGCCATTTCAAATGTAAGCACCAACAAAACCTACCTCGGATGACTATGTGGAGCTCACAGGTCCTGTTATTTCCTGAGGAGTCACTGGCAGTATACCGAACCACTGTCTCTCCTTTGGGAAAAAGATCTCCAGATGAGTGACTTTTAGTTATTGTCAAGACCACACCTAGAAAAGCCAGAGGGGGAAAAAGAAGAAGTAGACATCAGTCCGTTACTTCTGCCCTACAAACCGTAGTCCTACCAGCCTGAGTCCAAAGTCATTGGCCTGGCCTTTAAATGCTTGAAGCCCAATCTAAATCCCAATGAGTCCTATGAAACGTTGGAAAATATTTTTGGAGGGAACATTCTTCAAATGCTTAACGTGGTATAACCAAGCCTCTAATTAATATTGTCCGTAAGAACAGTGTAGGATTGCGGGAATATGACTATAAGCATGGTCAGGAAGAGTGGTAGAAATTGTTTCACGTATTCCTTTAGTGGATGATAATTTATTTTTATTATTTACACAACACCCTTCATTGAAAGATCCTAGGGTGGTGTAAAACATTAAAAACACACAGCAGAAGATCAATGATAAAAAACATAATAAAAAGCATGCTGACAGATAGCCTAATAATAAAATAGTCATCATAATAACAGTCCTCTTCCCCATACTTTCACAGGCCATAGATTATTTAATAGCCATAGGCCTGGGTAAAGAGGGATGTTTTTGTCTGGCACCATCATTACATGCCTTTAGGTGCCAGGTGAGCCTCTCTGGGGAGAGCATTCCACAAACAGGGAGCCGCCACAGAGAAGGCCCCTTCTCTCACTCTTCCAAGCCACATTTATCGTCCCATTCCCAGTTTTCTATGCCATTCTTTGTGATCTGAGTAGAACTGGTGTGTAGTATGATGATGATGATGATGATGATGATGATGATGATGATGATGATAATATAGCACCATCATTTTACAAAATATAGTAATAATTGATTATGTCTCATTGGAATGAGAAATATGCAAATATGCTCCTAGTACGTTTCCGAGCACAATTCAAAGTGTTGGTACTGACCTTTAAAGCCCTAAACAGCCTCGGTCCTGTATACCTGAAGGAGCGTCTCCATCCCCATCATTCAGCCCGGACACTGAGATCCAGCACCGAGGGCCTTCTGGCGGTTCCCTCATTGCGAGAAGTGAGGTTACAGGGAACCAGAGAGAGGGCCTTCTCGGTAGTGGCACCTGCCCTGTGGAACACCCTCCCAGCAGATGTCAAGGCAATAAGCAACTATTTTACTTTTAAAAGACAACTGAAGGCGGCTATGTTTAGGGAAGTTTTTAATGTTTGATGCTGTATTGTTTTTAATATTCGGTTGGAAGCTGCCCAGAGTGGCTGGAGAAACCCAGCCAGATGGGCGGGGTATAAATAATTTATTATTATTATTATTATTATTATTATTATGGAAGAATGTACTCATAGAATCATAGAATCGTAGAGTTGGAAGAGACCACAAGGGCCATCCAGTCCAACCCCCTGCCGAGCAGGAAACACCATCAAAGCATTCTGTTTAAGAATGTTTTATTACCCTATTTTGGGGACCCCTTTGTATGTATTCCGAAGGTTAACTAATATTTAATTATAATGGCTTGTAAAGGTAAGGGACCCCTGACCATTAGGTCCAGTCACTGACGACTCTGAGGTTGCGGCGCTCATCTCGCTTTACTGGCCAAGGGAGCTGGCGTACAACTTCCGGGTCATGTGGCCAGCATGTCTAAGCCGCTTCTGGCGAACCAGAGCAGCACACAGAAACGCCATTTACCTTCCCACCGGAGCGGTACCTATTTGTCTACTTGCACTTTGATGTGCTTTCGAACTGCTAGGTGGGCAGGAGCTGGGACCGAACAACGGGAGCTCACCCCATCGCGGGGATTCGAACTCCCAACCTTCTGATTGGCAAGCCCTAGGCTCTGTGATTTGGACCACAGCGCCACCCGCGTCCCTATAATGACTTGTAGAAGACTGCAAACAGAAAGCCCCCTCCAACTGACCTATGGTGACAAAGAACCAACAAATGAACCTGCTGGAAGAATGGGAGGGAAGCAATGTTAGCAAATCCCCCCCCTTTTCTCTACAGCCCCCTGCACCACCTCTGATGTTGCTCTGGAGGGTCCCTCAGCCTCTGGAGCAGATTTTTGGAGAGCATCTTGGAAAGCTGCCTCACAACAGGACTCTGCCCCAGAGTTGCTCCCTCCGGCGAGATCTCGTTAGCATCCAAGCCATTACGCCAGATTTTTCCATTCTCATGCTAGCAAGCGTCAAGAGTAAATGAGACCAAGGCAGCATTCATTGTCTATCAATTAGTACTACATATTAAAAGCCTTGTCTTGAGATCTTACATTGTCTATCAATTAGTACTACATATTAAAAGTCTTGTCTTGAGATCTTACATTTCTTCATGCTTACCGTGATATTATTGTATTTAGAAAGCTGCTCCAATGACCAAACCTCATCCAAATGTAAACAAAACTACCCCCCCCATAACACAAGTCTGCCAAATGATTTATTTGGGGCATTTTCACTCTCTTTTTTTATATAGAGATCTCCCTACCTCCTCCCCGCCTTCCCGAAATCATAGTAGCTTACCTGAGTTATCTGAAAACTGTGGCTCATCCCACGTTACTCGGTACTCCTTCTCAGCCCCCTGAATTGGTGGTGGGGATCTGCACTTGTCAATTACTGGGGGTTCGTTGTCTAAATAGTTTAAAGGCAGAAAAGGAAATTTGATCACAAGGGAGCAGAAAGAAAGAAAGAAAAAAATAAACAAGAACGTCAAGTCAAGCTCGGAGATGCCATGGAAGTTTAAGATAAGAGCTCCCTGTGGACTTCAGAGTCATTACAACAGGAAACATAAATAACTTCGTATCAATAAATGCAGCATGGATACATCATGTTTAAGGCTACAATAAATGCGTCTGAAGAGCTGTCAGTGAAACTCCATTAAGCTGTTCCCCCCACTGGCTCCCTCCACTGCCAAATACTGAGCAGACCACGGCTGGAGTTTCCTACTGGCAAGAAGCTGCATGAAATTAATGGGGGCCACAAGTTCACTGATGCGAGCTTTCAACTTCAGACATGTGTGTTTAATAAGACTATTTGCCTGATAAGAATCAGAAGAGGGCTTTAATAGCAATGGAATATTGGGCTTTCTCTGCAAACATAAGCAGCCAGACCGCTTCCAGATAGATTCATTTTCCATATCAAACGACTGGGGCTCTCAACAGAGCCATGAGACTGCGTCCACACAAAATCAGGGCCGGATTTAGGTTTGATGAGGCCCTAAGCTACTAAAGGTAAAGGGGCCCTTTCTATGTCCAGCTGTCCTTTGTCAACAACAAATTGTCACTGTTTTTTGTGTTGAATATATGCTATATTGGGACACGGGTGGGTCTGTGGGTTAAACCACTGAGAATAGGGCTTGCCGGTCAGAAGGCCAGCATGACTATAAGCCGCTTCTGGCGAACCAGAGCAGCGCACAGAAATGCCGTTTACCTTCCCGCTGTATCGGTACCTATTTATCTACTTGCACTTTGATGTGCTTTCGAACTGCTAGGTTGGCAGGAGCTGGGACCAAGCAACGGGAGCTCACCCCGTCACGGGGATTTGAACTGCCGACCTTCAGATCGGCAAGCCCTAGACTCTGTGGTTTAACCCGCAGCGCCATTCTCTGTTAGGTTGTGTATCATTTTTCTATCGCACTCACCAATAACTTTGATGCTGAAAGTGCAGCTTGCCTGGTTCCCAGTTCTGTCCACTGCCGTATAGGTGATATCAACTTCTCCAATTGGGAAAAGGTAAGGTGGAATAAAAGCAGGAGTAACCTGAATCGACACCTGTGGTGGGAACAAATGTTTTTAGTGGTGCCTGGGACTTCAAATATTCTATCAGGAGAGAGGAGGGCATGGGTTTCTTAGAGCTACAGGGCTCGAAGCAGCCTAGGGGCAGATCTGGAATGACTAAGATGTCCCTTCGCCCCACACTAGATTTCCACCAGAGTCTGCAAACTGCGCAGCTACTGTCTGTAAAAAAAAAAAAAAAAGGCAATGCTGTGTGAAGCTTGAGCCTTGGTCACAACTGCTCTTTATTCAGCTCCTTCATGCATGCAACTAAGATTTTGCTGTGCATAGATAAGAAGACAAGATTTGCTGCTATGCACTTCATTCATGAAGCCTGCATGCGACTCTGTGGCACATGGGGAAAAGAAAACCTATGTAAAATGGTGAAGCAAACTGCTACGGTTATTTTCTTGTGCAAAATTCATACAGCAATGTAGAAATCCTCCCCGCCCCTGCCCCATAAAAGTGAACATATTCAGATGTTCTCTAACCAGTGCCCTTCCTCTGTTGATGTATTGGTTAAGTACAGTAGCCCATGAAAATGGGTGACAGTCAAGTAATAATCAGCTCAACAAATCCAGAGGAGAAACTGGTGGGTGTCCGTAATGCTCTTGATGCAAGAAATGGTCATAAAGGCAAAAGACTAATTGAACCATCTAGTAGCTTTCCCCCCTCTAAAGCTGTGTTTCCTAAACGTGGGTCTCCTGCTGTTCTTGGACTACAACTCCCATCATCCCTAGCTAGCAGGACCAGTGGTCAGGGATGATGGGAGTTGTAGTCCAACAACAGCTGGAGACCCGGGGCTTGGGAAATGCTGCTCTGAAGTTTTCCCTGGGATAGCTGGCTCTCGGCACCCTGGACACGCCCCCAGACTGCTTCATTCGGACTGTTGGGGAGCATGAGCACATGTGCAAGACTCTGAAAGATCGTAACCTATGTCTAGGCCAGTTAACAGTATTTTGCACTTTTACGGGGGATTTGAGAGTTTAAGGCACTTCACACCCCCATAATCTCATTAATTCATAACAAATTACTTGGCCCTACAAAATAGTTTATGTCGAACCAAAAAGCCCTGGCTTTCCTTACCTCATCTCTAGAATTGTCGCTTGCCTCTGGAACTTGCCAGCTAATATTTGCAGAGTTCTGGTGTTCAAGAGTAGAAATTTCAATGTCACCAGGGCAGCTAATTCTGGGTGGTTCAATGTCTGTACCAGAAAAGAACATGTTCTGAACATGTGCATTCCAAGAAGAATGGTGTATTTCAATTGTACAATTCCTTGCTTTCTAAAACAACTGCATCCACGTGAAATTTAGATCTATTATGTGTTGATTTGAAAAACTACCCACATTCCAGTAACCTGAACAGAGGTTACTGATTTCCTTTCCAAACAATTGATTTTAATGAAACAGTATGTATACACATACACTTTATTCCCCTGCCCTCTCAATAGGCGAGTTAAAATCTTCCTTAACTACAGTGGTGCCTCGCTAGACGAATTTAATTTGTTCCACGGGTCAATTCTTATAACGAAAAATTCGTCTAGCGAATCCCATAGGAATGCATTGAAAATTTATTATTATTATTATTATTATTATTATTATTATTTGCCCATAGGAACGCATTAATTGAATTTCAATGCATTCCTATGGGAAACTGCGATTCGCTAGACGAATTTTTCACAAAATGAATTCGTCTAGCGAGGCAACCTCCGCTCGAAAAATCTCTTCGTTAAGCGAAACAAATTGTCTTACAGGGCGTTCGTCTAGCGAGGCACCACTGTATTTGTTAAGTAATTAATCACTATTTTACAATAGCAATAAAATTTAGAAGGGTTACAGCAACCCTTCGTTTTGCATGCGTTTACTTTTGGAACGCATTGCTGACAAAACTTAATTGATACCTGTTTACAAGAGCCTACCAATGTCAAAATTTAGTTATCAAATGCTATCTTCAATGTAATCAACAGATTAAAAAAAAAATCCACAGAAATGGTTACAGGACTTGAATCTTAGATTTTCAAGACAGAAAATAACCAACGAGCAAGGAGCCAGATTCTGAGCAGAGGCTGTCAGCTGCTGAGCATCAAAAAAGGCGAGAAGACAGTGTCGTGTGGTATTTAGCACATTGGACTAGGACCATTACAATGTAATGTAAAACTCCAAAAATAAGATTATTATTATTATTATTTTAAATCCATACCTTTACAGAATGCCTTATGCACATTTCCACTCCACTTCCCACTGGTTAGGCAGTGCAGTTCTTCTCTAACCCCAGACAAAAGGAATCCACTGGGACAACTGAACGTGCACATGGTGCCATGCTTGGATGGCTCGAGCCCACAGAGGTCCGGGTGGACTATCACATCCTTTGGTTTTTGGAAGACAGGGCAATGCAGTTCTAGACAAAAGAAACACATGGACAAAAACCAGATTGCACATTTGATATTCTATCATCATCATCTCCATCACTTTTAATTTGTATGCCGTCTTTCTATCTTACAACACTCAAGGCGGTTTACAAGCTGAAGAAACAAAAAAATGTACATCTTACAACCATCTAATGCAATACAAAAAGGTGATAATGAAACATAACTTTAAAATAAGCAACCTACAGGTGAAACTCGGAAAATTAGAATATCATCGAAAAGTGCATTTATTTCAGTAATGCAACTTATTATTTCAACGTTAATTTTAATTTTTACAAATGCTTTCTTTTGAAAATTCCACAGTGATTGTCAGAGATGGTTGCGGCTACTCTTGAGTAAAGACGCTCCACTCCGCCTTGTCTTTCAGAGCTTCATTGCGCATGCTATTTACAGTGCAAGAACATCAGCAAACATGACTGCTCAGTCAGCGTCAGAACCCCGCAATGGCTTCCTGCGGGTTTTTGCCCAGCATAAAAGCCTGGGCACCCCAAAGCACCGCCTCCTGGCTCTACGGGTGGGCGCGCATCTCAATTCGGGCGTCGGGGGGGAGGGCCGCCTTCCTGGCTGCCCTGTGTCTGAAAGCCCTCCATGCTCCTCCTCCTCCCCTATCCCTCTCTCCGAGCGGTGCTGGGGCTCTGGTACATGAGATAGCCCTCTCTCCACTCCGCTAACTTCCTCATTCCTTTCTCCTGATTCGCTGCTTGTGCTGGTGAGGAAGATTGGTGGGGGCTCTCTGTAGAGAGACCCCCTGACACTAATAAAACAAATAGTTGCAACAATACAAACAGGACCGGCTCTAGGGGTAGTCGCGGTGGCGCGGGATGCCAGGGCGCTGGGCCGGAAGGCGGGCGCTGTGCGACGAAGCCGCGCTGCGCCCGCCCACCAGGACGGGGGCGCCGGAGTGATCTCCGCGCCATGGCGCCAGGGCGCCCGACCTGCTTGAGACGGCCCTGAATACAAAAATAAACAAAAATAAACATCGCTATTACATTTCATTAATTACATTCCATTTATAATTGACCCGCCTAACAACAAATAATTACAATTACAACCAATAAAGGCCTGACATATCTTGCTTTGCATGTCATGAATCTATCTCATATATTGGTTTCACCTTTTAAGTTGCATTACTGAAATAAATGCATTTTTCGACGATATTCCTAATTTTCTGAGTTTCACCTGTACATCAAAAAAGTAACATTCACCATTAGAATAGTATTAAGTCAACATATAAAAGTGAAACAGAAACCCACTCAACAGTTACAATAAATAATTTCTAAACTATAATAAATAAAACAACAGCAAGCCACAGTACATAAATTAATACAATACGAATTGAGAAGCAGAGACTAGAGTGTGGGGCAAGGCAGGTGGAAGGAGGCCTTGCCTGGTGAAGTCTCTCCCCTCAAAGTCCTTCCTTCAGGAACAGCTCCCTTATGAGGACTCCTAGGGCCGGAGGATGGGGCAAGGCAGGTATCAACTAACAGCATTAAGTGTTTCTTTATGCTGAATGCACACGCACACTTTGACACATCTTCCCATGTGCTGGTTAGTTGGAAAAAGGTGTCTGCAAGTGTGGCTAAGTGCCTGAATACAACATCACGGGACCTGGCAAGTTCAGCAGATAAATCTGAATTTCAGCAATGCCAGACTGATGCCAGAAGCAACAGTAGGAATGAAAGGCACTGCATTGTCCAGGACCCTGTATTTATGCCTAGTTTACATCAACGGTGCTCAGTTTGTTTCGTGCTAAGGATACAACGAAAGTGGGCCATATGCCCGAAGGACTAAATCTCAATCTAGTTTAGACGTATGGACTTAATCTATTACCTATAACACTTCTACTAATGATAGTGAAATATACTCGGAGTCGAGAGTGAATTTCATGCTCTTTATTCAGCTCATAGTCATCAAGGAGGAGAAGAGAAGACGAATGGCTCTTTTCCCAAAACCATCTGCTTATATACATTATTTACACAATGGGCCTTGCGTGATTGGCTACTTCAGGGCTACACCTGTGGGCCAATTATATTGTGGATTGACTTCTGCCTGCAGCCTGATTGGCTGCTCCTACAGGCCAATCAGGTAGCAGATTCACTTCTGCCAGCCGCCTGATTGGCTGCTCCAGCAGGCCAATCAGGTTGCGGATTCACTTCCACCTGGAGTTGGATTGGGTAGCTCCCGCTGATTCTGAATCCTATTGTTCTAGGATTCAGCTCAGTACATAACACCCCTCCCCTCTAAGTTCCAGTCCTGCCCGGGAAGTTGCATTCGTAGTCCCCAAGGTCTGCTGGCCGCCTCCGTGTGCGTTGTGGCCTGGGGTGTTCCTTGGTCAGGGGTTCTGGTTCTGGCCCGTGTTCCGAGGCTGCTGGCTGTGCCGGGGCTGTCTGGTCTGGCGCCACTGAACCACTAGGTTGTAGCTCTGGTTCCGGTGTCCTTCCAGCCTCGGGGCGCCCCTCTGTGCCTACTGCTTCTGCTTCCCCTGCCCACCCCTCTCGCTCTACAGGCCTCACTGCCCTGCTGTCCCCTTGGGACCCCTCTGTCCCGCTCTCCTCCCGGGTTCCTCCTGGGAATCGTCGCCGTAGCTGGTCGCAGTGGCGGCGCCAACATTGCCCCCCTTCCGTTAGTACCTCGTACGACACGGGACCGGTCACCTTGGTGACTGTGGCGGGTACCCATGCTGGGCCTGCCCCAAAATTCTTTGCATACACTGGGTCCTGGGCCACAAATGTCCGGGGGTTCCTGCCTTTCCCCACCACTACCTCATCCTGAGCTCTGTCGGGGTGAAGTCGGTCCAGTCTAGTTGCAAGGCGCCGGCCCATTAGTAATTCAGCTGGGCTCCGGCCCGTCGTTGTGCTTGGGGTGCTGTGCTGTGCTAGAAGAAATGTGGCAAGGCGGTATTCCCAGTCCCCTTGTGTCATGCGGCGGAGGCTGTCCTTGGTGGTCCGCACCATGCGCTCCGCTTGGCCATTGGTGGCAGGGTGGAATGGTGCTGAGCGGATGTGGCGGATGGCGTTCTGCGCTGTGAAGGTCTGGAACTCCTCTGACGTGAATGCGGTTCCATTGTCCGAGACGAGGGTGTCAGGGAGCCCGTGGGTCGCAAACAGCTTACGTAGTACCCGGATGGCTGCCGCCGTAGAAGTGGATGGTACCAGTGCGACCTCCAGCCATTTGGTGTAGGAATCCACCACTATGAAGAATGTTTTTCCCTGGAAGGGGCCAGCGAAGTCCACGTGCAAGCGTGACCATGGATGTCGGGCGGACTCCCAGGGCTGGACTGGGGCCCTTGGGGGATCCGGGCGGGATTCTTGGCAGGTCTGGCAGTGTTGGACCCAGGCCTCTATCTCTCTGTCAATCCCCGGCCACCACACATAACTCCTGGCAAGGGCCTTCATCCTCACTACCCCTGGGTGTGTCTCGTGTAGGGCTGTGAGGACCCTTTTGCAGAGGGGCTGGGGAACAACAACCCTGCTTCCCCATAACAGGCACCCCTTGTGGGCCGACAGTTCATGTTTGCGGTTTGTGTAGCCAGCGAATTCTGGCCCGGGGCTGCTGCTGGGCCATCCTCGCCACACCCAGTCCAGGACCCGGGAGATGACCCTATCTTTTGTGGAATGGTGCGCAACTTCTTGTGCCTGAATGGGTCGGTCGGGAAGCAGCTCCAGGGTCATAACCTCTTGTGCAGGCGCTGGGTCGGGGCCTGTTTCTGGTAGTGGTAGCCTGCTGAGGGCGTCTGCGTGGCCCATCGCCTTCCCAGGGCGGTGGATTAGTGCATACTGGTAGCCGGCAAGGAAAATTGACCACCTGAGGACACGTGGAGACAACACTTCGGGAGTCTGCTTCTCAGGGGCAAACAGGCCAAGCAACGGCTTGTGGTCAGTCACTATGGTAAAGGGCCGCCCGTACAAGAAATCATGGAATTTTTTTACGCCCTTCACGATTGCCAGACCCTCCTTGTCAATCTGTGAGTAGTTTCGTTCGGCTGCAGCAAGCGTCTGGGAGAAGTATGCCACCGGCACCTCTCTTCCATCCGGGAGTTGGTGTCCCAGGACAGCGCCGATGCCATAGGGAGAGGCGTCGCATGCCAGCACCACTGGCAGCCTCTCGTCGAAGTGTGCTAAGACCGAGTTCGAGACGAGCAAGTCCTTGACTGCCTGGAATGCGGCCCTTTGTCGCTGGCCCCACACCCAAGGGGCCCTTTTATCTAGGAGTCTGTGTAGGGGCTCCGCTACCGCTGCCTTATGGGGAAGGAAGGCATGGTAAAAGTTCAATAGTCCCAAGAATGACTGAAGTTCGGGCTTGCTCTTGGGCGCTGGGGCCTCACAAATGGCCCGTACCTTGTCACCGGTTGGATGGACCCCTTCTGCGTCCACCTTAAATCCCAGAAAGTCCACCTGCGGCACTCCCAGTAAACACTTTTCCCGCTTCACCTTGAGGCCCGCCGTCTGGAAACGGTGCAGGACGGAGCGGAGGCGGTCCTCAAATTCCTCTGGTGTGGGCCCGGCGATCAGTACATCATCGAAGAAGGGGGTGACGCCAGGAATCCCTTTAAGGAGAGAGTCCATTAGATTCTGGAATATGCCTGGTGCCACGCTAACGCCAAATTGCAGCCGCTTTACTCTGAATGCCCCTCTGTGCGTCACAATCGTCTGAGCCTCTGCTGTGGCTTCGTCCACAGGCAACTGTTGATACGCTTGGGCCAAGTCCAGTTTGCCAAAGATTTTTGACCCAGCCAGGGTGGCGAGGACATGGCTGACCACTGGCACTGGGTATGCATGGGCCGTGAGAGCCTTGTTTATGGTGCATTTGTAGTCTGCACAGATGCGGACCGAACCGTTAGGCTTGACGGGTGTGACAATTGGAGTTTCCCAGGGGGCGTTGGGCACCGGCTCCAGCACTCCTTGCTCCACGAGCCGGTCCAATTCCTCGTCTATGCGGGGTTTCAGGGCGAACGGGACCCGGCGGGCCTTGTGTCTGATGGGTCGTACAGCGGGGTCTAGCTGTAGGGCAATGGGGGGTCCTGTATATCGTCCCAATGCCCCATCGAAAACCCCTGGAAACTCTTTGCATATGGCGTCCACGTCCACTTGTAAGCTAGTGCGGTTCACCCCGGTAACGGCTAGCCCCAGAGGTCCAAACCATGCCAGTCCCAGTAAGCTAACGTAGGGGCCCTTAACTACCAGCAAGTCCAATTGTTGCTTTCGCCCTCGATATTGCACCCTGAAGGTCCCCACCCCCATAGTAGGGACCTTACGTTTCTGGAAGTCCCGGAGGGTGAATGGGGCCGGCCTTAGTTTGGGACCCCCATTAGGGCACAGTTCCCTTAATGTTCGGGCCGAGATTATGGATAGAGTTGAACCCGTGTCCAGCTCCATGCGGCATGGGGCTCCCTCTATCTGTACCTCTATATAAATTTTCTCTGTGCTGGGATGGGGCAACTGGAATACCTGGTAGTCCGTGATCTCCGTTGAGTTGCCTTGGTGCATGGTGCCGTGTGACCTGGGGCTCCTGGGTCGGTCATCTGATGCTTGTCGACGGGTGAGTCGAGCCCGACACACCCGGGCGATGTGTCCCAATTTTCTGCACTGCCTGCACTCTGCGTTGCGGAAACGACAGGTCCTCCTCTCGTGGTTCTCCCCGCAGCTTGCACAGTTCCCTCCTTCTCGTCGAGGCTGCTGTGGTGTGTGTGCTGCTTGAGTGCGCCGCTGTACTCGGTGTACTTCCTCCCTGTCAGATTCGGATTCGTCGGTGAGGTCTTCGTGGTAGACCCTCGGTTGGGATGGCGGGGCCGGTCGTGCCTCTTGCGTTGACCTCTCGGCGGCTTCGGTTGCCAGGGCTTCCTCCAGAGCAATCTGGAACGTGAGGTCTTTTTTGGCGTAGAGGCGTCGTTGCAACATCTCGTCCCTCAGGCCACCGACGAGGCGGTCACGAAGCATGTTCTCCAATTCTGAGAAGTTGCATAACCGGGCGGCTTGGCGGAGGGAGGTCACAAACCCAGTTATGGTTTCCCCCGGGGCTTGCCGCTTTGCGTAGAAGGCATTTCGGCAAGCTACCACCGAGGGCTGTGGTGAGAAGTGCTCCTTCAGCCGTTCCATTATTGTTTTGTAAGAGACGGTAGCGACATCTCTAGGTGCAAGGAGAGCCCGGGCGATTTCAAACGTCTCCTCTCCACAGACGCTGAAGAATGTCGCCCTCTTCATGGCATCGTTGGTGACTTCTTTCGCTTGCAGGAGGAAGTTGAAACGGGCGGCGTACCCTTCCCAGTCTCCTGATGCTGGTTTGAATGGCGAGAAGCTGCTGTCGGTTGCCATTCTGGGTTCCTTGGGTCCTGGAGCTGAAGCCTGGATGCACGGTGCGATGCAGCGGTGCAGCAGGTGGCGGTGCTGCGGTGCAGTGCGTGGTGGCGGTCAGCTCAGCAGGATCCCACCTTCGTCGCCAGTGAAATATACTCAGAGTCAAGAGTGAATTTCATGCTCTTTATTCAGCTCATAGTCATCAAGGAGGAGAAGAGAAGACGAATGGCTCTTTTCCCAAAACCATCTGCTTATATACATTATTTACACAATGGGCCTTGCGTGATTGGCTACTTCAGGGCTACACCTGTGGGCCAATTATATTGTGGATTGACTTCTGCCTGCAGCCTGATTGGCTGCTCCTACAGGCCAATCAGGTAGCAGATTCACTTCTGCCAGCCGCCTGATTGGCTGCTCCAGCAGGCCAATCAGGTTGCGGATTCACTTCCACCTGGAGTTGGATTGGGTAGCTCCCGCTGATTCTGAATCCTATTGTTCTAGGATTCAGCTCAGTACATAACAGATAGGGTGTACAATTATTGTGAAATTCTGAGCTTGTTGATTGGAAAGCGCATGCAAAACTTTTAATTTGAATTTCAAGAATTCATTTTAACTTGCTACAGTTTCTTAGCCTTTATAACGTGTATACAGCCAGTATGTTTTTCAAGTTTCTGCCTGTATTCCCACACTTGCCCACCTACACTAGTGGCCAAAATTGTGGAAACCTTTTGGGGAAAAGTGTGTTTCTGAGGTCTGATGGCTCGTAACACCACTTTTATTTTGGAGTAATACCATAAAATTATATAACAAGATATCAAGAGATCCATCGCATCCTGGTCACCGTTTCTTTGAGCTCCTGCCATCGGGATGGAGATACAGAACAATGAAGGCGACAACGTCTCAAGAACAGTTTCTTCTCTAAAGCAATTTCAGCCTTAAATGGAAAGTCTGGACCAGGCATCCCCAAACTGCGGCCCTCCAGATGTTTTGGCCTACAACTCCCATGATCCCTAGCTAACAGGACCAGTGGTCGGGGAAGATGGGAATTGTAGTCCAAAACATCTGGAGGGCTGAAATTTGGGGGTGCCTGGTCTGGACTTTGAAGTCATTTTATTTTTACTTGTCATTTCGTATTGTATTGTTTAATTAATGTTTTGTAATTTTAAATTTATGTGGAGTGCCTTATCTGAGTGGATGGAGCAGCTGAGTAATTTCGTTGTTCCCGCAGGGGGGCAATGACAATAAAGATTATCTTATCTTATCATCTTATCTTATCTTAATCAAAGATAAATTAATGAAGAATGTAATGCAACAAAGTTTGTTCAATTATCTGTTATCAAAATAACCAGTTAAAGAAAGCACAACTCCCTTAGTAGGGTGATATGTAGTAGTAGCTTTCCTTCATTTGAATGCAGCCAATGAGCATGAATGTTTAGAGAGCCAATCAGATGTTATGAGCCATCAAAGCTCGGAACAAAAATTGTGGAAACATTTTGGAAAAAGTGTATTTCCGAGGTTTGATGGCTCATTAAAAAAATTATAATTATACTACATTTTTTCTATGAGCCATCAAACCTCGGAAATACACTTTTTCCAAAATGTTTCCACAACTTTGGCCACTGGTGTATATTTCTTTTAAGAAAATGGTTGTTGGAGACAACAAATGAAAGCAGTGTAACAAGTTGTGTGATACAGTGTATAAAAACTGTGAATGAACTTCATTGTTGGCACCTGTCTCTTGAGAGACAATGGAGCGTCCCTCCAAAAATATCCGTTTATGTTTTGCTTTCCTTTGAAAGAAGTTTTGGTAGTTGTTGCATTGCAATTGCTGGAAGTTTTGGTTTTGTGATCAGCATTTTGTTGTTTAAAGTAATAAACCCTGGTTAAGAGTTGTGTTCAAAAGGGACAGTAGCATAATGAAAACATACCCACACACTTTGGCTCCTTCCCATCCCACTGAGAGTTGCTTTGACAGGTGAGTTTGGAGCTTCCTTCTATTTCATACCCCTCATCGCAGGTCATCAAGCACACAGTCTTATACGAGATCCCACTCAGCGAGCAGTTAATGTGCCCATTTTGAGGGGCGAAGAGTTTGGGGCATGTGCGAACTGCAGAAATTAAAACAAGTCAAGTATATTAACACTTTTACTGGGAAGCAGTTGAGCAAGACATGCACACAACTTTCCATCTTTTTCTCGGTAATCATTATTGCACGCTCTGGCAATGAAACCACTGGCAACAGATGCTAAAAAATGTGTTCAGGTTTGGGCTGTTGGATTCCGTGCATTTTAAAGATCAGAAAATGCACATACAACATCTAGAGACCTGGCCCATCAAATACGCATCCAGGGTTGTCGCAAATTGCAAATGCAGGTCGCTAAACCAAATAACATTTCCTTGAGATGCCTCAGTGAACAAGTCTTGGAGCTTGAGTGAGGACAGAGACAACTTTCTGCTAAGTCCAACTGGCTTGTAACCTTGGGTCATTTGCATGAGCAGTCTGGAGCATTCAAAACCTGTTTCCTACCTCATCCCGGCCAGAATCTCTAGCAGAACCAGCCCAGAGATGAGGTAGAGCGAAGCACCCGCCTCAGGGCAGTGGAAATCATACAAGAGGTGGTATCCTGGCCACCCCATAGCTTCTGCTGCTGGTAGAAAACCTGCCTTTTGCCGGATTTTGGGGAGAGGAGAGGTGTTCCAGTATGCTGTATTGCTGCTTGTCTTCCTGGCCCTAGAGCAGGGAAGGCGAGCGCAAACACCTAGCAAAACACCCCTTTTCTTGCAAAGTTCGGTAAGTGTATCTGAAGAAGTGTGCAAGCACACGAAAGCTCATACCAAAATATAAACTTAGTTGGTCTTTAAGGTGCTACTGAAGGAATTTTTTTATTTTAGTTCGGTAAGGGTTTGTGTGCTCTGGTGGCAACAGAATGGCGCGGGGGGGGGCATGAAGTGGCACATTCCTGTTTTGCTTCAGGTGGTGAAACGGGCTCTGAGAACGAGAATGAGAACGAGGGAGGTGTTCATGGTGAGTTCTGGCACCTCTTTTTCTAGACTGTTTGCTTGGAATCCTTTATTTATTTGTTTCACTAAAGCGATTATCAAATAGGAACTGAGATGAGCACAAGCGCAGAAATGAATTCATCCAGAGAAATATACACCTTTTTGACAGCTCATTAGCAGATAATATCCTCTGAGGTATCAGTCATGTTAAGTCAGCTGCACAAAAATATGGTTGCTTATCTGCCACCGACAAGATGTGACCCCAACAACAGCAGCAGCAGCAGCAGCAGCAGCAGCAGCAGCAGCAGCAGCAGCAGCAGCAGCAGCAGCAGCAGCAGCAGCTTCTCTCATTCAGGGAGAATATTACAGGAAGTTTTGCTAACAAACCTTTTCAAACAATTGAGGAACAGAACAGAATACGAAGTGGCAAAACCAAACTTCCATCTATCATCTGTGCACTGGGAATGTCACATTCCGGAAAGCTATCTTTCTCCAAACCCAACCCCCCCTTTTATGAAACTGCATACTTACACACTCTCTCTCATATATATATATATATATATATATATATATATATATATATATATATATATATATATATATAAATATATAAATATATTTTAAGAAGCTTGGCCCCTGGAAGCACATTATGCAATTTTTATTGCAGCTATGTTTAATTTGGCAGGCTTGCTTATTTCTGTATAACCTCTTTATAAGAAAGAGGAAAAGCATCTAGGATTCTTTAGAGATTTGGTGCCAAGGATTTTTTTTTAAAAAAAAAATCTGTGGAAGAATTAAGGCTCATCATGAGATTCCTCCCGCCTTCAACATCTCCCAGGGCAATTTTAATGCCTTTATAAAACCCTGTGGAACAATACCCAGACGCACACACAAGCACAGACTTTTGTAATCTGTTGGATGTGCCTAAGTAATATCTCTTGCCTGTTGTTTCTTCTCCAGCAGTAAAGCCAAGAGTCTCTGGCAATTTCATCTATCGTTATTAAGATTAAACGCCAAATATCTGAGGATGCTGCAAATCCTTATTAATCTCACACTTTGCCGAATTAGTTCTTGGAATATTCCGGCTCACTGAGCAGAAAAGGATCTCCTTAACAGAACATGGGAGAAACTCTGCTGTTGTCTTTTCCATCCTCTTTATATAGGAGTCCTTGTCTATAAGGGGACTTTGTTCCCACTTCATTTACTATAGCCACACTGGATTTCTAAAATTTATTTTAATTACTTGTACAGTCATACCTCGGTTTACAACCGCCTCGGTTTACAAACACCTCGGTTTACAAACACCGCGGACCCATCTGGAATGGATTAATTCACTTTCCTTTACTTTCAATGGGAAAGTTTGCTTTAGATTAAGTACGCTTCAGTTTAAGTACAGACTTCCAGAACCAATTACACTCATACTTCGGGTTAAGTACACTTCAGGTTGAGTACTCCGCGGACCGTCTGGAACGGATTAATCCACTTTCCATTCCTTTCAATGGGAAAGTTGGCTTCAGTTTAAGTACGCTTCAGTTTAAGTACTCCGCGGACCATCTGGAACGGATTAATCCACTTTCCATTACTTTCAATGGGAAAGTTCGCTTCAGGTTAAGTACGCTTCAGTTTAAGTACTCCGCGGACCGTCTGGAACGGATTAATCCACTTTCCATTACTTTCAATGGGAAAGTTCGCTTCAGGTTAAGTACGCTTCAGTTTAAGTACAGACTTCCAGAACCAATTGTGGTTGTAAACCGAGGTACCACTGTAGTGCATTTGGGGTTTTCCGCACAGATCAACGGAGCGCAGCCAAAATCAGAACGAACAGCTTATCTCAGCCCTTGTGAATGCAGAAATGGAATGAGATCTAATTCAGGCACACCCTTCAGTTTTCCTGCCCCTTCCTTCCTTCTCTCCAAACACATAGACATTTAAATGTGCGTGCATGAGCACATGCTCAGGAGTCTAATTTTGCATTCATTGGCCTGGTTCACATTTCATGCTAGGCCAAACCATGATGCTCTGGGAGAGAAGATTGTAGCTACTTTGTGTCATGAAATACTACTCAATATTGAGCTAGAGCAGAACTCCAATGCATAGTTAGCAGAGTAAAAACTTAAAACACGTTGCAGGATCCCCCCCAAAAATAGACCAGAGGCAACTGCATTTCATCCAGCAGGGCTTTACTGCTACTGAATGCAAATGAGCATAATGATCACAAATCCAATACACTGAATTAAGTAGAATAGGAAAGATATCTACACATCAGATCAGTACTTTCTGCACTAAGAAATGCAAAATGTGATGTATGAAAGTGAGAGCTGGACCATAAAGAAGGCTGATCGCCGAAGAATTGATGCTTTTGAATTGTGGTGCTGGAGGAGACTCTTGAGAGTCCCATGGACTGCAAGAAGATCAAACCTATCCATTCTGAAGGATATCAGCCCTGAGTGCTCACTGGAAGGACAGATCGTGAAGCTGAGGCTCCAATACTTTGGCCACCTCATGAGAAGAGAAGACTCCCTGGAAAAGACCCTGATGTCTGTGCACCAAAGCAGCAAAATGACTGGGAAGAGAAGCAAAACAACTGAGAGCTCTACTCTGGGGACCTGTGCTCTCAAACACTGACATTAAGCCATGGTTTGGCTTAGTACGGCGTGCAAACCAGGCCACTGTGAAACGAGGACTTTCCCTTGCTGCAAATTCGGTGCACAGACAAAATAAAACTGACAGATTTAGGTAGCATTTCTCCATGAAAGGGAAATATTATTATTTAAAGGTAAAGGTACCCCTGATCGTTAGGCCCAGTCGCGGATGACTCTGGGGTTGCGGTGCTCATCTCACTCTATAGGCCGAGGGAGCCGGCGTTTGTCCGCAGACAGCTTCCGGGTCATGTGGCCAGCATGACTAAGCCGCTTCTGGCGAACCAGAGCAGCGAATGGAAACGCTCTTTACCTTCCCGTCGGAGTGGTACCTATTTATCTCCTTGCACTTTGACGGGCTTTCGAACTGCTAGGTGGGCAGGAGCAGGGACCGAGCAATGGGAGCTCACCCCGTCGCAGGGATTCGAACCGCCAACCTTCTGATCAGCAAGCCGAAGAGGCTCAGTGGTTCAGACCACAGCACCACCTGTGTCTTTACTTTTATGCTATTGCCGTGTAATTTACACATGTGCTAATATGTCTAAGCACTGCTTGTCGCACTAGTGACATATTTTGGCTAAGCAAAGCAGGCACAGCAAAAGGATGAATGTTTAATGCTGCAAGTTAACATAGCCTACGACCGGCATTAGCATCCTACTGCTGTCCTTTCAAATGCAGGTGATAAAAAGCTGGGAGGGCGGTTTGTGTTGGGATTAATGCGATGGCTCATGAAACTTCTCCTTTGATCACTCCTTAGACCAGCGTTTCTCAACCGCTGTTCCGTGGCACACTAGTGTGCCGCGAGACGCTGGCTGGTGTGCCGCGACGTGCGGCGACGAGAAGGGCGATTTGCATTGTCACGTGCCTGGCGGCCGCCAATACACAGTGCTGACCCACCGGAAAGGAAGCCGGCCGGGTCACGATGCGGGGCGAGCGCAGCTCTCAACAGCCACCACCACGGCCTCGGACGTGAGAGGCGGCCGGCGGGTGCTGATGCTGCTGTTTGTCTCGCTCTCGCTGCTCTTGCTGGCGGCGCCCGGGGCTTGATCGGCGCGAGGCCGCGGGCCGACAAGCAGAACAGCCTCCGGAGGGCAGCCAGCAGCGTCTACGAGGGAGTGAGCGGCCTCTTCGGCGAGGAGCACGTGCTGGCAGAGAAATCAGCGGCTTGTGAAGCCTTATTACAGGAGATTGCAACCAACACAGCAATTGGCAAGTGTTTCTTACAGTCATAATTCACTGAGATTTAGGATTTACCCCACAAACTAAACTGGTCTCTCTCTCTCTCTCTCTCTCTCTCTCTCTCTCTCTCTCTCTCTCTCTCTCTCTCTATATATATATATATAGTCAATATAGGCACAGAGTTAAAATTTTTAACTTTTTTAATGGTGGTGTGCCTCGTGATTTTTTTCATGGAACAAGTGTGCCTTGGCCCAAAAAAGGTTGAGAAACACTGCCTTAGCTTACCACATGCCTTATCAGTATATGAATGGAGGATAGTACTCAGAGCACATGCTTAAATTCAGCATCGCTCCCCTAAGCATACTCTCCAACTCCCGGTAAGAAAAATCCGGGATCAGCAGCGCCGCGGCACTGGAAGTCGCTTCTACGCATGTCTGGACATGCGTAGAAGCAACTTCCGGTGCCGGCGCTGCCCGATTTCCGGTGCCCAGACATGGGCAGAGTGGCACCCGAAATCGGTTCTGCGCATGTCCAGACATGCGCAGAAGAAGCCTCCCTGGCAGGTAGGAAATCCGGGGGATTTACGGGATTTTTCTCTATTCGGGATAACAGAGGGAAATGGGTTTAAATATGGGGGTTTCATGCAAAAAAAGGGAGACTTGGCAGCTATGCGCCTAAGAGCCATGTGCCGTGGAAGGGAAACGAACAGAAATTAATCAAAAGAGTTATCTCATTCAAAGAAAACTAACAGAAAATGAAGATAACAGTACAAGGCTCCATTTGTTACCCAAGGCCAATACTTCCCTAAAAATAAAAAGTGAAATCCATACTAATCGACTTCCCCCCTAAACCACAATTTCCCAAACTCGGGTCTCCAGATGTTTTTGGACTACAACTCCCATCCTCCTCCGAAGCGTTTGTTTAGACAACGCAACCTGGACAACACTTGCAGCTTGCAGAGGTAAATAGGCCTTTGCTGTAACAACTGTGCCAGAGGCCCAGCATGACACATTTTTTAGCAATTGTATGATATGCAACTTCTAAAAAGAATTTTCCAGAGGTTTCCCCAGTGTTCACTGTTAAAGAAGCACCTGTCTATATAACATAATAATAATAATTCATTATTCATAACCCGTCCTCCTGGCTGGGTTTCCTCAGCCACTCTGGGCAGCTCCCAACAGAATATTAAAAACACACTAAGACATCAAACATTAAAAACCTCCCTTCAGATGTCTTCTGAAAGTCAGTTGTTTATGACATCTGATGGGAGGGTATTCCACAGAACAGGTGCCACCACTAAGAAGGCCCTCTGCCTGGTTCCCTGTAACCTCAATTCTTGCAGTGAGGGAACCGCCAGAAGGCCCTCGTAGCTGGACTTTAGTGTCCGGGCTGAACGGTGGGGGTGGAGACGCTCCTTCAGGTATATTGATTTCAATTAGTCTATTCTGAGTAAATGTTCATTGAATACCACCCTTTCAATTCTACATTACCTTTCTGCTGTCAGTAAAACTGGTAGGATATGCTAAGTAACATTTGGAGCTAGCTCTGTATTCCACTCAAATGTTGGTAGCAGACCTAGTAGAAGCATATGTGAAATTGAAGAAAGGCAGAACTGATTGCTATCAGTAAGTTTCTTGATAATTAAAACAATACTTTTCATTTTCTACTAAATAAATAAATAAATAAATAAATAAATAAATAAATAATAACAACAACTTTATTATTTGTAACCTGCCTGTTGTGTATTGAGTCAAAGGATTTTATATCTGTATTATTATTGTCTGTATTTGCATTAGGATAAAGTAACTGCCTTTTGGTTCCAGAGGGTACAGCTACTATTGGTTCATTTAAGCTGCTGTATTTGGATCCTCTGTCTTATTGGTTTCCTCCAAAAGGCAGCACTGTGATTGCTTGATATTGTTCCCTCCAAAATGTATCCCTTCCTAGCTAGTCCCCTGTCCCTATAAATGTAGCTTTCCTCTCCTCAGTCTTCAGTCTTGTTCACTTTAATAAAGAGCTGTTACTAGAGAACTGTCTCCAGCATGTTTTGTCAAGAGAGCTGAAATCACAAACCCCACGTCACAACAACTGGCGACGAAGGTGGGATCCGGAATGCTGAGGAGCGGTTAAACACAACCCTGCCTCAGAGTCCGGATTGCAGCTGAGAACAAGACTCACTGGCCAGCTGAGAAGACGACCCTGCCCGCTAGGACCATGGAGAGTCCAAGGGTATTGGAGCCCTTCCAGCCATCAGAGCCCCACACCTGGGAAGACTACGTCGAACGCTTCGAGTTCTTTGCAGTGGCTCAAGGGATCACCGATGCCAGCAAAAGAAGGGCCACATTCCTGAGCTACTGTGGGCCCGAGACCTTCAAGCTGGCCAAGGCATTACTTGCTCCAGCGAAGCTGAGTGAGACATCTCTCAAAGATATTCTTGCCTGCCTAACAAGCCACTTGGCGCCTACTGAGACCAAGATGGCCCGGCGGATGGAGTTCCATAAGAGGCAGCAGCATGCTGGGGAGTCTGTATCCACATTTCTGGCTGAACTCCGGAAGCTCGCTCAGCACTGCGGCTTCCAAAATCTGGAAGAGACTCTCCTGGATCGGTTTATTGGTGGTCTGAGCAGCAAGAAAGCCAGAAGACGCATCGTGGCTAAAGAAGAGGTTACCCTTGCTTCAGCCTTGAAAGAGGCCACCGCCACGGAGAATTATGAAAGAGAGGAGCTTGATGCCAGTCGCAAGGCCACTAAGCCACAGATAGAAGTTGCGCATGCCATGGACGAGCTAGAGGCTACTCCGAGCCAGAGCCCAGTCCGTGGGGTCGAGTCGGTGCGTCAGGCCTGCACAGTGCACAGAGATCGCCGAGGCAGTTGCCCAGGTTGTGGCGGAAACCATGAAAGGAAGAGTTGTCGTTTCAGGGATGCTATCTGCCGGACGTGCGGAAAGACGGGTCACATCGCCAGGGTCTGTAGATCGGCGGCGTCGGGAGCGACAGGAGCACCTAGACTGGAGCATCGCAGACCGCCCACAGCAACTCGTTTTCTAAAGGACTGCCACTACGTAACGGAGATCAACGGGAGGGCCGTGCAGTTTCCAGCGCAAGGCAAGGCACACGTCAAGGTGAAGATTGAGGGTCAGCAGTGCGACATGGAGGTGGACTCCGGATCCGCATTCACCATCGTGTCGGACCAGACCGCGAAGACATTCTTCCCCAGGGGTAAGTTGCCCCCTCTGGAGCCCTTTCCGGCAACCTTGCAGTCGTACTCAGCAGGCCGCATCCATGTTATGGGAATGTGTGCCGTGAGAGTACAGTTCCGGGACAAACAGGCTGTACTCAAACTGGTGATTGCGAAGGGCAGTCGCCCCAGTCTCCTGGGCACTGACTGGTTCCCTGCCCTGGGACTGAGTATCTCAGGGCTTAATTCAATCCAAACCTGCCCTGAGATGAGTGAGGTATTATGCAAGGAATTTGCTGGTCTCTTTAATGGAAAACTGGGTTGTTATAAAGGGCCCCCAGTTGACTTCGAGTTGGACCCCGGGGTGGCTCCAATCCGACTCAAACCAAGGCGAGTGCCATTTGCACTGCAACCCAAGATCGAGGCAGAGCTGGATAAATTGGTCAAGCAGGGAGTTCTCTCACCCGTGGACTCTGCTAAGTGGGAGACTCCAATCGTCACACCCCTTAAAGCAAATGGGGAAGTCAGGATATGTGCAGATTACAAATGTACTATCAATAAGGCACTCAGGGGAAACTCATACCCCATTCCAGTCGTATCACATCTGTTGGCTAAACTGGCTGGGGGCAAGGTGTTCGCCAAAATTGACCTGGCACAAGCTTACCAACAGCTGCCAGTAACCCCACAATCAGCGGAAGCACAGACTATTGTCACACATAAAGGGGCGTTCAGAGTTAACAGATTACAGTTCGGAGTTTGTGTGGCCCCAGGGATTTTTCAAGGGCTCATGGAACGCCTGTTAAGAGGTCTGCCGGGGGTCTTGCCATTTTTTGATGATGTTTTGATTGCTGGAAAAGACCCACAGGAACTGGTTGCGCGTGTCCGTGCAGTGTTGCTCAAGTTCAAGGAGGTGGGGTTGCAACTGAAAAAAGAAAAATGCAGTTTTGGGGTGCCAACTGTGGATTTCTTGGGGTTTAAAATTGATGCATCAGGCATCCACCCCACAGATGCTAAGATTAAGGCCATCATCGAGGCACCACGACCACAGAACAAGACGGAGTTGCAGTCATTCCTGGGACTTATTAACTTTTATCATTCGTTCTTACCCCAGAAAGCTTCGGTAGCTGAACCATTACATAGACTATTGCAGAAAAAGAATGTGTGGCGATGGGGGCGGGAGCAGCAGAAGGCTTTTGACTCCTTGCGAGGAATGCTGAGTAGCAGGAGCGTCCTTGCTCATTATGATGAGTCAAAGCCGCTGGTCCTGGCATGTGATGCCTCTCAATACGGTCTGGGGGCTGTGCTGAGTCATAGGGAACCGGATGGGTCGGAAAAGCCCATCTCTTTCTATTCCCGTACGTTGTCGCCCACAGAGCGCAACTATGCTCAAATTGATAAAGAGGCACTGGCTATTGTGTCCGGAATCAAAAGGTTCTATGATTATTTGTACGGTCGCCATTTCTCCATTGAAACGGACCACAAACCACTGTTAGGGTTGTTCAACCCAAACAAACAAACGCCACAAATTCTCTCCCCCAGAATGTTGCGTTGGTCAATATTCCTGAATGGGTTCCAGTACACCTTGACCCATGTGCCGGGGAAACAGTTGTGCCATGCTGATGCGCTGAGTCGATTGCCCCTTCCTGGCGGGAGCAATGAGGATCCTGCTCCGGCGGAGCACATTATGATGCTAGAAACACTTCCGGGGGCTCCTGTAACAGCTACGGATATAGCTGAGAAAACTAGGAAAGATGCTGTTCTCTCCCGTGTGCTCACTTGGGTGGGGAGGGGGTGGCCAGGTGGTCCGCATGAAGAAAAATTCAGGCCTTATGCGACAAGGCAGCACGAATTGTCCATGCATAAGTGTTGTCTCCTATGGGGAGATAGGGTGATAATCCCAGCACCACTGAGAAACAGGGTTCTTGAGACGCTTCACATGGGACACCCGGGAATGGTCAGGATGAAGTCGCTAGCCCGATCTTATGTGTGGTGGCCTGGAATGGACCAGAACATAGA
This sequence comes from Zootoca vivipara, assembly GCF_963506605.1. Taxonomy (NCBI): domain Eukaryota; kingdom Metazoa; phylum Chordata; class Lepidosauria; order Squamata; family Lacertidae; genus Zootoca; species Zootoca vivipara. The sequence continues at coordinate 6,533,559 of NC_083291.1, forward strand.
ACAATGGGTACGAACATGCAAGGCATGCCAAGAGGTGCGGCCAGAAGTGGCCAGAGCACCAGTCCACTGGTGGGAGCAGTCCAGGACTCCCTGGAGCCGGCTGCACATAGATTTTGCTGGGCCATTCCAAGGGAAGGTCTTTTTGGTTATCGTTGATGCATATTCCAAATGGTTAGAAGTGGCGATGGTCCCTAGCATGGCATCAGCTGCCGTAATCAAGGTGTTGAGGCAGCTGTTTGCTACCCACGGGTTACCTGAGACCATTGTATCAGATAATGGGGCAGCTTTTGTATCCCAAGAATTCAGGGCATTCTTGGCTGATAACTTTATAAGAGGGGTCACATCCGCGCCCTTTCACCCATCCTCCAATGGGCAGGCTGAGCGCATGGTAAGAACAGCCAAAGAATCCATTGCGCGCTTAATGGAGGGTAACTGGTCGGCTCGCATTGCGCGAATGTTATTTTTGCAGCATGCGACGCCGTGTACTGCGACGGGCAAGTCGCCAGCCGAGCTGCTCTTAGGTAGAAGACTGGTAACGGTGCTGGATTATGTCCACCCAGATAAAATGCCAAACCGTAATTCAAGAGCAACCCCCCAGGCTGAGACTGACACAACAAGGTATCTCGCCCCTGAAGATCTGGTCTGGGTGAGGAACTATTCACGAGGTCCGCGGTGGGTGGCCGGTGTGATCACCCGGGCTAGTGGACCTGTGTCCTATTATGTGACCTTGGAAAATGGGCAAGTTTGGAAGAGACATATAGATCAGCTGAGGCGCCGGGCGCTCAGCAGGGAGGAGTCAGATAATTCATCCCTGGCTAATGACGCACAGCTGCAAGACCAGAGTGAAAATGGTCCAGAGGTACAGTCACCAGGGGCTTCAGCAAATGAACCAGGGTCTGCTAGTCCTCATGATGACGAGGTACAGGTCGGGGACCCTGAGATGTCTGGGACTCCATCTGTTCCTGATGAAACCCCTATAGCAGCCCCTCCACCACAGGTAACACCCAATCCAGAACCTGCAACACCTGTTGTCAGGAGATCAGGTAGAAGTTGTAGGACCCCACAGTACCTGAGGGATTACGTCTGCTGTGCTCACTAGGGGGGAGGGGTGTTGTGTATTGAGTCAAAGGATTTTATATCTGTATTATTATTGTCTGTATTTGCATTAGGATAAAGTAACTGCCTTTTGGTTCCAGAGGGTACAGCTACTATTGGTTCATTTAAGCTGCTGTATTTGGATCCTCTGTCTTATTGGTTTCCTCCAAAAGGCAGCACTGTGATTGCTTGATATTGTTCCCTCCAAAATGTATCCCTTCCTAGCTAGTCCCCTGTCCCTATAAATGTAGCTTTCCTCTCCTCAGTCTTCAGTCTTGTTCACTTTAATAAAGAGCTGTTACTAGAGAACTGTCTCCAGCATGTTTTGTCAAGAGAGCTGAAATCACAAACCCCACGTCACAACACTGCCCATGTGACTGGGTTGCCCAGGACACATATCCTGGTAGATTGGCAGAGAACAATAATGAAACCAAGCCAACAAGAGAAAGGCAACAATTCTTTTTCAAAAGCAAAGGCTTCTTACCTCTGCATGTTGTTTCTGAACCAGACCATAGGCCATTGGGCTGACAAAGTCGTATGCTGCTTCCCACAAGGTCAAATCCTGTTTTGCATCGGATTCCACATGCAGCATTGAAATAATTGTTGCAGGTGTTCTGGATAAAATAGCCATTTTCAGGAGGGTGAAGTTCAGGGCAGTGAACCACTAATTGGAGCAAATAATAATTACAAACTGGTTACAGTACAATCCTAAAGGTAAAAGGTAAAAGACCCCTGGAGGGTTAAATCCAGTCAAAGGTGACTATGGAGTGCGGCTTTCATTTCGCCTTCAGGCCAAGGGAGCCAGCATTTGTCCACAGACAGCTTTCCGGGGCCTGTGGCCAGCAGGACTAAACTGCTTCTGGCGCAACAGGACACCGTGACGGAAACCAGAGTGAACGGAATCACCGTTTACCTTTCTGCCGCAGCAGTACCTATTTATCTACCTGCACTGGCATGCTTTCAAACTGCTAGGTTGGCAGAAGCTTGGAGAGAGCAACAGGAGCTCGCTCCGTCGTGGGGATTCGAACCGCCAACCTTCGGATCGGCAAGCCCAAGAGGCTCAACGGTTTAGACCACAGCCCCACCTGCGTCCTTTACAGCACAATCCTATACATGTCTCTTTAGAAGTAAGCCCCACTGTGCTCCACAGGGTTTCACCCAGGAAAACATGGATAGGATTACAGCCTTAATTGTCATCGTTCCATGCGATTCCTAAGCAGGATTTATTTATTTATTAAATGTGTACGCTGCTCTATACCCGTAGATCTCATGGCGGTTCGCAACATAAAATTAAAACTCAAAATACACAATACAAATAAGAACAGAAACAAACCAATAATCCCCTCTTCCACAACACATACAACACATTTAAAAGGGCATCGGATGTCAATCAACCAAAGGCCAGGTTGAAAAGGAACGTTTTTGCCTGGTGCCTAAAGGTGAACCTCCCCGAGGAGAGCATTCCACAAATGGGGAGCCACTGCAAATAAAAAGGCCCGTTCTCATGTTGCCACCCTCTGGACCTCTTGTGGAGGAGGCACATGAAGAAGGGCCTCCAAGGATGATCTCAGAGTCCGGGTAGGTGCATATGGCTTTATAGGTCAAAATCAGCACTGGGCCTAGAAACTAATTGGCAGCAACTACAGTTGGGCCAGGATTGGTGTGCTGTGCTCAAACCAACCAGCCTGGTTTGAGAAACCTGGTCTCTGAATTCTGTACTAGCTGGTTTCCAAGCCATCTTCAGGGGCCGCCTCACGTATAATGCATTGCAGTAATCTAACCTAGAGGTTACCAGAGCATGGACCACAGTAGTTAGGATGTCCCTGTCCTAATAAGGGCACAGCTGGGCCACCAGCCAAAGTTGATGGAAGGTCAAGTGACAGCAAAGGATCCCGGAGTACCCCCCTAGCTGCATGGCCACTCCTTCAGAGCGTAACCCCATCAAGAGCAGGCAACCTCCCTGCCAAGTATCTCGCGGAGAAATCCGGGATTGGCAGCCGTGCGACACCGGAAATTGCATAGACGCAACTTCCAGTGTCGCTTTGCCCATCTATGGGCACCGAAAATGGCTGGCGCTGGCACCGGAAGTCGCGTCTACGCATGTCCGGAAGTGCGTAGACGCAACGTCCGGTGCCGGCCATTTTCGGTGCCCATAGATGGTCAAAGCGACACCGGAAGTTGCGTCTAAGCACTTCCGGACATGCGTAGATGCGTCTTCCGGCGCCGGCCATTTTCTGGTGCCCATAGATGGGCAAAGGAGCACCGGAAAAATGGCCACCGACAGGAGCCAAAATAAGGGAGATTAACGGGAGAGGAGCTGAAACATGAGACCGCCGGGAAACGGTAAGGAAAAACGGGGGTTTCCCGGGAAATACGGGGTACTTGGCAGCTATGCCTCCCTGCCGTCCGGTCTAGGGAACCACCCACTAACAGTGCCTCAGTCTTATCTGGATTGAGCTTCCAGCATTTCCACTGCCTCACCTGGAGAGGTAAAGGAGAAGTAAAGATGTCAGCATATTGCTGACAACGCACTCCAAACCTGTGGTTTAAAAAAAGAAAATAAAACATTGTCCCTATGAATTTGCACCACCACCATTCTACAGCAAATCTCATGAATGAGCCAAAAGATCATTTATGCAGCCATAACAATCCAAGCAGCTTTCCTATTCAAGGCAGTGCTCTTTTTCAGCACTTGACATGAACTGTGAGTTCATCCAAGCACAAATCCTGTCCTAATGTACACGGGTTTTATGGAGATACGAAGGGGATCCTTGTCAGATAAATCAGTTTGGAAAGGAAACCTTCATAAGAAAATTGAAAAACAAACAAACAATCTTCACCACTATCTTAAAGAGTTATTGATCATGATGTTAATGTTTTGGGGGAGTCTCTCTCTCTCTCTCTCTCTCTCTCTCTCTCTCTCTCTCTCTCTCTCTCTCTCTCTCTTTGAGGATGGGTGAACAGCTTACCTTCACAAGTCTGGCCCCGAGAGTGATACCCTTCCTTGCACCTGCAGTCCTCGACAGAGGTACTTCCTGGTGGAGAGGTGTGATTCTCATCAGGACATGAGATGCAGGTGCTAATCCCACCTGGTGAACCTTCAGGCTTGTAGGTCCCTGGTGGGCAGGCTAGAAAGCAAAGTAAGGGCAATGAAATCCAAGTCAGGATCCTGTGGAACGCCCTCCTATAAGATGTCAAGGAGATAAACAACTACACAACTTTCAGAAGACGTCTGAAGGCAGCCCTATTTTGTGAAGTTTTTAATGTTTGATGTTTTATTGTGTGTTTTTGTGTGTGTTTTAAGCCACCCAGAGTGGCTGGGCCTTTATTGTTTTTGTTGCTGTTGTTATATTTCAGTATTTTTAGTGTTCCTGACTTATTTACCAAACTGGAAGGCAAGATATCTTAAGTACACCACTTGGCTTTTTCTACTTCATTCCACCACCTGCCCAGATTTCTTCCCTGCTACGCCACAGACTGCTGCCCTCATCCCCTTTCTCAGTAACATTTGTAGAGATTGCTCTAGTGCAAAGAGATGAGCAACGTGAAGAGAATGCATTTAAGAGGTTAAATTCCTGGAAACGACATATTTAAAAATGCATTTATTCAGTGAACTCAATTACATGGGGGAATAATCCTTAAATAGCATTTTCCATACCTGATGGTAATAACTGGTCAGATTAGCGAGTTTTACGATTTGCACTGCACTGCTAATAGACCTTTAGAGGCCTATTAATGTGCTCTCATTTTTACACAGAGTAAACCTGCACACTAAAAGCTTTCGGGAGACCTAAGGTAGGGACTGGGGAAATTCTGGGGGTGGTTTAACAAGATCAAATCTCTGTACCAAGGAGAAAGGAATTCTAAAGGGGACGGCGACACGTAACTGATAGGGTTGCCAGGCTCAATAGAGGACAGGACTTCTGTGCCTTTAATTGCCCTGCTCTCTTTTGAGTCTGGAAACCTTAAAGAGAAACCAGCAGACCCTCTGCTTGGAAATTAAACAAAGGGTCTGCTGGTTTCTCTTTAAGGTTTCCAGACTCAAAAGAGAGCAGGGCAATTAAAGGCACAGAAGTCCTGTCCTCTATTGAGTCTGGCAACCCTAGTAACAGATTATGGTGCTGTTCCACCAAGAAAGCTCAGTATACGCTGTGAAATAAGAAGGCAACAAAAACCCTAGAACATCAGAGTATTCCCTAAAACTAATGTTTACACGTGAAAATAAAAATCTGAACAATCCACGCATATTATAATCAATACAATAATATTGGACAATACTAGTGTGGAGCATCAATATTGATATCCATTTTACACTCATGTTTCTTTATCACAGAACAAAACAACAGTCAGTGTGCTTACTTTCGAATGTCCCCGCCTGATTTTCATTGCTTTAAAGGCAGAGGTAACAAGCTTCCATCTAAGCAGGTTTACTTAGCTTAGATCAGTTATCCCTTTAACACAATTCAGCTAACCTTTAATTCATAATTATGGAAGTCAGGGAAGAATAGCTTTAAGTTCAAAGGCTGATTCATTCTTTCATTGCATAAAGTGGAAACTAGGCTAGTAACTTTTAATATAAAAAGGGTAGTACTGGTATTTATTACAAAGTAATTGATACAGAATCAAAAGGCAGAAGCTTCCACAAACTCACCCTTAATGCTGAGCTTTTTTGCAACTGATGTATTGCAGGCTTACAAAGGTTTCTTAAAAACATTTAGCAAAGTGCTGAATTATGATACACGCATTAAATGCATAATTATACCATAATTTGGAATGTTCCTGTTCAGCGTGCCAGTCAGCCCTGCCTTTTTCCAGGATAGGCATCCCAGTGCTTTTATTCCGGGGGGGAGGGACACAGGGGGATGCATAACTCTAAACGTTTTGTGAACCTTTATACTTTTGTCCATTTAGTGTACCATATATTCCGGCGTATAAGATGACTGGGCGTATAAGACGACCCCCAACTTTTCCAGTTAAAATATAGAATTTGGGATATACTTGCCGTATAAGAAATACGACGCGGCGTATAAGACAACCCCCGACTTTTGAGAAGATTTTCCTGGCTTAAAAAGTAGTATACAGTATTTATTTTTCCCAATTTGAACTATGAAATGGTGATTTTCTTGAGTCAAAATTAGAGTACCCCTAAACATTTTTCAGGACGCAGGTGACGCTGTGGTCTAAACCACAGAGCCTAGGGCTTGCCGATCCAAAGGTCGGCGGTTCAAATCCCTGTGATGGGGTGAGCTCCTGTTGCTCGGTCCCAGCTCCTGCCAACCTAGCAGTTCAAAAGCACGTCAAAGTGCAAGTAGATAAATAGGTACTACTCCAGCGGGAAGGTAAACAGCGTTTCCGTGTGCTGCTCTGGTTCACCAACTGAACACGCTCTGTCCTTATTGGGCTGTATTTTGGGTTTCCCCAATAAGGTTTTATTCTAAAGATTTTTAGAATCCGTTCTGGAAGACCGTTCGACTTCCAAAACGTTCAGAAACTGAGGCACAAAGGGCGGCTTCCAGTTTCAATGGAGATAATTGGGGGGGGGGGAATGCAGCGGAAGCCGTTCGACTTCTGAGACGCGTTCGGAAACGGAAGCATTTACGTCCGGGTTTTCGGTGTTCGAAAACCGAAAAGTTTGCCTTCTGAGAGGTACGCACACAAAAGGCACACCTGTGTTGCTTAAATGAGAAAATGGTTGTTTGTACCCATTGTTGAAGGCACTGCTATTGTTATTATGGGCTGCAAAAGAAGTAACCCCAATAAATAATTTTAAAATGCATCCCCCCCTTTTTTTGGCTCATGAATTCTGAATATATATCCTAGGGACCAGAGAAGAAATACCTAAATATTGCTCAGGCTTCCCTTTGCACTGAAATCTTCCATCTTCAAACAGCATATCCATAGTTTTGGCTGTGAAGGCTTCAGCTTTCATTCTGACAAGGGATACTTCATACACAGCATTTGATCAATGGAGTAATTCAATAAAGGAGACATGAGTGCACTCCCAACATTGTGAGGGATTACCAAATCACCCAGCAATATTTTTTTAAAAATATTTTTAAAAATTCTGTGAAGAGTTGTTCAGATAGAAAGCTGCTAGGATTACAAAAGTATTCAAGTGAGCGCATCTCGTTAAATATTTGATATATAGGTCTTGTACAGCAATTGCAAATGAAACATCTAACATGTCTACAAGGATCAGGGAAGATTTGTGCTAAATCCAATCCCAGCATGTACTATATAACTCTTGCATATTTCCTGTTACAACCAACAGATGCTCTGCATTGATTTCAGTCACGGCTAATTCTTTCTCTTTCGGAAACTCTCGTGTATTGCAACACTGCGTTATGAAACGGCAAACTACTTACGAGGCACAAATTGGGCTTTGTAAGAGCGATATTAGTTTGCCTTTGCAGCACCCTGCAGAAGAAATTCTAAATCACTTCAGCCTGAAGTCACTCTGAGTGCCTATTGCAGGTGAAATTTTTCGTAGGGGAACAGTTAGGGCTGGAGGCACCAACTTGTGAAGGTGATTGGGGGGGGGGGAGGCATCGATGTCATGGCGTCCTGATGTTGTGCACATGAGCATCGTGTTTCCCTCCCTAAGCCAGGCAAAAGCTTCCCAGGCTTTGGGAAGGAGGCAGAAGGGCTCTTGGATCTGTTGAAGCATTGCACCTCCCTAAGCCAAGTACAAAGGTCCGTATAGTTAAAGCTATGGTTTTCCCAGTAGTAATGGAAGTAAGAGCTGGACCATAAAGAAGGCTGATTGCCAAAGAATTGATGCTTTTGAATTATGGTGCTGGAGGAGACTCTTGAGAGTCCCATGGACTGCAAGAAGATCAAACCTATCCATTCTGAAGGAAATCAGCCCCGAGTGCTGATTAAACATTAGGAAGAACTTCCTGACAGTAAGAGCTGTTTGACAGTGGAATTTGCTGCCAAGAAGTGTGGTGGAGTATCCTTCTTTGGAGGTCTTTAAGCAGAGGCTTGACAGCCATATGTCAAGAATGCTTTGATGGTTTTTCCTGCTTGGCAGGGGGTTGGACTGGATGGCCCTTGTGGTCTCTTCCAACTCTATGATTCTATGATTCTATGCTCGCTGGAAGGACAGAACCTGAAGCTGAGGCTCCAATACTTTGGCCATCTCATGAGAAGAGAAGACTCCCTGGAAAAGACCCTGATGTTGGGAAAGATGGAGCGCACTAGGAGAAGGGGATGACAGAGGATGAGATGGTTGGACAGTGTTCTCAAAGCTACCAACATGAGTCTGACCAAACTGCGGGAGGCAGTGGAAGACAGGAGTGCCTGGCATGCTCTGGTCCAGGGGGTCAAGAAGAGTTGGACACAACTAAATGACTAAACAACAACAACAAAGCCAACTACAAGCTTCCTGAGCTTTGGGAAGGAGGTGCCAGGGGAACATTTAAGCGACTAGCCTAGTCCACGAACTGCACGCCACTGAAAGTTACATGCAAATTTTAAAAAAGCAAATGCAGATAACGTTGAGTTGGGAGTTTGGACATGTTATAAGTTTAAACATATGCCTACATTTATGTTTCAAAATGAAAATATGACAAACTCAGTAAGCTGTCATTGCCTTTAGGAGTTTGGTGTGAAATGTCTAGCCTCCCTAAGATGCCATTGATTATCTAACTCTGCTGCTCAACAACAATGTTTATATTTCTTAGAACCAACATTCCCAGTCACTAGAGACGGCGCAGTGCCGGAAACAGCTGAGCTTAAAGCTTGAGAACATGTGCCATTTAAAATGTTTGTTTACTTAGCAGCCAAGGGTCAGATGGTTTAAATTAGCATGACAGAGCTGAGGCCCACGTGTTCAGGCATTAGAAAACACAGAAAGTCAAATGGTGCTTATTCCCCTTGTTATTCATGTAATTGTGCAAGAATGCAATTTCATTCTTCTTCCCAGTCCTTGGCTGTATAAATATGCCATTCTAATTTTATAATTTCCTCTAATTTTATACCGGTAGTTTCCTCTAAAAGTTCATACGTACTTAAAAACCAGCATAAAATAGGAAAGCACTTCCACAAGCTCATGAAATTAATGTTCATTCTAAATAGAAAATCAGAACTTACATTTCCCTTCCCACCTGCCCGTGTGGACAAAGTTCGAACAGTTCACCTCAAAACATGGAGCATTGCAACAGAGTGCACAGTCAGTCTTTCATTATTTCAGTTAGAATTGAATTTGCACAAAGAAGAGCCAACAGTCCCATTATGTTAAGGTTTGTGATGTGTTTTTTCATCATTCTTTGAGCTGAAAGAAACCTTCATGAAATAAACAACTTGAAAAACATGGACGCCAAATATGTTCCAAACTTCATCAAAAGCTACTCACTGATAGATACTTGCATACCTGCCAAGTTGCTGTCAGAGAAATAAGGGACCGGGAGTAGCACTGCCGCCATTTGGGAACTGGGCGGAGCATGCTCAGAAGTGACTTTTGATGCTGCTTTGCCCAGTTCCAAAATGGCCTCCGTGCCAGAAGTCGCACTGCAGCCATTTTGGAACTGGGCAGAGCAGCATCAAAAGTCGCTTCTGAGCATGCTCCGCCCAGTTCCAAAATGGCCGCCGCACCAGAATAAACCGGGGGGAAAAATCCGTTTTTCCAGCTAGGAACAGCTGGAAAAATGGGGATTTCCCGGGGGAAATGGGAGACTTGGCAGCTATGTACTTGGGAGCAACTAGGTTCCTAACTGGTTTACAAAATGGTGCCTACGGTCTTGAATCAACAGGGAAGATTTCATTTATATCAGTGACAGTAGCATGTCAACAGGAAATGCAATCAGGCCCCCATACAGCTGCTTTCCCGTTGTGGGTCATATGGCCACCATGACTAAACTGCTTCTGGTGTGACGGAACACCGTGACGGAACCCAGAGCACACGGAAACCCCGTTTGCCTTCGATTCTAACTGAAATCATGAAAGACTGATTGTGCGCTCTGTTGGAACGCTCCACCTTTTGATGGGTTCTGAGGGTTGCGGAAGTTGTTCCATACACTGTGGTAGCCCTTTCTTTGGTTTGATATCAAACTGTGCAGGCAAAAGAGTCGCCTGATGTAACTTTGTCCAGTGGCCCCACCCACCTGTCGAAATTTGTCCACAGGGGCAGGTGGGGGAGATAAGGATCTGGCCCACTGGTTGGGTCCAATTCCACACCCATGCGCTGGCTGCCCTAGATCAGGTCTGTTCAACAGGTTGATTGTGATCTACCGGTCGATCGCGGGGTGTCCCTGGTCGACCCATGTTGATTGCAAGTTCCTGATGCCCACCCCCCAAAGCTCAACAACTTTAATGAAGCTTTCCCTGAAAAAGCTCAACAACTCTGGTCAATCCAATGGGTAGATCACTGCCAGTTTTAGTGGGAGTAGATCGCAGTCTCTTGGAAATTGGACAGCCCTGCCCTAGACGATATATTCTTCTTACTATTTCACCCCCTTCAAAGTGAAACTTTTTTTCTACGTAAGAATGGCATGCCTGTGTTCACTTACTCTGGAAATAAAAGTGTCCTTCAGCTATTAGAAATCTGGAAAACTCTTATCTGAAACTTCCTGCCCTCCTAAGATGATATTCATAAAAATCATTCCTGCGCCAAGTGAATTTCTCAGTGTGTGAATAAGTAGGCTTATTAAATAGCACTCATCAGAACACTCAACCTTAATCAAAGCCATGCCTAGCAAATCAAAGCAAAGTAAATGAATCAAAGCTTTACATCAAAGCATAGAGCAATATTAAAATATAACCAAGACTCTAATTTTTGTGTTTAAGGTTAAGCCAGTATTTAACTGTGTAACTTATCCCATAATTAAGATGGAGAGGTCAAAAATTGCTGGTACATATTGCTAGGAAATATATGGCTAGTTAATATATTCCACTTATATGCAGAAGAGTTCAGACAGATGACTGAACCAGAACTCCTTATAATATACTCTCTTATGACTTACGCTGCTCCATCAGAGACGGGGGGGTCTGCAGTCCCTGCTACAACCATCATGCTCTCAATAGTTTCCTCCCTGCTGCCCCCCCCTTGCCCTGGAGGCTAATTTATGGAGAAAAAGACCTAACATTCTACTCAACTTTTTAATTGAATGGAAGAAATCTGCTGTGTCTCCAGATTTCTGCTGCACACAGAATTTGGGGGAAACAGTTCTGCCATCGGTATTTCAAGAACAGGATAGATTTGCTTGCCATGGCCACCCCATAGCTTCAGCACATTCAAAGGGGTTTACTGGCCTGGTTTTTTACCAATGGCTTTAAACTCAGTTTCAGAAACGGGAAGAAGTAATGATAATCAATCTTCTATTGATTTAGAACTACAGTACTGTATTAGAACTACCAATGGCCCTCTTAATTTCATGAGAAGGTGATTGACCATGTCATCTGAACACACAAGCACTAAAAAATAAGACAAGTAATTGTTTGGAATTGTGTGTTTTTTTATGACAAGGAGTTAAGAAGCATAAAACAGAAAGCAAGTGGCTCGTTTTCACAATTATCTGGTTTTTAATTAAGAGAATTCTAGACTCCCTTCCTGGAAACTTGATGAGGCATTGAAAGGGTTACAACTAACAATCTAGATTCTGAGCAACCCTGGAACAGAAGCAAGAAAAACAATTTCCAAGCAAAATAGCTGGATGATGACATTCTCTGGATGAGATATTGGAATATTATTTGATACTTTGCTATACTACAAAAAAAGAACCACTGTAAAAGTCATCAGAAGTTCAAGACGATTATTGGTTTCTATCCAGATACATGCATTCAAACCGCCAGACTCACCCTAAGAAGCCTTTTTAAGAGTGTCTTTGTATTATTTTTTATAAAATCTCAGTACTGATGAAAAGGTCAGTTTGTGCATGTGAGTTGCAGACACAAAAGCCGTGTCCTGAAAATAACATGTGGGGGGGGGGCACTAAAATATTTTCAGCAACCAAACTCCGCTCGATATTATGCAAAAATGACTCATTTAATATCTTTTCAAAGAGTTATCGAGAAGGCAGCTAGAGCAAACGACTCCCAGTCGTTCCCTTAAATGATTGCCTCACACATCACAAAATCCGCATGGAAAACCAATTTCCTACCAAGAATTAATGAGGCATTGGCATGCAGATCATTAAACAATCACATATGCAGGGGGTTTTTTTAACACGCACAAGTCAGTAATTAATGCAAACAGATAACCCCGTGCAAGCAGGCATATGCATTTCTACCTATACATAACTTACCACTGTCTGGTGCGCAGGGCCGGATTTCGGTTTAAGGAGCCCCTAAGCTACTGAAGGTAATGGGACCCTTTATATGTCCAGCTGTCCCTTGTCAACAACAAATTGTCACTGTTTTGTGTCTGTGTTGAATATACGCTATATGGTAATTTATGAACCTAATAGGTACCTAAAGCCATTTGCCCATGTTGCCATGCAACCAGTTCATGTATAATGTAGGTACCCTATATATAGAAATAAGCAAACCAGTGATATTTTAGGGAGCAAGCTAGCAGACGGGGCTCATGACTTACATCAGGCATGTCCAACAGGTAGATCGTGATCTACCGGTAGATCACTGGACATCTGCGGTAGATCACTGCTAGATCATTGGCTCCCCCCAAAGAAGCTGAACAACTGTGGCTCACCTCAAAAAAGCTCAACATTTTACCTCCTCCCTGAAAAAACTCAATAACTTTGACCCGAACCAGAAAAAGGGGGTAGATCACTGCCAGTTTTTAACTGTGTGTAGATCGCAGTCTCTTGGGAGTTGGCCACCCCTGACTTACATCATAGAAGCCTACACAACACAGCACCAAACACTGCTGCTGTATGTAGGTTTTATTTTATTTGCTTTTATCTTATATTTTGGAAAAGCACATCCAGTTTTTTCCCCTTTAAAATTTTTGGGGGACCCCAAGAGAGTGGGGCCCTAAGCTATAGCTTGTTTAGCTGGCACTGCTGCAGAGCTGCCTTTGTGAGACGAGTGTTGTCACCACTCACCTGGGCGATGCTGGGATGGGCTAGGGTAGGGCAGGTTTGTTTACACCCACTCTGCCTCTGTCTACCTGCCCACTAGACCAACCCGCCTGCCACACCTGAGCTGCTAGGGCTCTGTGATGGAGCACAGCCCCAGAGAACACAACTGCCTTTCTTCCACCTGCCCCCTTTCCCCTTCCCGTCCAGGTGGAGCCTCTTGCCTCTCCTTGGTGGGTGGTGGCGGTGGCAGCTCCCTCCCTATTGGCCAGCACACAAGCACCTCATCGCCAGCCACAAGGCGATGGAGGCTCACTGCTACCCCAGCCCCAAAGGCTTGGCCCGGGCGCAGCTTGGCTTGCCTCGATGAGGGAGCCTGCTGGGGTGGGTGTGTGTCTGGTTGCGCCCCCCTCAGAAATGTATGCATGGGCCGATTGCCTCCCCCAACCCCATGATACGCCTCTGCACCAGTCTCATGCCAAACAAGATCTTGAGTCTCAACCACAGTCTATTAGTCTATGATGCAATGAGAATAAGCGTTAATAAGTGGAAAACTAACCATACGTAGCATTGTTAAAACGCCACCAACCATAAAATAATCCACTCTAAACTTGCTTGCTTACACACTGCCTATTTTATTATACTGGGGAAGGGAAAGAGTCCATGTGTATTCTACAGATTCTTCTGTAGATAAGTTCAGCTGGGAAATGTTACAAAAATCTTTCAAAATAAAAAAGGTTTCAAAATAGCTTTCTATTTTCTTCACTTACAAGGAGAACACATGTGGTCTTTTGTCTTTTTTTTTTTTTTTTTAGGAAATGCAGCAAGACTTCAGAAAGATTAAGTCATGTTTACAAGGAAAAATGAAATCCCCAGGCTAAATGTTATGATGTGTGTGCAGCGTTTCAGCTGAGTTCTCTCCAATCAGCACATGCAAAGCAGATGGCAGACCTTCACGTGCTTCATGTAATATATGCTACCTTTTAAAAATGTCTACTTGCTGATGTTCTTACAAAAAGCAACAACATCTGCCAAATGCACTCTTAAAACTTTATGGTTTTGGATCTTCCATGTCCAAAACCAGATGATATTCGCATATACAGACTGCGCTGAACGTAAGGATGAATCTGTTTTGACTATTATATGCTCCAGAGTGGCCACAAGTAAAATTTTCATTTAACTTGTGAAGTCAGATAAAGGCACAAATTCCACATTAGAAAATTCAATTTGCATTAATCAACCATCTTCACTCTACAGCCTATGATAAAACAGATGTGCTTTTAGGTCTTTTTTACAATTAGCGAAAACAATCAACTGACAAAACTGCTCGAAAAGATATGCGTAGCAATCTCATTTTGCTAAGAAGAGTCTTCGGAATGCATTCAAATACACCAAAAGTTCCGATGCCTATAAATGGACAAAATTGGAAGCCTTTCAGGAAGCTCTCTTGTCATATACCTGTCAAGAATGTAGGATTGTAGCACAATATGAACACCGAATTGTTCATATCCTTCCCTGGTCTTCTTCCAGTAAGTTCCACCACCAACCTGCCTCGTTTTCTCCTTAATTGAATCTGGCTTTCCTCCAGGCTTTTGACTTTGGATCATAGTGAGCCTTGTTGTTGTTGTTTAGTCGTTTAGTCGTGTCCGACTCTTCGTGACCCCATGGACCATAGCACGCCAGGCACTCCTGTCTTGCACTGCCTCCCGCAGTTTGGTCAAACTCATGTTCGTAGTTTCGAGAACACTGTCCAACCATCTTGTCCTCTGTCGTCCCCTTCTCCTAGTGCCCTCAATCTTTCCCAACATCAGGGTCTTTTCCAAGGATTCTTCTCTTCTCATGAGGTGGCCAAAGTATTGGAGCCTCAGCTTCACGATCTGTCCTTCCAGGGAGCACTCAGGGCTGATTCCCTTAAGAATGGATAGGTTTGATCTTCTAGCAGTCCATGGGACTCTCAAGAGTCTCCTCCAGCACCATAATTCAAAAGCGTCAATTCTTCGACGATCAGCCTTCTTTATGGTCCAGCTCTCACTTCCATACATCGCTACTGGGAAAACCATAGCTTTAACTATACGGACCTTTGTCGGCAAAGTGATGTCTCTGCTTTTTAAGATGCTGTCTAGGTTTGTCATTGCTTTTCTCCCAAGAAGCAGGCGTCTTTTAATTTCGTGACTGCTGTCACCATCTGCAGTGATCAAGGAGCCCAAGAAAGTAAAATCTCTCACTGCCTCCATTTCTTCCCCTTCTATTTGCCAGGAGGTGATGGGACCAGTGGCCATGATCTTGGTTTTTTTGATGTTGAGCTTCAGACCATATTTTGCGCTCTCCTCTTTCACCCTCATTAAAAGGTTCTTTAATTCCTCCTCGCTTTCTGCCATCAAGGTTGTGTCATCTGCATATCTGAGGTTGTTGATATTTCTTCCGGCAATCTTAATTCCGGCTTGGGATTCATCTAGTCCAGCCTTTCGCATGATGAATTCTGCATATAAGTTAAATAAGCAGGGAGACAATATACAACCTTGTCGTACTCCTTTCCCAATTTTGAACCAATCAGTTGTTCCATATCCAGTTCTAACTGTAGCTTCTTGTCCCACATAGAGATTTCTCAGGAGACAGATGAGGTGATCAGGCACTCCCATTTCTTTAAGAACTTGCCATAGTTTGCTGTGGTCGACACAGTCAAAGGCTTTTGCATAGTCAATGAAGCAGAAGTAGACGTTTTTCTGGAACTCTCTAGCTTTCTCCATAATCCAGCGCATGTTTGCTATTTGGTCTCTGGTTCCTCTGCCCTTTCGAAATCCAGCTTGCACTTCTGGGAGTTCTCGGTCCACATACTGCCTAAGCCTGCCTTGTAGAATTTTAAGCATAACCTTGCTAGCGTGTGAAATGAGTGCAATTGTGCGGTAGTTGGAGCATTCTTTGGCACTGCCCTTCTTTGGAATCGGGATGTAGACTGATCTTTTCCAATCCTCTGGCCATTGCTGAGTTTTCCAAACTTGCTGGCATATTGGGTGTAGCACCTTAACAGCATCATCTTTTAAAATTTTAAATAGTTCAGCTGGAATATCATCACTTCCACTGGCCTTGTTATTAGCAATGCTTTCTAAGGCCCATTTGACTTCACTCTCCAAGATGTCTGGCTCAAGGTCAGCAACCACACTACCTGGGGTGTATGAGACCTCCATATCTTTCTGGTATAATTCCTCTGTGTATTCTTGCCACCTCTTCTTGATGTCTTCTGCTTCTGTTAGGTCCTTACCACTTTTGTCCTTGATTATGGTAATCTTTGTACGAAATGTTCCTTTCATATCTCCAATTTTCTTGAACAGATCTCTGGTTTTCCCCATTCTATTGTTTTCCTCTATTTCTTTGCATTGCTCATTTAAGAAGACCCTCTTGTCTCTCCTTGCTGTTTTTTGGAAATCTGCATTCAGTTTCCTGTATCTTTCCCTATCTCCCTTGCATTTTGCTTGCCTCCTCTCCTCCGCTATTTGTAAGGCCTCGTTGGACAGCCATTTTGCTTTCTTGCATTTCCTTTTCCTTGGGATGGTTTTCGTTGCTGCCTCCTGTATGATGTTACGAGCCTCCATCCATAGTTCTTCAGGCACTCTGTCCACCAAATCTAAATCCTTAAACCTGTTCCTCACTTCCACTGTGTATTCATAAGGGATTTGATTCAGATTGTATCTTACTGGCCCAGTGGTTTTTCCTACTTTCTTCAGTTTAAGCTGGAATTTTGCTATAAGAAGCTGATGATCTGAGTTACAGTCAGCTCCAGGTCTTGTTTTTGCTGACTGTATAGAGCTTCTCCATCTTTGGCTGCAGAGAATATAATCAATCTGATTTCGATGCTGCCCATTTGGTGATATCCATGTGTAGAGTCGTCTCTTGTGTTGTTGGAAGAGAGTGTTTGTGATGACCAGCTTGTTCTCTTGACAGAACTCTATTAGCCTTTGCCCTGCTTCATTTTGAACTCCAAGGCCAAACTTGCCAGTTGTTCCTTTTATCTCTTGATTCCCTACTTTAGCATTCCAATCCCCTGTAATGAGAAGAACATCCTTCTTTGGTGTCATTTCTAGAAGTTGTTGTAGGTCTTCATAGAATTGGTCAATTTCACTTTCTTCAGCACCAGTAGTTGGTGCATAAACTTGGATTACTGTGATGTTAAAAGGTCTGCCTTGGATTCGTATCGAGATCATTCTGTCATTTTTGAGATTGCATCCCATTACAGCTTTTGCCACTCTTTTGTTGACTATGAGGGCCACTCCATTTCTGCTACAGGATTCTTGCCCACAGTAGTAGATATGATAGTCACCCGAACTGAATTCGCCCATTCCCTTCCATTTTAGTTCACTGATGCCCAGGATGTCGATATTTATTCTTGTCATCTCATTTTTGACCACATCCAGCTTACCTCCACTCATGGTTCTTACATTCCAGGTTCCTATGCAATATTTTTCTTTACAGCATCGGACTTTCCTTTCGCTTCCAGGCATATCCGCAACTGAGCGTCCTTTCGGCTTTGGCCCAGCCGCTTCATCAGCTCTGAATCTACTTGTACTTGTCCTCCGCTCTTCCTCAGTAGCATGTTGGACGCCTTCCGACCTGAGGGGCTCATCTTCCAGCGTCATAACTTTTATATGCCTGTTGTCTTTGTCCATGGAGTTTTCTTGGCAGGGATACTGGAGTGGCTTGCCAGTTCCTTCTCCAGGTGGATCACGTTTAGTCAAAACTCTCCACTATGACCTGTCCATCTTGGGTGGCCCTGCATGGCATAGCTCATAGCTTCTCTGAGTTATTCAAGCCCCTTCGCCACGACAAGGCATTGATCCATGAAGGGGATAGTGAGCCTTACACCCCTGTAAATGCTGGGCAAGATCCAACATCACACCAGTAGATACAACAGGACTTCCAACCTTCCGGAACAGATTTTGGTACACGTAAGGGGCTGAAGTAAAAATGGTTTGGGCAAGGAGAAGGTTGTTGTGCAAGTGGGATTGCCCTTCTAACTTGGTGTTGTCTAGTTTGACCCACAATGGTTCATAATGATTGCAGTCACATCTGCAGCAACCTAATCCTTTTGACTCAGGTGTGGGGAACCTTTGGCCCACCAGATGTTGATGAACTGGAACCCCCATCAGACCTAGCAATGTCCTGGGATGAAGGAGGTTGTAGTTCAGCAACAGGCGCAGGGCAGAGTCAAACACATCATCGCCATCGTTTTATTTGTATATCACCTTTCCATAGTTAAAACCATGCTCGAGGCGGATTACAGCATGAAAAGATTTACGTAATTAACAAACAAAAAATGCGCAAACAGCAAATAAAACACATCAGAAAGTACACAACCCAATGGAACGATTTCCACATAAATTATAGCAAGATCTAAAAATAAAGAATGAATATCAATAACAGCAAAAAAAAAAAAAACACCCTGGATAATGCCACAGCCCATAAATAATGCCACAGGCCAGGTGGGAAAAGGCCTGCAAGGCAGAGAGATGATGATGATGATGATAATAATAATATATTTATACCCCTCCCATCTGGCTGGGTTTCCCATGACTCACAGCCAAGATGGTCTCTGGTCTCTTAAGCAGCCTTTGCTTCTGTAGCTCGAGTCAGTCAGTCAAACTGAATTTTGCACTGAGAAGGTGTGGAATCTATTAAAACAGCCCCTTTAAGTTCAGTCCTTTTACATCACCCCTTCGACATGAACAGCTGATAAGGTCATTCATTCAGTTTGTTATATGGGCAGCCCCCTCCCTCGTTTACACGCATTCGATATTGGCACTACGTCGCACTAAAGTCGGACGTGACCTGGAAATGTCATAAAGACGTCACTGAAACGTCACTAAGATGGTGAAAGGGGGCACAGTGGGGTGGAACAGGGTGTTTGCAGGCTTCTTCAATGGGTTTATTATTATTTATTATTATTTATACCCCGCCCATCTGGCTGGGTTTTCCCCGACCACTCTGGGCAGCTTCCAACAAATACAAAAATACATTTAAATACTACAGATTAAAAACTTCCCTAAACAGGGCTGCCTTTAGGTATTTTCTAAATGTCAGGTAGTTGTTCATCTCCCTGACCTCCGATGGAAGGGCGTTCCACAGGGCGGGTGCCACTACCGAGAAGGCCCTCTGCCTGGTTCCCTGTAGCTTTGCTTCTTGCAGTGAGGGAACCGCCAGAAGGCCCTCGGCGCTGGACCTCAGTGTCCAGGCTGAACAATTATACATTATACATGATTTCAATGATGTGCGCGGTCCCCTCGGAACATAACCTCCGCATAAAAGGGGGGCTGCCCATACTATTGGGTGAAGAAGAGCCCACTGGAACTTTGAAAGGGTTTGGAAAAACAGAAGAGGCTACCTCAACCCATGCTTACATCCGTAGTCATATTCACACCCAAGAAGAAGAAAACAGGGACTGACCTGTACATTCATGTTGCAGCCCTTTGCCATAGTATCCTTTTTCACAGATGCACTCAAACTGGCCCGTGTGGGTGCCACATTTGCAGCTCGCCATGATATCGCAGCAGCTTTCGCTCCCGTCGCAAAGGTAGGAACAGTAAGAGATGTCTTCTTGAATGTAGCTACCAGAAGGCAAATCTGTAACCGCACAGAGGGTGGGTTGGGAAGGAAACAGGGTACCAAACAAAGAATCGAGTTAAGAGATAATACTCGTAAATATGGTGAAAATAGTTTTTTTTTTAATAATCAGGAACATTTTAACTTGGGGTGCAAAACCTGAAACGAACCATAAGGATTTGCTTTGAATTTAATCCACATTCCTTGCTCAACTCTTAATGAGGCAAATATTTCATTGGCTACAAAGCAGAGGTTGGGCGGCAGGTTGGGGAGAAGAGCTCATCGGTTCCCCAGCGATGCAACGATCCATTCATACATTTCCTCCTCTGCCCTTAAGCACCTACAACTGTATGTTGATTTATAAGGACCAGACTCACTGGATAATTCTTCTACATAAGACTCAATTAAATAAATGTAAGCTGCAGAAGAACAGAGCAGGAATATAACTTTTTCTTGGTTGCACCCTATGCTGATCTATAAAATTATGACATCTCCATTCTACTTACTTATTTTGAGGCTCTTAGGGGTGTCTGGTTTGACAATTTGCAAAACTGATTCAACCTAAGATGTTTCATGTTTCAGAGCAATTATTTAGAAAGCACTGCCCGATTCTTAGAAGGTGTGTTCAACTTTGATATCAGCTTATTAAAGAGCAATTATTTTCCTGGCAGACAGTACATTGTAAAGTACTTAATAACATTCGCAGGTTAAAGTAGTCCATAGGCTATTCATGAAGGGTTTGAATTTGCACAGGAAGTGAAAGTGTCACCCCTCTGAATCTCTTACCATGTTACAGTGGTACCTCGGTTTACAAACACAATTGGTTCCGGAAGTCCGTACTTAACCTAAAGCGTACTTAACCTGAAGCGAACTTTCCCATTGAAAGTAATGGAAAGTGGATTAATCTGTTCCGGACGGGTCTGTGGAGTACTCAACCTGAAGCGTACTTAACCCAAGGTATGAGTGTAATTGGTTCCGGAAGTCCGTACTTAACCTGAAGCGTACTTAATCTGAAGCGAACTTTCCCATTGAAAGTAATGGAAAGTGGATTAATCCGTTCCAGACAGGTCCGTGAAGTACTTAAACTGAAAATTCTCAAACCAAGGCGTACTTAAACTGAGGTATGACTGTACACGAGAGCAGACACAGACCTGAATGCAAAAGCAGGTGGTAAAGGTTGTCTGGTGGGATCTATTTGTGAGATGTGCACCAGGCAAGGGAGAAGCTGCAACGCTAATTTCTCCACTGTTGCTTATTGGGGAGACAGGTGGAAGTAAATAAATAAATAAATAAATAAATAAATAATAATAATAATAATAATATAGCTATACCCTGCCCACCTGGCTGGGTTTCCCCAGCCACTCTGGGTCAGTTCCCAGAAGAAGAAGAAGAAGAAGAAGAAGAAGAAGAAGAAGAAGAAGAAGAAGAAGAAGAAGAAGAAGAAGAAGAAGAAGAAGAAGAAGAAGAAGAAGAAACATCAAACATTAAAAACTTCCCTAAACAGGGTTGCCTTCAGATGTCGTCTAAAAGTCAGATAGTTGTTTATTTCCTTGACATCTGATGGGAGGGAGTTCCACAGGGTGAGTGCCACCACCGAGAAGTCCCTCTGCCTGGTTCCCTGTAACCTCACTTCTCGCAGTGAAGGAACCGCCAGAAGGCCCTCGGAGCTGGACCTCAGTGTCTGGGCTGAATGATGGGGGTGGAGACGCTCCTTCAGGTATACAGGACCGAGGCTGTTTAGGGCTTTCAAAGTCAGCACCAACACTTTGAATTGTGCTCGGAAAGACTACAGGTGGCATATAAATGCACTAGGAGAGACAATTTGGTGTCCCCATCAGCATCTTTGCACTACATTGACCTCCCCAGACCCTCCTTCCCCACTCCTTCCCCCTCCCAGTAAGCAACAGCGACCCACCTGCCTGGGAGGTATCATAGCAGCTTCACCTCATCTGGCAAGTGGCTTCTACATGTGCATAAATGTGAAATGCTCACGCCCATTGCTGGCATGTGGTCCTCAGAGGGATGCTTAATTGCTGGACCAGAAAAAGAGGTAGCCACCTCAGAGTTAAGGTGAATCTTACACTTAGAATGTGCGTCATGGCATTCACAGGCCTCAGGCTTGTTTTCTGTATGTTTGAGTTTAGCATTACTGCATTTGTGTATCTAAAAGGATGGTTTGCTTCAGCTCCTGGATTTTTTGTTGATCAACTACCCTGTTTTCCCCAAAATAAGAGATACCCATAAAATAAGCCGTAACAGGATTTCTAAGCATTTCCGCAATATAAGCCATACCCCGAAAATAAGACAGAGTGATAGGCGCAGTTCTGGAGGGCGCCAAGGAAGAGATGAGGCTGGACATGTAATAAAAATAAGACATCCCCTGAAAATAAGCCATAGTGTGTCTTCTTGAGGAAAAATAAATATAAGACAGTGTCTTATTTTCGGGGAAACACGGTATTTGATCAGGATTTCCTGATTAATGTAGAATTCAAATAAATAACAGAAGTTCAGTGCGATGACAATATTTCTGAATGCCATGGAAGTATTCTACATGGAATGGAATGTGTTCCATTTCCTCAAAATTCAACTGGAAGGCAGAACTGGAGGCAGGTACCTTCGTGGAGGGCTCTGCGAGCCAAAGCTTCGAACTCTGTGAAACTATGAAGCAAGTAGCAATGTTCCTCCTTCGGGTGAGAAGCCATGTCGTTCAGCTCCCGGATGTTGCCTTGCCATATCCCGAACGTGAAGATCTCCACTCCAAATTCACGCAAGGATGCTGCAATGGGCCTGGGGTCTCCTCCATTGGAATAGCCGTCGGTAATCAGTAGTATCACTTTGGAAGCATTTGCACGGGAGTGTTGCAGTATTTGCTGGAAGAAAGGGGGGGAATAGCATCTCAAGGCCAAGTGCAAGCAAACTAGTGACCTACACATGGTCTTTTCAGCCAGGGGGGCCCACTCCCTTTAGTTACATTGTTTAACTGCAGCTTTTGGAGGACCACCCAGCATTAACACCATAAGATCAACACATTTTCAGCAGCCAGCGTGGTTAAAAAGCCAAGTACTACTGACTCACAGTTCACACACTTATATTCAGCCACAATACAGATGCTATTATCACATAATACAGATGCTCTCAACCGGTCTTACGGACAGTTTCTTATAATGAGAAGCGAAGACACCCACTTTTTGTTAAAAATAAATTTACAAAAAGTGAACCCAGTTACAATGGTCTGACATTCACCACCAGCTGAAATTGCAAATATTTTTTAATCAGTACTTCAAAAACTCTGACTCGAAATATTAGATTGGACGATGGCATAAGAGCATCCCGCTAGGTTAGCTTGGTGAAGTATCAAGTGAAGTTTGGCTGAGTGTTGCTGATGCCAGCTGAGTTATATCTGCTCTCTGAACAAATGCACTGCATTATGGGGTAGAAACATAGAATTGCAGGGTTGCAAGGGACCCCTGAGGATCATCTAGTCCTTTTTTTTAAGTTTTAAAAATCAACTTTATTTAAATTCCATAAAATACAATACCATAAAATACATTTCAATCACCATATTGTAGGGATCTTAATATACAATATACACTTGTTCCGATAAAAGAAAAAGTTAACTTCCCAGTCACTTCGCATCACTTATCTTATATATTCAATTTTTTACATGCGTTACTTTCATCCAATATTTTTATCTTAAATTTTAGTCTTATTAATTTTCCAAATTCTTATATCCTCATGACCGTCTAGTTTAAACAGATCGTCAACTATTTTTTAAAAAATGGTATAAAAACTGAGGATCATCTAGTCCAGGGGTCGGCAAAGCTTATGGAGTCTGGGCCGGTCCACTCCTCCGGAGATCTCTCCGAAGGCCAGATCACGTGCGTGCACATTTGCAAACGCTATTTCCGACACGGAGGAGGAGCCTGGGTGTGCACGCGCATGCGCTGTTTCCGGCACGGAGGAGGCGCCTGCAGCTTCCTATCAGCTGCAGGAGCTTCCTGCGGCGGATAGGAAGCTCCGACAGCACCACGGAAGTGAGTCCCCTAGCTGCACTGCGACGGTTTAGTGCAGCGCGCGAGGACTTGCCGAGTGGGCGGCAGGGTTCGGGGGCAGCTCAGGGTCCGCTTAAACGACCCCCACGGGCCGGACACGGGCCAGGGGCCTTAGTTTGCCAACCTCTGATCTAGTCCAACCCCCTGCAATGCAGGAAGATGCAGCTGTCCCTTGCAGGGATCAAACTTGCAACCTTGGCGTCATCAGCACCACGCTCTAGCCAACTGAGCTATCCATAAAAGGACAACTTGATGCAATATAGCTGTGATTTATGTATATATATGCAGGGAAACATTTGGGGACCATGCAAGCCCTCATCAGGAGGTCTACTCATGTGTAAAGCCAAAACATGAGCATATAGAGTGCAGGTGAGTTGAGCTCCACCCCTTCACAAGTTGCAGTGCAAACCTCTGAAGTGGAAGGGCCTCCTGTGGTTGTGTAGGCTTCTTGTACTATTCAGAACCCATATCTAACCTTCCGCTTCAGAAGTTTTTTCTCCAACCCGTGGAGGGCAACTGAGCTAAGTTGCTCATTCCCACTCTCTCCACTTGTGTACTGGTTTTACACAGAAGGAGAGGTAAAGAAGGTAAAGGTAAAGGACCCCTGAATGGTTAAGTCCAGTCAAACTTGACTATGGGGTTGCGGCACTCATCTCGCTTTTCAGGCCGAGGGAGCCAGCGTTTGTCCTTAGACAGCTTTCCGGGTCATGTGGCCAGCAGGACTAAACCGCTTCTGGTGCAACAGGACACCGTGACGGAAACCAGAGCACACGGAAATGCTGTTTACCCCCCACCCCAGTGGTACCTATTTATCTACTCGCAGTGGTGTGCATTCGTACTGCTAGATTGGCAGGAACTGGGACAGAGCAACGGGAGCTCACCCCGTCGCGGGGATTTGAACTGCCAAACGTCCGATCGGCAAGCCCAAGAGGCTCAGTGGTTTAGACCACAGCGTCACCAGTGTCCTTCCTACAGAAGGAGAACCTGAAGAGGGCAACACACACAAATGCCCCCCCCCTCATTTTCAGGGATGCTGCTCAGCTGTGGAGAAAGGAAGTAGTGACTCGGAATTTGGGGAGACAATTCGATAGGAAACAGAACAATTTATCACCTTCTGCTCTAAAAAACAGGCCACCTTTTGCTTTGGGAGGACAGAAGCAGGTTAAAACATAGTTCTCCTCCTCTGTTTTGCCCCACGTAGTCTATGCCCCCAGAATTCTGATACCTGTACACAAAATTTCTCTTGATCCTAAGTTTTGCCCACAAGTTCCTTGTAGGAGTCACTTTTGGGCAACCTTATTGTTGGGCCTAATCACACCTCTCATAAACAACAGAGATTAAACTTTCAGGTCATGTTCACATATTTTGTTACTTCCTCAGCTGAAAATTCCAATATAGCCCCAGCTGCCTCGGAGTCAGACAGTCTTGGCCTGCCTCCATTGGCTCCAAACAATGGACCCACAAGGTGGGGGGTGTTGAAGGAAAACAAGAGACTGTGGTTTCATTCCAAGCATTGCAATATCGCAGCTGAAACTACGATGTCCAAAACATATAAAACACAAGCAAGACCTTAGGGTGTGATGAACCTCTGCTAATCTTCATAATGTACTAGAAGTACAGAATATTAGAATACGTTTTTAGTTACTCCTTTTTCTTATACTAGAAAGTCCTACCTTTGACAATAAACCTGAATGGCGCCTATACTTTATATAGTGTTTCTTTCTTTCTTTAATTAATTAAAACAATGCATTTTTTATACATCTAGAAGGCTGCAGGCTTGCCAACCTTCTTGGTTTTTTTCCTGTTGAGAAGATCAACCATCATTTCATACACCCCTTCCCTTAAATTTCATGTCATTTTTTTCCAAGGACATGACAGCAACATGAAATGTGTTGGGTGTGAAGGAATGTTCCAAGGGGAAGAAATATTTATTTACATGCCCACAGTAACTAAGGACCCACATTAGAGTGGCTCTGGGTAGAACAATGAATATATTTACATTGTGGCAGTGTGGGACAAGGTATTTTTGCACCTGAATCCAGCGAGATAACAAGGATATACAAGATAATACGATTACTGACATAATTTTGAGTTTATCTGGCAAAGTATTCGATCTTTTACAACTGGCAGAAAGCACACTCCACGGTAGAAGAATTTAGGGTGAATGTGCCCCATAAATCTTAAATAGTAAAACGCTGGAGCAAGGTTTGAAATCTGGTGATTCTAAAAAATTCCTTAAACTCTCTTAGAATGAACCGTGCAATTAGGTCCCTTAACACTTTGTAATTGATTAACCTGTCAGTTCAAAGTCTGCTTTTTCAGTAAATGTTTTTCTTAACTCCACGAGGAAAAACTCAGCTATTTTTCTTTCTCGCACCGCTAAGTAAAGATAACTAATTGCATTCCTTCCTTTCGCACAGCCAGCAACAGTAATATGACTGCCTTTGTTTCTTCTATCACGGGGAGTAATTGCACGTCCCAGAGAGCAGGAGATAAAGCAACTCAGTGGCTATTCTTGATGTCTAGCAAGAGATTTCTTGAAAGAGCAACAGCAAGGAGTCTTCAAATTAAAATTGTATTTTAAAGCAAAGGTGGATAACTAAGCACAGAAAACATAAGTCACAGAGCAGTGACTTAACCTTAATACTCAGTTGCATTTAATTAATTTTCATCTTCTTTGTTGCACCTTACAAATATTGAACTTGTTGAGACAGCCAAAATGCTTGCCCTTCCTTCCAGCTTCTGGAAGGAATAACTTTACATTGTTGATTTCAGCTAAGATCAAAGTATTACAGCAGCTGGGTGAATGGGTCTTTGTCCCATTTCCCTACCTTCAAAGCCAGGGAAGGAATGAAAAACAAAACAAAACAAAACACCTGTAGCCACCACAGGGTAGCCCTGTGAAGAAAAGGATGGGGACTCTGCACATTTGATGGTTTTATTGCATGTTTTAAATATGGATGCTTATATTTTAAAGTTTGTGTATCTGTGTTTTTTTTATACTTTTGTTACCACTTAGAAGCCTACAACGACATTAAGCAGTATATACTGTAACTAAATAGTTGTAGGTTTTTTTGAAATAATTTTTATTTGGTTTCAAAAAGTATAAGCTTATAACAAAATCAATTAAAAGTCCATGTAAAGAGATTGATCTGAATCTCAAGACCCTTCCATGGATCCTAATGTCAAGATTTACAACTGCATATCAATCCATTATCCACGCTTTTTTATCCGTCCAAATTGTCCGTAATCTTTGTTACCTTGCAGGTGAGATTAAAATCCTGCTAATGTTTCAATCTGCTTACAATGGTCTCCTAAATAAATTATATTCTCCCCCCATTCTTTTAAAAAGTTCTTGTCCTCTTGGTTCCTGAGCTTTCCAGTTAATTTTGCCATTTCAGCATAGTCCATCAACTTGCTTTGCCATTCTTCCCCTAAATAGTTATGCAGAAGAGAGCATTTCAGTGTCGCTTGTCATGCCAGGTACTAACCAGTTGAAATCCCATTGCTTTGCAATTTTTAAAAGAGGCATGATAGGGCAGGGCACGATATCGATCAAAACTGGTTTGAAGTCCATATTGTGATATTGGTTTCATGATTTTTGACCTGGCAATATATCACAATTCAGGATGTGTGTTAAGGCTGGGTGATAAATCGTCCAAAATGGGTTTGGAGTCCATTTAGTGATATCAGTTGCAACTCTGTGCTCCTAGAATGCCCTTTCTATAAGGATCTTAGAAGCATTTATATTCACCCACTGTTAAGGGCACAGAAGGGAAGGTCATTCCTTGCAAAGCCCTGTTTCTTGCTGTCTGGTGCAGAGAAGTACTGAAAGTATATCTTTCAGAATCTCTAAATTTCTTGCAAAGGCTCTACAGATCCACATTATGGAGCTTAGGGAGGTATGGGAAAGGTTAAGGAGTAGAAATGCAAATCACTACTACAGTGGTACCTTGGTTTAAGGACAACATAGTTGCCCTTTTGTTTCAGAGGGACAACAGTTTACATATCAATAGTTTATAATGCACTTCCATAAAGATTTTGGGTATATTTCGGAGTGCCTCTTGAAAAAAAAGGATTTGAGTCTTTTTGTGTAAACGTAATGAAATAATTATTTTTGAATTTGAGGGAGCAAGTGAACATGGGTGAATAATTAAAGTTAGTAAAGGAGAAATATCACAAAGGAACCACAAGGATCATATGGTAGGTGTAATACAATAGTGTTTAAAAATAGAGGACAGTAGCATAATAGCTCACAAGAAGAGAAAAAAGGTGGTTGTTGCATTGAAGTGCAAGTTCCTCTATTCATTCCAGTAATGGCATTTCAACATAATAATGTAGAAGTCTTCTATAATCTGTACCAGGACAGGACAGTACTGTTTGTATCTCCAAGCTGCAATTTGTCTGGCAAGAAGATTCACAAGGTAAGAGCCCCTTAGAAAACGGACGAGATACATTAAATATCAAAAGAGAACCAATTACATCTGGCTGAGTCAATCTACAGCGAACAATACTTCATTACGAGAAGACGGTGATTCTAGCATCCTCATTTCAGCTGATCAATGGATTGTGTTGGGAGGAATTGTATCATGCTAACAAATCACATTTAAAATAAATAGTGGTCCAAACCAGGACAAAATTACTTGCGCTTATGTTCCACTGAATTCAACAGGCCAGGTTAGGTGCGGCTAGTTTGTGCCCCATTAATTTCAATGGGGCTTTAGTGTGACTAACCTGTCTTGGATTTGGGCCAGTGTGTTGAACTTTGTGACACTGAAATCAGTGGCAATTCCTCCAAGTCTCTTTTTGAGAACATGGGTGTCAGGATGAAATGAGTAGATTATATACCTCTGGAGATACTGTTCTACTGCTAAGGATCTACCTAGCTCTAAAGATGTTGTACTAACTAAAACGAATTTAAAAATACTAACTAAAATGAATTTAAAAAGAATCAGTGTGCAAAATATCCCAGAGATAATGCTATACCTTTTGATAATATACCACACGGATTCACATGGATTCACACCAATTTCTTGCTCATAACCACACTGGGCAAAGAACACTTGGGATATGCCTAACTGGATTTGAAACCTATTTAGATACACCAAGCATTGAACAAGATCAATGATATACATGTTTGGAAGGGAACAATGTACAAAGGCAGAGCTTTGCTTCTTGATTTTACAGTGGCAGCTCCCGCTGCCCAAGAGGCAAGCTGCTTTCAGTTGCACATTGCAAAACCTCTGCTATAAAACCAGGAAACAAAGATCTGGCTGCCCATCCAGTTCTCTTATTTGCAGGGCTTTTTCCTCCCCAGCTGGAACTCTCCGGAACTCAGTTCCAGCACCTCTCAGGTGGGCGCCATTGCCACACTAAGAGAATAGGGGAGGCATGAGCAGGGGCATAGCGAGGCACCGCGACACCCGGGGCGGCAAATTGCCATGCCCCTGGGGGGGGGCGTCGTCACTACGTAATGCCGCATAGAGGGGGATCGCCCCCCACGAAGTCGCAGGGGGTGCGATCCCCTCTACATTGTACGCATGCGCAGCAGCCTGCTGCACATGTGTGCTACATAGAGGGGGATCATGCCCCTCCGTGACACCGAAACGGAGCGTCCAGACTCAGGCGCCGATCACGGGGCGGGGGCGCGGCCCCAAGTGCCACCCCCCAGCAGGCACCCGCACGGCACCCAATCGCTTGGCCAGCGTGCCTGCAGCTTCCCCCCCCCAGGCTGCCATGCAGAGGCGAGGGGCGGAGGCGCGACCCCATGTGACACCCCCTCCAGGGCAGTACCCAGGGCGGACCGCCCCGCCCCCGCTTGCTCCGCTCCTGGGCATGAGTCGCCTGGCACTTCTTTTTCTCGAAAAATAGCACTGCTTATTTGAAACGTGGCCTTTCTTTGGTTAGCGCTGGATGAGATTCCGAGTCAAGCACATTGTTCCATACCTTCACCAAGACTTCTCAGTCCACATCTCACTGTAGTTCCTCAAATACCCTCATTCCCCCCCAAAAAAAACTCTTCTGAAAAGTAAATCAAGTCCCCACAATGTCTTTCAAGTGAGGAACTGTAGCCAGAAGACAAAACCCTCGAACCACCTTTCATATATGCAGGGTTTTTGTGTGTCTGTGTACAAGGAACTGAAATGGGAGGAGGACTGAGAAGCAGGGCCGTCCCTGCCGTTAGTCAAAGTGAGGCATGCATCTTGGGTGGCAGATGTTGTGGGTAGTGGGAAACCATTCTCTTCAGATGGAAGGAGAAGGTTCTGAATCTGCAGACTCCTGACTTAGCCTGCTGTCTCTGGTACCCTGGAAGATGCTTTCCTGATATGCTGCTGATAAGTTAATGCAATTCTACCAAGAACGAATTACACTTTGCTCCTAAAAACCAATGAAAAATCCCGAAGAAACAAAGGTTACTGAGAAATAATTCCAGAAGAACAGTTGAGTTAAGCCTGCTTGCAATTAAAACAACGAAATGTTAAAGCAACGGAAACTAACCAATTGATTGTGATATAGCCTGTCATAATATATTTGTCAGTCTTCAAAAAACCCTTTTTTGAAGGGGGGGGGGCGGAGATGTTCTTATTTTATAAGTTAGCTCCTTAGCCACTTCCTGAATTGAATGCATCCCTTTGCATCAAGAGCTGCAGAGCTGCATGGGTGGTGATGGACCATTTTGAACTGTGTGTGAATACTAGCAGCAGAATCCTATGCACGTTCACTCAGAGGTAAGGAGCATAGAGTTCAGCGTGTGGCTTACTCCCAGGAAAGTGAGCACAGAATTGCAGCCTAAGAGAAATAAGCAGACAAGATAGTGGTGTCATCTGCAGCACCACTGAGCATGTTCACATAGAATTAGACCCCACAGACCTCAACAGGACTGACACCCTACTAAGCTCGCATTAGATGGCAGCCATACACACCTGAAATTTGTGGAATTACTTGCAAAAATTTTTAGTGTTAAGGTAGAAAGCAAGAAAGACATTTTACAAGTAAGTCTATATTGAAGCAAGTGATGATTTTTATATTTGAACCACCCTGAGACCTGCGGGTACAAGATGGTATACAAATTTAATAAACAACAACAACAACAACAACAACAATAATATATTTGAATTGGGAAATGCATCATTCAAACATAAATTATAAAAAAATATTCACTACCTCTTACTTATTCCTGCTCGAATAAAAGAAATGTTCCTACATTAACATAAACAAATGTTTTTTTATCTTTTTCATACAAAACTCCCTGGACCTGATCCAGGCAACATTAAGCAACAGCGCAATCCATGTTTACTCAGAAGTAAGCCCCTCTGAGTTCTATGGGACTTGCTCCCAGTTAAGTGTGTGGGATTGCAGCTACCGTAGGTTAAGCTCCACTGATTTCAGTGAGACATGAAAGTATTTAACTTTGCCCTATATTTTATGCACATCTTTAATAATAAATGTATTTGTGTAGGACAAGTTACAGAGGATATATTTTAAAGGAACGTGATTAATTTTAATGCCCCCCAAGCAAGAGACTGAATAATTTCTGTCTCACAGAGCAAATATAGAAGCCTTAGCTTTACCTTACACTTTTGAGATGATAGAATGGTTATCAAGATTGCTACCTTACCCTGTTTCAATTTTTTGCACCTGCTTAGTGGATTGTTGTATTTTTTTATGTGGTGAGTCACCTTGGGATGTTACATGAAAGGTGTTATACAAATACCTAAAGAGCCATTTATTAAATAATATGTTCAGAACACTTCTCAAACTGCCATATTCCACTTTGCCACATGACAAATGCCATGCAGATTTCCAGATATCTTCTATGATATACACTGTGTATATATTTGATGAAGTAGGCTCCAGGCCACAAAAGCATACACCATAATGAATTTGTTATTCTTTAAGGTGCCACAAGCTGTCTGGAAAATGGTTACAGTCAAACCTCGGTTCCCAAATGTCTCTGTTTTGGAATGTTTTGGCTCCCGAACGCCGAAAACCCGAAAGCAACTGCTCCGGTTTTTGAACGATTTTCGGAAGCCGAACATGCTACATGGCTTCCGTTTTGAGTTTCCCTGTTGTATTGAGGCTTCTGCTCTCAGTTTTTGGTTGTCAAACATTTCGGAAGTCGAAGGGTCTTCTGGAACAGATTACGTTCAACAACCGAGATTTGACTGTAATACATATGATCACAGCTTTCCTCAATAAATAAGGGCTCTTACCAAGCGGTTAATGTGTGTTGAATTATTACAGCTATTAACACATTAGGCAAGAAAAATGCATATAAACATACAAATAAAATTACAAGCTAAAACAGGTAACTCTCAGTATTATGGTAAAAATGTGAAAACGACAATTTGACAACTTTGAGGCTCAAAAAACGAGTTAGATGCTGTCCTGACTATGTATCTACATAATTTCATGATCTGAGTGTTTGAACTGATTCCTATTCATTCAGTGTTGATAATCCTGGGAACTATTTTCTTAACACACACCCCCCCCAAAAAAAACCCCAGCAAAGACTTTATTAGCTCAGAAGTGGAAGCAACAGGAACTACCAACAACTGAAGAGTGGCAGACGAAGGTGATGGAATATGCAGAGCTGGCGAAGCTGACCGGGAAAATCTGAAACCAGGGTGATCAAGCTTTCCAAAAAGACCGGGGTAAATTTATACAATACTGTATTTGAAACAATTAAAAACACTAGCAGGACTGACTTAAGAATACTTGGAATGAGACTCTACCTCTTTACATATTATTTTTTTTAAATGGGAAATGGTGTATTGTAAACAGGAAGAAACACAGCTGTGATGACAAAGAAAAGAATTAAGGTAACCATGAGATGGGAGGGGGGGGGAGTAGACAAGCTCATATGAGGAGCAAAAGTTTATTGTGAAAAACGAGGAAGTATTTATATATTGTAAAATGGAAACTTAATAAAATATTATAATAAAACAAGAACAAGAACAAAACCTTGGAACATTCCTTGGTGGAGGAGAAGATGTAAGTGAGTGGGGAAAGAGCTTCATTAGTATGCCTTATTCAGTATCCCATTAGTATCCCTTACCCATGATGTTGGGAAAGATGGAGGGCACACGGAGAAGGGGACGACAGAGGACAAGATGTTTGGACAGTGTTCTCGAAGCTACGAACATGAGTTTGACCAAACTGCGGGAGGCAGTGCAAGACAGGAGTGCCTGGCGTGCTATGGTCCATGGGGTCACGAAGAGTCGGACACGACTAAACGACTAAACAACAACAACAACAACCCATGAGGGACTGGGGTGAAACCGCCGCTGTCCCCCACCAAGGGAGCGGAGCTGCTTTCACCCCAGCACCTCGCGGGTCCAGGCTCAAAGCATGTTTTTTCTCCCTCCTCTTTTCAACATCGCAATGTAACACTATACAGTGGAACCTTGGTTCTTCAACGGCTTAGTTGACGAACAAATTGGCTCCCGGACACCGAAAACCCGGAAGTAGGTGATCCGGTTTTTGAACGCTTTTCGGAAGCCGAACATCCGACGGGGCTTCCGCTTGTGTGCAGGAAGCTCCTGCAGCCAACCGGAAGCTGCGCCTTGGTTTCAAAATGTTCTGGAAGTCGAACAGACTTTCGGAACAGTTTACGTTCAATAACCAAGGTACCACTATATCGCAATGTTTGGGTGGCAATACATTGTGATGTTGAAAAGCTGTTATCACCCAGCCCTACATCAGTGCCGTAGCTAGCGGGGGGTGGGGGTGGGGAGAAGAGAGCTAGTCAGTTTTTCCCCCCAGGTGAAGCCTCTGGAAGGGCGCCATTGGGGCCCCCAGCCTGTGTTCGTGTTTATGCAAATACGCAAGGCGGGTGCCATACTGGGTCTTTGACCTGGGTGAAATACAGCCTAGTTTCACCCTGAAATTGCATGTGACACTACAACTCTATGTACATATCAAAGCTACATAGGTTTTTGGTAGTGTAGATGTGTTTATTTGTCTGTGTGTGCTAAAAGTATTCATTTGGAGGTAACAATGTTTCCCGTTGGAGGTCAGCAAATTTCACTGACACAAACATTTTGTGCACATTCTGAAGATATGTGTCCCAAATTTGGAAATCATTGGAACTCAACTTCAAAAAAATTCAAAATTCAAGATTTCTGAAGGTCTTGGGGGGGGGCACAGAGAACTAGACACTTACTTTTGTTAAATTTAATGTATCCCTATAAAAATGTTCATGTGGAGGGAACATAAAGGTAAGACCACCCTAGGAAATCAACCACAGGGTGTAGCACATGCACACCATTTGAATGGGAATGTCCATCAACTTTACCCCCCCCCCTCAAATATTTAAGTGGGGCGGAGGCAAAGGGACCTCGGCCCCTAAGGGTGGTCTCCTATGCATGAGGGCCATGTGTTCCAGCCCTCCTGCAATGCAGGGATATTTTGTCCAATGTGCAGCTCAAACCCACAACCCTGAGTTTATGCTCAAACCCTTTA
Source organism: Zootoca vivipara (assembly GCF_963506605.1). Taxonomy (NCBI): domain Eukaryota; kingdom Metazoa; phylum Chordata; class Lepidosauria; order Squamata; family Lacertidae; genus Zootoca; species Zootoca vivipara. Next base: position 6,567,736 of record NC_083291.1, read on the forward strand.
GAAATATAGGGAGCTGCCTTGTACCGAATAAGACCATTGGCCTACCCAAGCTCATTGGCCTACCTACCCATGACCCTAGCTCAGTCGGTGGAGTCTGAGACTCTTCATCTCAGGGCCGTGGGTTTGAGCCCCACCAGTGCCGGACTTACGTATAAGCTAAACAAGTTATAGCTTAGGGCCCCACTCTCTTGGGGCCCCCCCAAAAAATGTAAAGGGAAAAAAATCCTGGATGTACATTTCCAAAATATAAGATAAAAAACAAATAAAATAAAGCTTACATACAGCAACAGTGTTTTGTGTTGTGTGGGCTCCTGTGATGTAGGTCATGCTAGCCAGCTCCCTAAAATATCACTGGTTTGCTCCTTTCTATATATAGGGTGCCTACATTCTGCATGGACTGGCTGCATGGCAACATGCGCGAATGGCTTTAGATAACTATTAGGTCCATAAATTGCCATATAACATATATTCAACACAAAAAACAGTGGTGATTAGTTGTTGACGAAGGACAGCTGGACATCTAAAGGGCCCCATTACCTCCAGTAGCTTAGCAGGCATCTCCAAACTTTGGCCCTCCAGATGTTTTGGACTACAATTCCCATCATCCCTGACCACTGGTCCTGTTAGCTAGGGATCATGGGAGTTGTAGGCCAAAACATCTGGAGGGCTGCAGTTTGGGGGTGCCTGGCTTAGGGCCTCATCAAACCTCAATCCGGCCCTGAGCCCCACACTGAGCAAAAGTTTCCTGCATTGCAGGGTTTGGGGCTAGATGACTCCTGTGGTCCCTTCCATCTCTACAGTTCTCTGATTTGATGACCCTGAGATGAAGAATCTCATGCTCCATCAGCTGAGCTATCTGCACTGGAGATGGGGGGGGGCAGACCTGGGACTCTTCTGCCTGCAATGCAGATGCTTTGTCTTTGAGCAGAACATCTGGAGGAACCAACTCCAAGGAGCCAAGGTCTCTTCGCTGCCTCTAAAATATTTGAGGGCTCCCCACCCACTCCCCAAAGTTGATGGGCATCAGCAGTGCTATTTCCCTAGAAAAATAGTTGCCGGTACACCGTGAAGTTGTTACAGTAAGTGCCACACTTTCTAACAAATAAATAAGAGGTTCAAGTCCCGGATACCCTGGGGGAAAAACACCGGGTATCGCCATTCAAAGCCAGGGACTCAGGTGGCGCTGTGGGTTAAACCACTGAGACTAGGGCTTGCTGATCAGAAGGTCAGCGGTTCGAATCCCTGTGACGGGGTGAGCTCCCGTTGCTCAGTCCCAGCTCCTGCCAACCTAGCAGTTCGAAAGCACGTCAAAATGCAAGTAGATAAATAGGAACCGCTACAGCGGGAAGGTAAACGGCGCTTCCGTGGGCTGCTCTGGTTCGCCAAAAGTGGCTTTGTCATGCTGGCCACATGACCTGGAAGCTACACGCTGGCTCCCTCGGCCAATAATGCGAGATGAGCGCGCAACCCCAGAGTCGGTCACGACTGGACCTAATGGTCAGGGGTACCTTTACCTTATCGCCATTCAAAGAGTGGGCAAGAACGCTGGCAGGGCTTAGTTGGACCCCCCAATATTTTGCTCAAGTTGGCACCTTTGCCCCCCCCCCCCAATGAAATATTTGACGGGGCCAAAAAATAATTTAAATTATGGGCATTGCGATTCAAATGGTGTGGTGTGCCGGTCATGTGATCGATTAGGCAAGACGGGGCTTACCTGCCCCCTAACATTACATTCAAGTCTCCCTCCCTGCCTGGAGGGCACCACGTCGGCACCCACCCTGCGCGTCCCGACGTTACGCCTGCCACTCACCGCCGCTTGCTGGAAGGCGCCCTTGGTGTAGGTGCCGCCCCCTCGGTAGCCGATGGCCGGGATCTCCCTGCTGAGCAAGGCGCACTTGTGCTGCTGCCGCTGCTGAGCCCGCGCCGTCGCGGGCGAGATGTAGTCGACTCTCGGCACCACGTTGTTCTTGGAGGAGAAGGTGACGAGGGCGACTCGCGTGGCCGTGGGCACCACGGGGAAGTCGGACAGCAGCTTCTTGACGAAGCGCAGCTCGCTGCGGAAGTTGGCCTGGCCCACGCTCGACGACTCGTCCACGAGGAAGACCAGCTCCAGGCTCCCGCTCCGCTCCCTCAGGCGCCGCACTTGTCGCTTGAAAGCCCGGCCCAGCTTCTCCACTTTGCCCTCCGTCGCCGGCGAGGGCGACGCCGAGCGCGCAGCCAGGGAGCTCAAGTCGACGGGGCGGGAGAGGCTGAGCGGCTGCGGCGGCGCCCAGCCCCAAACCAGCCACGCGCCGCCCCACAAGTACACCGCCAGCAGGGGCCACATCCCCCCGGGTCCAACTCGGATCGCCTCCCCCCCCCCAGCTGCGCGCGCCGGACGCCCCCTCGAGCTTTCCCCCTCTCTCGCGCGAAGCCCTTTCCTTTTTTGAGCGCGCACGTGGAGAGAGAGAGCCCTGGACGCGCTCGGCGGCGTCTAAGCCTCTGGGTGCGAGGAAGAAGGAAAGCGCTGCCGTCGCTCAAGCCCTTTCCCGACGTGTTTCTGAAAAAGAAGGAAGAAGGGGGCACCGGCGAGAAAGAGAGAGGAAACTCCGTCCTCCTCCTCCTCCTGCTGCTGCTCCTCCCCTTCGCTCAAGTCGCGGCTGACTCCGGATTCCTTGTCACTCGAGCGCCGTCGGTGTCTGCCAGGCTGTCAACATTCCCGGCGGCGCAAACACATCGGCACCGAGGCTTAAGCTCTGATTGATCCCATATGTCTGGCAGGCAGCGCCGGACGGAGGGGAGGGAGGGAGGGAGGGAGGGAGAGAGGGGCGGCGAGAGGATGGCGGGCTCGAGGGATGCATCCAGATACCACGAGTGCCACGGTAATTGGAAACACTTTGTAGCAGCAGGCGCAGCGGGAGGGGGGGGGTGGCCGGTTGGGGGAGGGAGGGGGAAACGCCACCTCCCGCTTGCAGGAATACTCCTATCTCGCCCAGTGTTTCCCCAGGTCCCTTATTTCAAAGGAAGGCAACTCCCAGAACATTGGATTGTAGAGTTGGAAAGGACCCCGACGGTCGTCTAGGCCAATCCCCCCTGCAAGGCAGGAATCTCGGCTAAAGCATCCAGGACAGATGGTCAGCCAACGTCTCCCCGGAAACCTCCAAGGAATCTTAGAATCATAGAGTCGGAAGGGACCCCTGAGGGTCATTTAGTCCAACCCCAAGCAAGGCAGGAATCTCAGCTATAGCATCCAGGACAGATGGTCATCCAATCTCTCCTTAAAACCATCCAAGGAAGGAGAGTCCACAACTGGGAGTCTGTTCCACTGACAAACAGCTAGTACTGTCAGAAAATTCTTCCTGATGTTTAGTCAGAATCTCCTCTCTTGTGACTTGAAGCCATTGTTGCGAGTCCTATCCTCCAGAGCAGGAGAAAACAAGCTTGCTCCCTCTTCCATGTGATATTTGAAGATGGTTCTCCTATCTCCTCTTAGTCTCCTCTTTTCCAGGCTAAACATACCCAGCTCCTTTGACTATTTCTCTTAAGGCCCTTGATCATCTTGGTTGCCCTCATCTGCACACTTTTCAGCTTGTCAACAACCTTCTTAAATTGTGGTGCCCATATAAATGGACACATTATTCCAGGTGTGGTCTGACCAAGGCGGACTATTACTTCCCTTAGGACCCGGGTGGCGCTTTGGTCTAACCACTGAGCCTAGGGCCTGCCGATCAGAAGGTTGGCAGTTGAATACCTGCGATGGGGTGAGCTCCCATTGTTTGGTCACAGCTCCTGCCCACCTAGCAGTTCGAAAGCACGTCAAAGTGCAAGTAGATAAATACAGCGCGAAGGTAAATGGTATTTCCGTGCACTGCTCTGGTTAATAATAATAATAATGATAATAATAATAATTTGTTTATAAAGATGGTTTTTTAAGAAGCGGTTTAATAACCGCTTCTTTCAGCTGGTCTGGGAAGGCTCCCTCACAGAGAGAAGCATTCACCAACCCACGAAGCCCATCGCCCAGCCGTTCCCGGCTAGCTTTTATAAGCCAGGATGGGCATGGATCAAGGAGACAGGTGGTTGGTTTCACTCGTCCAAGCAGCCTGTCCACATCCTCGGAGGTAACAGATTGAAATTGATCCCACACAACTGGACTAGACAGGACTCCCCCGCCCCAGCCCTGCTCCCACGGTGGACTCTACCTCTTCCCGAATCTGAGTGACTTTATCTGAAAAAATAGTTGCAAAATCGTTGCAGGAGATCATGTGGCCCGAACTGGGCCCCTATGGAGCAGGTGGTTCCACTAAACTGAGAACCACCTGAAAAAGTCTCCTGCTGCTGTTTTCTGCAGATGCAATAGAGGCGGTGAAGAAAGTCTTCTTTGCCATCGCTACCGCCACTTGGTAGGCTCGACATTGAGCTCTAACCCATGTCCGGTCAGCTTCAGAATGAGTTTTTTGCCATCAGCGCTCTAGCCGTCTCAGCGATTGTTTCATTGACCTCAGATCCATGGAAAACCACGGGGCTGTCCGGGCTCCATGCAATCGGAGAGGGCGCTTCGGAGCCAAACAGTCAATAGCCCTGGTTAACTCTACATTCCAGCGGGTCACCAGGGAATCGGCTGAAAGGCCATCAACATGGGATAAAACATCCCCTACCACTCTCTGGAAACCATTTGGATCCATTAAGTGGCGGGGGCGGACCATCCGAATCGGTCCCACCTCCCTGCAGAGGGGAAGGGTTGCGGAAAAGTCCAGTTGCACCAGGTAGTGATCTGACCATGGCACTTCTTTAGTTTTGCTTTTACTTAGTGTCAGATCACCAACATCCATAGAGGTAAACACCAGGTCCAAGGCATGTCCGCGGCTATGAGTTGGGCCAGACTTATTCAGGGACAGCCCCATGGAGGCCATGCTTTCCACGAAGTCCTGAGCAGCCCATTGTAAGGTCGTGTCGGCATGGATGTTAAAATCCCCTAGGACAACCAAACTAGGTGTCTCCAGGAGAACATCCGCCACGACCTGAAGCAGCTCGGGCAGGGAATCCTTGGTGCAGCGGGGAGGTCGGTACACCAAAAGGAATCCTGTACTGCCCCTATTGCCCAACTTCCAGAAGCAGGCCAGCTCCCTTGGCCAATAACGCGAGATGAGCTTGCAACCCCAGAGTCATCCACGACTGGAGCTATCAGTCAGGGGTCCCTTTACCTTTTTATTACTTCCCTTGATCTGGGCACTAGATTTCTGTTGAAATTCCTGCTCAGTTCAGTGGTCAGCCAAAAAGAAATAAACCCCAGCGCAGCTCGAACTGCTCCTATAAGGTTTTCTCAAACTTCATAAATGGTTGTAATTGACCCAGAGTCATAGAATTATATAGTTGGAAGTGAACCCGAGGGTCATCTAGTCCAACCCCCTGCAGCGCAGGAATCCTGCCTGGGTGAGCTCAAACCACCAACATCCTGGTTAACAGCCAAACACACTGACCCATTGTGCACAGAAGTCCCTTCCCTTTCTCTCCTTTCGAAAGAAATCAAACATAAAAGAAATCAAACATTTTAAAAATCCCTATACAGGACTGCCTTCAGCTGTTTTCTAAAAGGCAGATACAGTCAAACCTTGGTTGTCGAATGTACTCCGTTCTGGAAGCCCGTTTGGCTTCCGAAATGTTCGACAACTGAGGCATGGCTTCTGATTGGCTGCAGGAGCTTCCTGTAGTCAAGCGGAAGCCACATCAGATGTTCAGCTTCCGAAAAACTTTCAAAAACTGGAATACTTCCGGGTTTGCGGTGTTGGGGACCTGAAATGTTCCAAAACGGAGGCTTTTGGGAACCAAGGTTTGACTGTAGTTGTTTATTTCCTTGACATCTGATGGGAGGGTGTTCCACAGGGCAGGTGCCACTACCGAGAAGGCCCTCTGCCTGGTTCCCTGTAACCTCACTTCTTGCAGTGAGGGAAGCGCCAAAAGGCCATAGGAGCTGGACCTCAGTGTCTGGGCTGGACGATGGGGGTGGAGATGCTCCTTGATTGATTTTTCTTGCTTAACTGTATATATTGGCCTTCCTTAACCTACTGCCCTCCAGATGTTTTGGCCTGTAACTCTTAGCCCAAAGTCTAAGGCTGGCATATGCAGTGAGGGTAATGATTTTGGGTGGAAGGAAAGCCTGGCCTAAACGCAGCCTCTTTCTTTAGTCTCAGACACGTGATAGAATGGCAAAATTGACTGGACCAGATTGTAAGCAGCTTCTGGTCTAGATAATTTTTGTATAAAATATTTCTTTTCTTTTAAAGGCCTGCAGGAACATGTTTGTTGGTATGTGTCCATGCTTTCACACATTCTAAACCAACAAAATGTTTAATCTTACCTAAAAGTATATGCAGGGATATGCAGTGTGTGTGCTATAAAAAGAAGAAGAAGGTAAAGGACCCCTGGACGATTAAGTCCAGTGAAAGGCGACTATGGGGTTGCAGCGCTCATTTCAGTTTCAGGCCGAGGGAGCCGGCGTTTGTCCACAGACAGCTTTTCCAGATCATGTGGCCAGCAGGACTAAACTGCTTCTGGCGCAATGGAACAAGTGCCAGAGTGCCCAGAAATGCCACTTACATTTCTGCCACAGCGGAACGATTTATCTACTTGCACTGGTGTGCTTTCGAACTGCTAGGCTGGCAGGAGCTGGGACAGAGCAACAGAAGCTCAACCCCGTCGCAGGGATTCGAACCACTGACCTTCTGATCGGCAAACCCTAGGCTCTGTGGTTTAACCCACAGCGCCACCCGCATCCCTTACCTGGGCAATCACAGGCAGCAGTGAACATCACACCAAAATGCACATGTCTGTTGCCAGAGTACGTACTGATCATGTCTCTGGACTTCCCCCCCCCCTGCTTAATGAATTAAGAAAACCTGCGCAACCACTATGAACATGGCATGAGACATACACAGACAGAGAAATTAATGTTTTGTTCTACAGACAATGGCAACTGTACAATACAGCCTCCAGGTCTCTGAAAAGCTATCATCTGTATTCAGCCTTAAGATGCTTTTCTACAACTGCATTTCTGCAGAGGTTGCCCAGGAGTTCCCAGTTGACTGGGCCATTTTATTAGCCAGATGAAACACATGTTGCCCATCAACATTATTAAACAGTTTCGCTCATTATAGCTACATGTTCTGAAACCGCTTACTGTCAGGATGTGACAGTTCTAGTGCTGAGAACCGCTAACTGTGAAAATGCGGCCGTTTATTTTAATCTCAGCAACCTCCGCACATGTGCAAAGCTGAAAAATCTAGGAGACAATTATACATTAATCCTCCTCATACGGAGATTAATGAAAATTCACATTTTGCCGAGTGACGGGATTCTCGCCCCGCTGATCCTACTGTCATCGCCCATCCAGTTCTTCCCTTTTCAGCCCAACAGGACTCTGCGTGTCAAAAGGTTGATGGCTCAGTGGGCCGTAAGACAAAATATAATTTATATGTATATGCATGATTAGTTAGGGCAAAGGCAATTTATCCTTTAAAAATAGATTCAATTGCAAAACAGAACGCATGATTCCAGAGGATTAAGGAAGGAGGAATTCCGCTAAGATTGTCAACTTCAGTGTCACAAAGGCATGGCTTGGAAACAAAGAAAACCCAAGGCAGTTAAAAGAGATGAGGGAGAAGTGTTGCTTTTTAAAGGGAAGAATCTGTGTGCCTGGCCTTCTTCTTGACAGTGTTTGAAAATGTGCTGCTAGCCCTGTTGATCACTATTTCAAACAACACTCCTGTGATTTACATTAGTTCCGCATGGGTGGTATACCCAAAGATGCAGATCTTTGTGTTTGTAAAGCCAGATCTACCCTGTTCACATCGAAAGTGGGGAATGAGTCTGATGAGGGAATGAGCCCTTAACTTTCCCATGACTTACTTTGTTGCTCACTGTCCAATGACGTCACTTTTTCTGCAGCCACGCTGCAATACCAGAAGTTAGCAAGGAGGTAAGTTGTGGGTGGAAGGAGGCGCTGTGGTCTAAACCACTGAGCCTCTTGGGCTTGCTGATCAGAAGGTTGGTAGTTTGAATCCGTGCGACAGGGTGAGCTCCCATTGGTCTGTCCCAGCTCCTGCCTACCTAGCAGTTTGAAAGCATACCAGTGCAAGTAGATAAATAGGTACCGCTGCAACGGGAGGGCAAACAGCGTTTCTGTGCGCTCTGGTTTCTGTCATGGTGTCCCATTGTGCCAGAAGCAGTTTAGTCATGCTGGACACATGACCCAGAAAGCTGTCTGTGGACAAACACCGGCCCCCTCAGCCTGAAAGCGAGATGGACTTAAAAGACAAAACCTATGCCAGTAGGTCTTTTAAGTAGGCTGTCCAGTTTTTAACTAGTCATCAAATTAACCTCCCATTTTCTTTCCATGCAAATGGAAATTGCATAACTGCAAGCTTGTTCTTGCATGAGAGGGGAGGTTATTTTCAGTCACAATATAAAGTCCATTTATTTGCAGCTTAATTTTACAGTACAGGGGAAAAAACGTACTTGATGTGTTCAAAACCACAAAGAGTCGTACAGACCTTAAAATACCAGTTTCTTCTGGGTTGCAATGCTGATGTCGAATCTGTTTTGAAAGGGCACCCCAGAGAAATTAAGTAGTGTAATTCCTAAAATGCAAATGAGTTTGTGACTCACGTCCCCGGTACCAGAATTGCTAAGGGTTGATTTTCACATCTTCATACTTAGTGCCTAAAGATGGCAATGCCTATTAAAATTATACCATCTGGCTTCAGTTAACTGCAGGGAGGGCGGGGGGAAGAGAGTGAATGAGGATCACTTTGGAATGGCAAAAAAACAAACAAACCCCAAAACCCACCATCCATTGGGGGGCCACATTTAAAATACTGTCCCAATCCAAATCCAGAAATTTCTTAATGTTTTTCAGTGTAAAGGGACATAGGCTAGGGGCCGCCAACCTCCTTGGACCAGTGGGCACATTCCAAATTTTGATAGAATACTATGGCCACCAGTCATAAAATGGGGGACAGAGCATAACACAAAACGGTTTCCATGAGGAGGCATGGCATAACACAAAATTAGAGTACTACCTCAGTTTTACTTGTGAAGTCACACATGTCCTGCTAGCTCATGTCAGGGCTGCACCGGACGAACAGGAGTGGTGGCAAGCCCATAGCTACCAAGTCTCCCGTATTCCCAGGGAAACCCCCGTTTTTCCAGCTGTCCCCAGCCGAAAAAACGGATTTTTTTTGTTTTTCCACGGTTTATTCTGGCACGGCGGCCATTTTGGAACTGGGCGGAGCATGCTCAGAAGCGACTTTTGATGCTGCTCCGCCCAGTTCCAAAATGGCGGCAGCGCTACTTCCGGCCTAGGCAAGCCCCCTAGGTGAAGCGGCAACCACAGAAGAGTCTGGGGAAATGGAGGAATTCTTACCTGGAGAAGACTGGTGGCGGCGCTCCTCAGAAGAGGAAGAATCAGATAAGGGAGAGGGAAGACCAGAACAGGAGGAGGAAGGAGTTGAGGCAGAACCAGGCCCTTGTGAGGAGAGGAGCTGGTAGCCCCCCCTCTCAGCTGTAGAGCGTAGAGCTGAGAAACATAGGGAACAATTGGAGGCAGCTGCAGCTCGTAAGAGGCGTGGTGGTGAGCCGGCTACTTAAGGAAGGCCGGCTGCTCCCTTCGCCAGCATCTGCAACTGCTGTGCTGACGTGTGTGGCTGTCCTTGCTCGCCCTGTTCCTGATTCCAATGTACCTGACTTCGGCTCCTCTTGACCCCAGTATTGATACCTGACCTCGGCTGGTTACTGACGCGGACTGCTCCTGACTTTTGCTTCTCCTGACCCCGGTACTGATACCTGACCTGGACTGTTGGACCCAGGCTCTGTCTGCATCCGACTGCTGCCTTCAACACGTCAACCTGTTGGTGCCCTAACAGCTCAGGCAGTAGAGCATGAGACTTAGGGTCATGGGTTTGAGCCCCATGTTGGGCAAAAGATTCTTACATTGCAGGGGGTTGGACTAGATGACCCTCATGGAACCTTCCAACTCTAGAGTTCTTTGATTCTAACTCCCTTTTCCCCAGTGCCAAACCATAACCATAGCTTAGGCTGCCACCTTGTACTCACAGACCCGCTTTGCATATGTTTCATGTTTTGCATTTGCCATTTTTTTGGGTGGGGAGAAGATTTGTTAACCTTGTGTTGTGCTCTTTGCAGAAAATTAAGTTCTAGGGAGTACTTGATGCAAGGCGAACACACCACTGGAAAGATGCAAGGGGGGAGTTGGTTGCATGGGGGGAAAGGAAGGCCAAACTCGGAAGGGTCCATGGGCTACTAGAAAATAAGACAGAAGCAGAAAAAGTGTGGTACAGGGGAGGGGGAAGCAGCAGCTATTTAGGACCTTGGGGATTCCCATTGCCTGGTGTCCAAACAACTCAATTATCAGTCACAGTTCTGACTTCACTCCTTGGCTAAAAATACTGACAGGTGGGAGCAGGCAGGCTGACTGCTTAGAAGGGGTTGCCTGCACATTTTGATTCCTAACTTTCTAGGAGGGCTAGAGATTATTTTTCTCAATGAAAGCTCAAAACCCTTGTCTGTGGGCACCAACAAAGGCCTTCATGGATGACCTGGGGGGTGCCAGGTTGGCAACTCCTGCCATAGGCTCATACGCAATCTTTCCTATGGGGCATTTGTACGTATCTTAAAAGCAACTTCAGAAGTGGCCTTGACTCATGCTGTCGCCTAGACCGATAAACCACACACGAAATTAACAGGATGTTCTTATTGCCAGGCTCTTAAAATGGAACTGGAGCATGGCTGCATAGCATTTGACATAGTTTAAGCCGTTCTTCATGCCAAATGTGGGGTTTTTTTATTATTCCGTTTCCCTGACATGTTTACAGTTTGACTGGCTTCATAATTTCTGTCAAATTATGTTTGGCTTCATAATTTGTATCAAATCCATTTACTGTTCACATAATATATATATTATGGATTTCAAAAAAACACAAGATGGCATATCCCCTTCTTTTTCAAATTGATTAGGCCTCCTTAAGCACTCTCAAATCATGATATAAAGTTTACAACCAGCCGGATGGGCGGGGTATGAATAATAAATAATAAAGATAATGATAATAATTAATAATAATTTTTGCTTTAATGCCAACTTTGGAATCTTTGGGTTTTCCCAAGGACCTCAACTGTGCAAGCCACACTGAAATAAATAAGCTTTCTACAAGAATTTGGCTGCGGTCTTCTTGCATCCATCCATCCATCCAGGAGCAGCGATTGCTGTTTGCACATGCACAGAAGCAGCGATCACCCTTCGCACATGTGCAGAAATGGGCAATCGCCGCCTGCGCACAATGGCGCCTCTCCCAGTGACACGTTTCGACCTCCGGACGGACCTCCGGAATGGATTATGGTTGCAAAAAGAGGTTCCACTGTATTGATGGTTTTGAAGGACTTTTAGAAGCTAGAAGACCCTCTCTTGGGCTCAAGGGAGAGAAATGCATTGTATTGGACTTGATATGCATCAATGCTACTGCTTAATAGTTGCCATCCTGCAAGTAAAGAGTTATCTTCAAAGTCTTGTGCATGGTGTGGGATGTAATCCATTGGTACAGTCAAATGCAACATTCCTTATTTCCCTAGAGTGGACACAGACAGGTGGACATCCAGTCAGTGTAACTTCCTGTTCCACTGGTCTGGAGCATTTTCCCCCTGCATGTGACCTGGGAGATGTGTGTGGCTCTGGCTGACTCCATAAAAGAGCCGAGTGATGCAGCCATTTTCTCACTTGTATTTCTCATCTTGCTTGCTGATCTTTTGCTGCCATGCTGCTCTCCTGTAGCCATTTTGCTGTCTTAATGTAATTTTTCTGTCTGCTGTCTGCTGGCTGTCAGCCAGCAGCACATGAGTTTAGTCTCCCTTTCAGCGATCAAACCGTGAACTGAAATGTGAGTAAACGTTTTGCTACTTTACTCAGAAAGACTATTGTGTCTTTATTCTTTTAAGAGGGATCAAAAGGGGACACCAGGAATAAACTTAACGAAGAGATTCAAATGAATCTGCAAACTAGCTTCCAGCTATATTGAGGAGAATTTGCTCTGCTACATCACTCACTAGCATGAGTGAAGGAAGGATAAATCTGTACTTATCCAATATATCCTTTCCTACTATCTTTAACATTCCCACACATGGGGTCTACTTCATCACTAGGGCTTTGAGCAGGCATCCCCAAACTGCGGCCCTCCTACAACTCCCATGATCTTTAGCTAAGAGGACCGGTGGTCAGGGATGATGGGAATTATAGTCCAAAGCATCCGGAGGGCCGAAGTTTGGGGATGCCTGCCTTTGAGCATGAAGCTACTGCATTGCTCTGCATGACTCAGAAAAATAGCCATCACTCAGAACCAGAAGATCTCATTTATCCTGCAAAATAGAACCGTGAGCCTTCCCTGACGCAGAGGGATAACAGCTTGCCTATAGTGAGGTCCTGATTGAAGGGAGATTGGAACTTTGGCCTGCAGCTCGTGCTCTTGAAACCGACGCAGACCTCCTTGTAAGAAAAATGGGGGACGGGGAGTAAAGCCAGAGTTTGGAGTTCTATATATTTTGGCTGCAGCACAGCTGCTCTAAGTGTGGGGTCCATGTGGGGTCTATGACACACACATGGACCGCCACAAGAGTTCAAGGCTGCTGTGCTTTAATCGGTGGTGACGGATGCTCTGGACACATGCATTGCAGGCCCCTGATGTGGGAGACAACAGCTGCCTCCACTCATGGAGTAAGAAATAATAACATTTTGTACAATTGTTTTAGAAGCCCCTGACAGGCATCCAAACAGAACAAGGGGTGATTTCACAGACTGTGTGCCGTAACCTTATCCACTTGAAAACAAATGGGCTTTTCGGGTAAGTCCACAAGACACGTCAGTGTGGCCTAGTGGATGATGTCAGGCTTGAACTGTAAGGCCAAATGTGAAGCTCACTGGGTTTCTTTGGGCCAGTCACTTCTTCTTCTTCTTTGGCAATCACTCGTAGCCAAGTAAGATAGTCTTCCATAATCACAGTCTCAAAAGTGAGTCCGTAAGTGACTGTGGAGGCCAATTCTGGATCCACACATCCTTCCACAGTGGGTACCTAGGTTCCCGGGCGGGAGTTGATCACGGAGAGGGTTTGCCAAACGTGCCTTCCACTTCATGCGTTTCTTTCGACCTGAGTTCGATCGTCTTCAAAGCCCATGACACCTTTGGTAAAGGCTGTTCTCCAATTGGAGCTCTCACAGGCCAGTGTTTCCCAGTTGTTGGTGTTTATACTACATTTTTTAAGATTTGCCTTGAGAGAGTCCTTAAACCTCTTTTGTTGACCACCAGCATTACGCTTTCCATTTTTTAAGTTCGGAATAGAGTAGTTGCTTTGGAAGACAATCATCAGGCATCTGTACAACATGACCAGTCCAATGAAGTTGATGTTGAAGAATCATTGCTTCGACACTGGTGATCTTTGCTTCTTCCAGTACACTGGCATTAGTTCGCCTGTCTTCTCAAGTGATGTGTAAAATTTTTCGGAGACACCGTTGATGGAATCTTTCAAGGAGTTGGAGATGGTGTTTATACCTAGGCCCACCCAACCAAACAAAGTTGTTGAAAGGATAAAATAGGGAAGCCCATGTATCCTGCCCTAGTGACTAGACCAGGGGGTATCTAGTATGCTGCTCTCTGGGTGGAGTTAGGGCTTTTCCACACTTGCGTTTGTCCTGCACCTATAAAGCACAGGTCTGAGATGTTTCCCACCTTTTTTTAAAAAAAAGATATATCTTTATTGTTTAAAAACTTATAAGACAAAATCCATCCATACATAATTCACACCTACAAACATAAACTTCACATCACTATACCACATAACAAAAGACAAACATAAAAACGAATTGTTCTGTAGTTCTCACACTTGTACTCTATTTACCAGATCTTAAAAATGACTTCCAATTAAACTTGCTGTATTTTATCTATTAACTTAATATTTTCACACAGTTTGTGTATACATTCCATATTTCCATCACTTAATCTTCTATTTAACAATTTTTAAAACAAGTTTCTGTCTAGTTCTACTAACAGGGTTTATCTGAAGAAGTGTGCATGCACACGAAAGCTCATACCAAAATATAAACTTAGTTGGTCTTTAAGGTGCTACTGAAGGAATTTTTTTATTTTGCTTCGACTCAGACCAACACGGCTACCTACCTGTAACTAGGGTTTCTTTTATGTTATTATTTTTCAGATACTCTTTGAAAGCTCCCCAATCCTTATTGACTACTTGTTTCATATGTCCTCTTATTCTACCTGTTGTTTTTGCCAATTGCATGTATTCTACCATTAAAGACAGCCAGTCTATTATACTGTTTTGTTTTTCAAATTTCTCACTATCGATATCCTACCTGCTTTTGTTGTTGTTTTTTAGTTGTTTAGTCGTGTCCGACTCTTCGTGACCCCATGGACCAGAGCACGCCAGGCACTCCTGTCTTGCACTGCCTCCCGCAATTTGGTCAAACTCATGTTCGTAGCTTCGAAAACACTGTCCAACCATCTCGTCCTCTGTCGTCCCCTTCTTCTAGTGCCCTCAATCTTTCCCAACATCAGGGTCTTTTCCAGGGAGTCTTCTCTTCTCATGAGGTGGCCAAAGTATTAGAGCCTCAGCTTCAGGATCTGTCCTTCCAGTGCACTCAGGGCTGATTTCCTTCAGAATGGATAGGTTTGATCTTCTTGCAATCCATGGGACTCTCAAGAGTCTCCTCCAGCACCATAATTCAAAAGCATCAATTCTTCGGCGATCAGCCTTCTTATGGTCCAGCTCTCACTTCCATACATCACTACTGGGAAAACCATAGCTTTAACTATACGGACCTTTGTAGGCAAGGTGATGTCTCTGCTTTTTAAGTCTCCTCCAGCACCATAATTCAAAAGCATCAATTCTTCGGCGATCAGCCTTCTTATGGTCCAGCTCTCACTTCCATACATCACTACTGGGAAAACCATAGCTTTAACTATACGGACCTTTGTAGGCAAGGTGATGTCTCTGCTTTTTAAGATGTTGTCTAGGTTTGTCATTGCTTTTCTCCCAAGAACAGGCATCTTAATTTCATGATTGCTGTCACCATCTGCAGTGATCAAGGAGCCCAAGAAAGTAAAATCTCTCACTGCCTCCATTTCTTCCCCTTCTATTTGCCAGGAGGTGATGGGACCAGTGGCCATGATCTTGGTTTTTTTGATGTTGAGCTTCAGACTTGCTTCTACCTGCTACCGTACCATATTTCTCTCTTGTTGCGCCAATTTCCCCAGAAAAACTCAATTGGAGCAAACAGCAACCTGCAGAAAACCTGATTGGTGTTTGCTCCGATTCAGTGATAAAGAGGAAGTTTGGGGACAATGGGTGGGGCAAGTGGTAAAAAAAGATAAAGGTAAAGGACCCCTGGACCGTTGAGTCCAGTCAAAGGGGACTATGGGATGCGGCGCTCATCTTGCTTCAGGCCGATGGAACTGGCGTTTGTCCACAGATAGCTTTCTGGGTCATGTGGCCAGCATGACTAAACTGCTTCTGGTGCAACAGGACACTGACCGAAGCCAGAGCGCATGAAAACACCATTTACCTTCCTGCCACAGTGGTACCTATTTATCTACTTGCACTGGCGTGCTTTCATACTGCTAGGTTGGCAGGAGCTGGGACAGAGCAACGGGAGCTCACCCCATCGCAGGGATTGGAACCACCAACCTTCTGATTGGCAAGCCCGAGAGGCTCAGGGGTTTAGACCACAGCGTCACCCACTCCTGGGACAAGTGGGTGTGCAGACGAGCCCTTAGACCCCAACTCCCATTAACCAAGCCTGTTTAGGATGAAGATGCATTTAAACCTGAAGAAATAATGACATTACTCCTTGCTTGTGACAATCAGGCAACGAGAAAAAGCCTGCTCTATGTTGACCAAAATGGCAAGTTCATTGTTTTCTCCCCTCAAATATAATTTATGTTTCTTTTCTTTTCTTTTTTAACTTTGTAAAATAACATTTTTATTCTTGCCTGGTGTGCAGCTGCTCTGGCTTCTTTTGTTGTCGCTATGTTGTCTGTTTGGTGTCCGGTTTCTGGTATGCGTTGCCAGGCCAAGATTGTCTTTACTTCGTTACTACCGCTGCTCGAGCAGTTTGTGCCTCGTGTGAGTCACGACAAAAATATTTCAGGAATGGGTTTCAGAGGCAGATAATCATTATTAGACATTTTTCTGCCCGCAGTGCGGTGCACGCGTATCGCCACCCGCAGCGCATCAAGGTTGCCATCACCCCAGTTCCATGGAACCACAGAGTTTAGTCGCTGTGACTCCTTGCTACATTCAACAGCTAGGCTGCATGATGATTTCAGGGGCAGTGCCCGATTTACGTATAAGCTAAACAAGCTATAGCTTAGGGCCCCTCTCTTGGGGACCCCCCCAAAATTTAAAGGGAAAACAACAACTGGATGCACATTTCCAAAATACAAGATTAAAAAAACAAAATAAAACCTACAGACAGCAACAGTGTTTTGTGTTGTGTAGGCTCCTATGATGTAAGGAATGGGCCCCGCCTGCTAGCCAGCTCCCTAAAATATCACTGGTTTGCTCATTTCTATATATAGGGTGCCTACATTCTGCATAGACTGGTTGCCTGGCAACATGTGCAAATGGCTTTAGATACCTATTAGGTCCATAAATTACCATATAGCACATATTCAACCCAAAAACAGTGACAATGACGGGGGTGGAGACACTCCTTCAGGTATACTGGCCCGAGGCCATTTATGGCTTTACAGGTTAGCACCAACACTTTGA